>NC_092423.1:139189429-139491877 GCF_036169615.1 Heliangelus exortis | reverse complement strand
AGTAATTCCTGACATAGCTTTGAGTTAGGAGGGATTCAGACTTACCTGAGGTGAGAACTGCCTGGAGGAACTCAAGACAGAAAGTCCTGAGCCGATCTAAGTCCCCATGACTGCCAGGTGTTAAAACCTGTCCTTGATGTTGCCATTAGTCTTGCTCAAATACCATACTCTTTTTTGTATTTTTTTTTTTTTAAGTTTTGCACTGAATTAGTAAAACCTACCTCTAGAATGGCTTCCAGTGTGAGATCTCAGTGTGTTTACACTGGGTGGGTGAGCACAGGTCAGTAACTCACAGATGACTTGGTCCTTTAGTGGACGAAGCAAAAACAGGACTGGGGCTTCCTAATTAGCACAACTTGATAGAGTTTAGCAGAGGACAAAATGCTGCCCTTTGGTTTCCCCAGGCCCATATGTGCTGTGCAGTGAAAGGTAATGAGTGGGGGGTGATTATTCTAAGGGGGTGGCAACAATTTCTGTGCAGGTCTGGGGGTTCAGACCTATTTTTTCATTTGTATCTGTCCAGTACCCAGCACACTCTGTTGTTTTCTGTTACCAAAAAGCTGTTAGTGACGGCAACATCGTTGTCATTCAGAACAGCCTTTGCATTTCCTGACCTGCTATTTCTTCTGGAGATCAAGTAACCACACTAAAAACTAATAAAGATGGAGTCTTTTAGGAGCAAAGGTACAATCTGGGCTATCAGTCTGAGAGAGAAGGGGAGAATTATGATCTACTCTTTTGGTCATCTGCATTGCAATCCCATGGAGCACAGCTGGGAACTGAAGTAAATTCAAACAATGGGAGTAGAGCTGTAGACTTCTGTGTCATTCTGTGTCACTTCTGTATATTGTCAAACACTGCCTGACAGGAGAAAACATGTTCCTGACTTGACTGGGAGAAATCCTGACTGTCTCTTCTCTTTTTTGACTCAGAAAAACATAAGTAATCCAGACCATGCATGCCATGTGCCTGGGAGATACAGAGCAAATGAAGGAGCTGTAGCCAGAGGGGGAGAAAGAGCTGGGGGTTTTGCAGCACCAGAGAGCAAGATGTAGGCTGGAGATTTTGTGTCCAACAGACTTGGGAAGTGTTGGCGGACGTGTTAAACAGGATTCATCTGACCAACATCTCTGCTATAGGCACAGGAAATGGCTACCTTCCCCTTTGGTCAGCCAAGAGAAACAGTGATTCATACACAGGATTCCTAAAATATGTCAACCCACGTTGGCATAAAGGAAATTATGGATGATGAACACAACTGTAGCTACGGTTAGATCAGCTATTTCAATTGTGAGTTTATGGCTGCTCATACTCCAAAACAGCCACCATTTAGCATCCCTGAAGGTCACTTGGTATTGCACATCTACTAGACTGAAAATTGTAAGGGAAGGAAAGCTGAGCTGATTATCAGGGTAGAGATGGAAGTGCATAAAAAGTTACATGTGAAAGGTAACAGAAAAGCTTGGATGAAAATATGAGTGCATTGTATGTGCACTGTACACAAAGTGGGACATGGTCACTGGGGCAAAGTAGAAGGATATAAACCAAAGCCCTGAAGAAATATGAAGCTGTACAGAACTTGATAGAAAGACAGAAAGTAAGTGAGAAACTCTTGCTTCAAAAGAAAGACTGTACTAAATTCCTTCTTTGAAATCCTGTACAGAGTCTGCCAAAATCCCTTCAGAGCTGATGGGATCTGGTAGGAAATCCTGGCTGTTGAAGATCAGAACAGGTGAGCTCAAGAGCATAGATAGATGACTGGGAAACTCCAGACTTCTGTGTTTTATGTGAGGCTGCAGCTCCAGTGGTGTGGGCAAAGCTCGTTCTTCCCTGGGGCCATCAATCCTCAGCAGAACGTAGCATAAAAAGTGCCTCTTCTCTGTTAGAGGAATATTTCAGAATGAGAAGAGTGATACTGAGAGGTCTTGACCTATGTGGTTTTCCCAGGAGTTTCACAGTGGTTAAGGAAGGGCCTCCTTGCTCCTGATAATTTTGTTTCAGATGGTGTTTGAGATCCTTGCTGACAGTCTGGGCAGAGCTGGGGGCTGTAATGTGGCTTTGTAATGTGGGTTATCTGGGAGATGCTGGTTGGTGTGGCAGCCTCTGGTGGTGCCACTGCAAGATGGGGTAATCTGTTTTCCCTGTCTATTCTGAAAGATTGCCACAGCTTTTTTCTGGGGAAAGAGAGAGCCAAGTCTGACCAGAAAGCTTTCCAAGCTGTGTGAGACCAAAGCAGCTGTTTGGGAGGGGGTATCAGACTTGAAGTCCTCAAAGCGTTTCTGGCTTGTGAAGGTCTTTGCTCACATGACCATTCAAGCTGCCAAAATCTTTGTTTACTCTTGAGTCTGAATTGGGAGTGAAGTGACCAGTTCACAGTGTCATAAGTTCAAAATGTTGGATGGGAGGGATATCCAAAGGTCATGGGGTGGCTCTGCCATGCCCCTCCCCTTGCTGTGGATACTCTGAACTGATAAGATGTGTAATTGTTTCTGTAATGGCAATTGAAGCCCAGTAATGACCCCAAATTATTTTGATTGTTGTTGGTATAAATGGAGTTTTGGTGCCTAAACTTCTTTCAAAGGGATTTGCCAAGGATCAGGAGCGAAGCAGATGGAAAAGCAGGGAACTGAACAAAGTATCCTGTGCCTTAGGCTGTATCCAACCAAAGAGCTCTGCAATGTGGGAACATTTACAGTACCAGAGCATGGAGGAGCAAAGAACAAGGGTTTTTTCTTTCTTCAGTGAGCTACGTACTTTAATTTTATTTCCTTGTTGGCTTGCCCAGAAGGGAGATCACCCTGCAAAGAAAGCAGTGGGATCTGCTGCAGCACTGTATTAGTTTGGCTCAGAAACAAATCATGCAGCCGGAGAGCATAGGGGATAAACTCATGGGGTGAAGTCAGGGTGGCTCCCAAGGACAGTGCTGTCAATAAGGATCCTGCTTCACACTTGTCTTGGCCTCAAAAACTGCCTTGAATCTCAAAAAGTGATTTTCTAATGTGGAAAGGTTGTCTGTGTTCCTGCTACTCTTTTGTTTGTATTCTATGTTTTCTCCATGCACTGAGTTAGATTGAATGTGTCTGCTCGAGCTGACAACAGAGATTGCTTGGACTGGATGAAGTCTGGGACATTGAGCAAACTACTTTTGTAAACAGGGTAATATATTTTTCCTATGCAAAACACAAGGCCTTTGGGCAAAAAAAAAAGAAAAATGACCAGTTTTGCCTCTATCTTTCTTCTCCGTTCTTGTGAAACTCACTATGAACCCACGTTACCATTTATTTATGAATTGCACTTGTAAAAAGTGATGTAGCAACCATTTAGCTCCACATTCTTGCAATGAGTGTGGTTAAAAATGAATCCAGGTGGTTTACACCTCAGAAACTGGCAATTGATCTTAAACAAACTTTAAATACACTCTAACCTGTGTTATTGGCCAACTGAAACCACAGAATTATTCTGGAAATTATAAGTCAAGACAGAATTGCTTTCCTTGTTTTGCATGAATATTTGCTCAGCTGTTGACACCCTTACCAGCCTGTGGCAGCTTGAGTCAAATATAATCTCCAGCAGACTGAAACTTTGGAGCACCCTGCATTTATGTGCCTGATGGGAGGGACTCAGGAGCTGTAAATCACTGCTGCAATTTTTAATTGTGTTTGCACTCCGTGAATTCAGTGAACTGAGACTGAGTAAAAGAGAACCTGATGGTCACAGATGCACACACTGCCCCTTCCCAGAGGCTGGAGCAGCAACAGCACCACGAGAACTTGGAGTAAGAGCCTTCTGGTAATTTTAGGGGTGACTGAGAAGGGATTATCCTAATGAGAAAATTAAATCTGTGCAGTGATCAGCCAGGCTTGCTACTGCTGTTTTTTACTCTTTGCAGCTGCAGTGAGACACCGGCTGTAATTTTTACCACTTAAAATGAACAAGTGTAACTCCCTTTGTTTTGTACAGCTTGGTAATGGGAACCTTTCTAGTCAAAATCCCTGGAAAAACAGTCCCTTTCTGCTAGCCTGCCTTGACCTACCCCTTCCTCTTCTGTTGATGTAAGGGTTCATATAAAATGCCTGCTAGTAGTTGTCTAGGGCTCACATAGACCTGATAGAAGCTAACACAGAATGCTTGTTTAAGAGAAGCTAAGAAATTGTTTAGGTAGGCATCACCTTATAAGGAAAATATGTGTTAAACTGATGACTATAGCAACCTTGAGATAAGAAGCAGAACACTGTGTCGGCTTGGCTGAAGACTGAAGGAATGTGCATGCCCAGAGAAGAAGAGGTGAAAAGTTTATCCAGAGAAAAACCTTTGGTTCATTTTTACTTCATCCCCACACCCCCCTGACCACCACCAAGAGACACTGCACAAGTGCAGGAGGGAGGAGATTATGCAAATGACCTCTTGGGACTGATTTTAATACAAAGGAGTAGGTGATGCATATGTATCGGCGTATTGCAAAATCTGATGAATATGTAAAACTTCAGGGTATGGAACAAAAGCTGAATTGTGAGGATTCAGTCGTGCACGGATTTCGGAGGAATTGTCCCCTCATTTGCCCAGCACTGAATAAACAAATCCCTCTCTGTAACTTCCCAAGCTGTAGAGTTGTTTTCCACAAGTCACTGTGAATGTCACACTTAGAAGCTGGGAGAGCTGCTAGAAGACAGGGAAAAAAAAGCTGTGCTTTTCTAGTGTTTATATTGCTGTGGTGATTTATTGCTAGGGTTATCTACTGGAGTTTCAGGGAGCAGCAATTACAAATTCCGTGTCATCAGATTAGTTCCTGAGGGACCAAACACTCCCTTTAGAAGTGGTGACAGATTCAGCTACCAAGCACTGCCTTTCATGGAGCATCTGAAGTCGATTCAGTAGGCCAAAGTTTTTACTGTAAATTGGCTATTTTTAAATTTTTTTGTCTGCTGTAAAGCATAGACAGAAACAGCAAGGTTTGCTCTGGGGAGCTCCTGTTGCTGGGAGGGTAAGAAGACACTGCAGTGGTGCAGAGCCTGTGGGGTTGGCCCCAGCACCCTCCTGTCCCTCCCCACACAAACCCCTGTGTCTGCACTAGCAGGGGGTGTTTGCACAAGTGCAGCATCTTCCAGTCTCCTGCCTGCACGCTCTGCACTGGGATGCTTCTGCCTGGCAGATCTTCAAGAAGCTTCAAGAGGGGTGCTGCATCCTATGGGGAATAACACAGTGCATTATTACTGAGTGTGCTCCCACAGCATTGCTGCAGTGAGGATCAATCCCATCTACAGGGAGGACAAGACCTGTCTGCTGGGCTTTTTCTGGTTGAAGAGTGAGATAATGCAGCCATATATATATGGTCCTATGTATAGCTGCTTCAAAGGGCATCAGGAAGATGATAGAGGTTTTTATTTATGCTTATGAAATAAACTGAGTTAAAACAGACAAGAATGATACTATTTTCCCTGAAATTACAACAAAGTTTTATAGCAACTACTATTGAGTTTTATACTGTTATGAGACCTGTTTGAACAGTGGTCTGACTGGTAAACATGTGCCACCAAGGCCCAGAGCTGGTCCCATTACTGATGGTGCAGCCATCAGTACAAAACAGCCCAATGTTTTTAAAGCAAGGAAATGGAGCATTTAATCTCAAATAACCAGTTTAAAAATAAAAATAAAAATTCAAATCACTGGCTCTTTAGTAGGCAATTAAGGAAAAAGGTAGTTCATTAGATAATATCATTAAAACAAAGCTGAGGAAATCAAGTATTTTACTGACACCAGTATGGGCAATTGGTTTGCTCATTTGCATTTATTTGTCTCATTTCATGTATCTGGAATGATATTTAATGTCCCTTTGCATGAAGTCTAAAAGTGACATTATGCACAGTGCAAGCTTTATCAGAGAGGCTCTAACAGATACAATAGTCTCTTCATTAAACAATCTAACCTTGCCCCAGGCAAACAGAATAACTTATGATCTCCTTAATCAAGTTTTGTAATACATATGGCATTTCCATTGGCCAAGGAACATGAAAAGTTGGCTCTAACTCTCATTGGTTTTGGAACAAAGGGAGTTTTCATTTTTAGGCAGTATAACTTGGATGTTGTCTGGGCAACTGCCATGCCCTGTAGAAATTTTCAAAGAGAAGTAAAGCCAGTTTCTTATTCTTGACTTGGGAATACTGTTTCAGTCTGTCCTGGTCTATCCATTGATGCCTTTGCATTTGAGGTTGGGACTCCTTGAGCTGTCACAGATTCTCTGTCATCATTCAATGGTGACATCTGGAAGTGTCAAAAGCCACAAGGTGTGGAGCCATGGCCATAATGGAAGTTTACAGCTGTTGTAATCATCCTATCTGATGCAAAATAAGTATCCTCCATAAAGATAATAGGAACAAATTAGGAAGATGTTATGTAAAATCCTTGAGCCTTTTTCTTTCTGTCTGTTCCCTGAATCCTCCCTCAGTCTTGTCTCAGGTAACTCAAAGAAGTGCCCTCAGCCAGAGAAATACCTACTCTGTTTAAGTATTACACCTTAGAACTGTTATGGCAATAACAGATGATACAATTTATGTCTGCTTCAAGCTCTCAGGGCACTTTGCAGGCAATATTTCTCACGTTTTTTCCCACAGTTGATGTATTGCATTTGTCCTACTTGCAAAAATACAGAATTGAGATGCCTTGGTGTCTCTTCATTGAGGCTTGTGATGAGTAAAGCAACTTCACAATCCCATTTTCTATATTGGCTTCAGTCATTTACATCCTGTAGTGCTGAAACACTTCTCACAGTCTGGATCTAACTGATTTGGTGAAGGATGCATGATGAGTTTCTCTAATGACTGGGTTCTGAATTCAGAAACACCTGAAATCCTGCCTTGGGCTGCCTTTGCTAGACCATAACTTAGAAGAGATTTATGGTGATTGACCATGCTATGGGAATAATAATAGAACAAAAACTTAGAATTATAGAATGGTTTAGGTTGAAAGAGGCCTTTAAAGGTTAACTAGACCAACTGTTCTGCAGTGAGCAGAGGCATCTTCAACTCTATCAGGTTGCTCAGAGTCCTGTCCAATATGACCTTGAATGTTTCCAGGGCACCTCTCTGGACAACCTGTTTCTGTTGTAAAAAATTTATTCCTACTATCTAGTCAAAATCTACTCTCCTTAATTACCATTGCCCCTGGTCCTATCACTACAAGCCCTGATAAAAAGTTTGTCCCTGTCTTTCTTAGAGGTCCCCTCTAAGTATTGAAAGGCTGCAATAACATCTCACTGGAGCCTTCTCTTCTGCAGGATGAGCAATACCAAGCCTCTCAGCCTTTCCTCACAAGAGAAGTGTTTTATCTCCCTGATCATTTCTGTGGCCCTTTGGGCTCATTCCATCAGATCAATGTCTTTCCTGAGCTAAGGATCCCAGAACTGGATGCAGTACTTCAGGGAGGGTCTCACCAGTGGGTAAGAATCTCCTCCCTCAACCTTCTGGCCACATTTCTTTCAACACAGAACAGGATGTGATTCTTTCTGGGCTGGGAGCACACATTGCTGCCTCGTTGAGATTTTAATCCACCAGCACCCCCAAGTCCTTCTCTGCAGGGCTGTTCTAGATCCCTTAATCCCCCAGCTTGTTGCCTTGATAGAGCTGCAGGATGTTGCACATTATTGAACTACGTTCACATGTGCCAACTTCTCAGGCTTGTCCAGGTCCCTCTGAATGGAACCCTGTCCCTCAGGCATGTCAACTGTACCAGTCAGCTTGGTGTCATCTGCAGACTTGCTGATGGTACTCTTGATCCCACTCTCAGTGTCACTGATGAAGATAATAAACAGTATTTGCTTCAATACAGATCCCTGAGGGACATTACTTGACCATTAACAAGTCATGGACCATTGACCACTGGCTTCTGGATGTGAGCATCCAACCAGTTCCTTACTCACTGACCAGTCCTAATGACCATTGACCACACTCAGGACTTAGGACTTGAATAGTTCATCTTCATAGAACATTTAAGAAGGTATTTTTCAGTCTGAGACAAGAGGAAAAAGTGCTGTGCTAATTTGCCTCCTATTATACATCAGCTGCAGAGCCCAAACACAGCCTTGATTTCCTGTGCTTAGCCCCTGGGACAGCCTCAAGGGGAGCCCATTCTTTTTGCTGGCCTCCTGAACAATTTTGTTATTTTTCTGCCAAATATCTGGTCAGAAGCATTTTCCTGGAACACTGGCACTCAGGGCCAAACTCTCTGAGCTCCCTTCCTAGGACTGGACACAGGAGTCTGGCAGGGAATTTGTTGGAAGCAGAATAACATTGCTATTTCAGTTACTGTAAGCTTGTAACAAATATCCAAAACATAAAAGTGGTCTAAATGCAAATGAAATGCAAATGAAATGCAAATGCATTAATGCCTTAATACAATCATGCAACTTATGATGCCAAACAACTTTTCTGCTCTAGCCATGAAATAACAATAAATCATCTGCAGTATTAAGCACTAGCCTTGCAGTCCCAAAATATATATGGAACTCAAACAAGACCTGGAAAGAAATATGTATTCCTTCAGAATACCTCCTGAGCCAGAATGAAACTTAGTACCTCTGAATACACAAATATCAGTTGTCTAATTAAAAAAAAAAAAAAAAAAAAAAAATCAGATTGACATTTTTAAAGGCAGTGTATTTACCAAAAAGTTCCTGATCAAAACCAGGGATCAGCTTGCTGCTATCTGGTATAAAATTAATCAGCCTATGTCTCCCGAATCCTTCAGTAGAGACAGATTGGTTCATGTAAAATGAATGTGAATTGGATAGAAACAGAAATATTGGCTGCTGGGTTTTCCAGGAAATGCATATTATCCAGTTTTATAAGTTTTGAACAAATTGTAATTGATCAAAATGTACCACTGCATTGTGAAGAAAAATACTTGCACTGTTCATGTAGATTAAATATCCCCAAGCACATATTGCAAAAAGAGAAAACCAGATTTTGTTCTGAACTGTTCCCCAGATAGATTCTGGAGGTGCTTTGTTCCTGTGTGTGAAGGATCTGAGAGGCCTTTGGTTAAGGTCATTATTGATTTCCAGAAGTTGTATACATTTAGAATTGTATCTACTGAATAAACAAATAGGTAAAAAAATTCATACCCGTCAAAACTGAAGGTCTGCTCAGGAGATCACTGGCCTTGACAGAAGTGTCAGTTTTTTAAGACTTGGCTATATTTTTAAAATAACAAGATGATACCTAGGGCACAAAATGGCTTCTAATTATTTAAGCTGATACTTCTGGCAAATGCAATATGACATCAAACCAAAATACTTTCCATCGACATTGAGCTTTTTTTTGACACATAGTGTCAAGCTTCCGGGATTTGGACTTCTTATCTTAATTTAAAAATCACTTTTTTCCCCCCTAAGACAGGAAAGCAACTGGATGAGCTTTTCATTGATCACAAAAGCAGTGGCTTTGGGAATTTATCTCCCTTCCAGCTTGCAAAGCTAATCCCTTCTGGGGGCAGTTAAATCTGTTATGAATATCCTCAGAGGTCCAGCAGGGGCTGTGATGCTTGGCCAGAGTGTGGCATTAGCACACATAGCTGTGTGTGATTTAGGGCTGTTCAGTGTTTTATCATCCTTCCACACTGTCACTGAAAGTCTGGGGGTATGGTTTAGGCAGCCGAGGTAGCTGTTTTCTAATAGCACTTTGTATGGAAAACAGAGCAGCTGATTCCCACAGAGCAGTGCAATGAGGTAGTAAGCAATCTTGTCAGGTGTTGTCTGAGTAGGCATCAGAAGGTAATTACCCCCAAGGGGAGGGTCAGTGAATTAATTTTCACCCAGGCTATTGAGCTCGTGAGTTGTTTAGAGACCCCCAAATGCTCTTCACATCCTTGTATAGGCTAAATCCATTAGCCAGGAACCTTCAGATTATAATATCCTATAAACACAAATAGAGTTATTTGGTCATTGCTTCTGCCCATATTTAAGTCCAGATTTAGCCACTTCAATTAGATTTAAAATTCACAATCAAAGCCATTGGCTGGAGCATCAGGTGGAGCTGTGATTAAAGGAAGGTAGCCCCAGATTCTGCTTAAATTAATGACCTGTGAAAGAGTATTGCATCAATGATAGATTTTTTGGGTGGCTTCAGGGTGTTACTGATGAATCTTCATAACCTTCATGTCACCCAGACTGACTCAGACAGTTCCTCCAGGGTGACCATGTCTCTCTGACCAGCATGCAGGTCTGTTCTGGTAGGATTTTCTTCCAAGATGAGCTTTTCATGGTATCCTGGAAACCTGGCTTTTATTTAGAAAGACTTTATCTAAATATTTGTCTTCCTTTTCCACTCAGTCCCTGTTAGACTCTTCATCATACCCATAGCAGTATCAGTACAGTCAATAAGTCAAGAACACTGATCTCAGTGATGCCAGTGTAGGTGGACTCACACCAGCTCTGCTGCTGGTCCATGTCTTATTAAGTATCTGCCATGTTTAGGTCTGTGAATGTAGCTTAAGCACATGGATATTTCTGCTTGTTTTACTCTGCTTGTGCATAAAGGCTGTGGCATCATGCACAAGATGCATGATCCTTTCTACAGAGCTCTATTACAAGGTGTTTGATGCTCACGCACCAGAGGTACCAGGTGGTGTGTTCTTTGCAGAACCCTGGGTAGAACCCTATCTGGGTTTGTCCTGCCCCACCAGGCTGCACCTCATGTCCTCTTGGGCTGCCAGACACAGCCTGACCCATGCTGATGGCAAACAGAAGCGTTGCCAAGGGATGTGAAACCCATTTGCTGGGTGAAACGTGCCTCCTCCTAAGCCCTGTTTGCTGGAGGGCAAACTGAGGGCTGAGGACACATCCCCATGCTTATTCCTCCAGTAGGAATCCATGGTCCCTCTGCTCCACATTTTTTTTCATACTTGAACCCTCCTGCCCAGAAACTGTGATGCCTGGAAGTGTGCCCATTGCACACAGAGCTTCTGCTCTTTGCAGATGGTGTCTGGCTCAACTTTGCATGCTCTCAGGAGCAAAACAAAGTTCCAATGACAACACCACTTTCCAAGAAGGCCAAGCAGAGGCATCAAAGTTGGAAGGAGGTGATAAAATCGTCAGAGAGCCAAGACCTTGCTGATGCTCTGATGAACAGAATGACAAATTGCCTTCTCAGGCAGGGGCAGGGTTCACTGAAACCATTAATTTTCATGTGTTTCTCAGAGCCTCCAAAAAGTCACCTTCTTTCCCCACTTGGATGGCAGATGACCGTGCATTGGCAAGGACAAAATAAATTCTGCTGTTGAAATAACTCACTGATTTTAAGAGCATGATGTGGCAGCACAATGCAGGCCTGACAAAGTAAAACCAGGAGAGAGCAGCCAAAATGTCTTCACACATCCGTACTGTGTAATCAGCTTTGTAGCATAAGCAACTCTGGCTTTTGTTGGAATGTAATCTAACAAAATACACTTGAAATGAACACATCATCTTTCCCTGATGGCAAGCTATGTGCAGAGCAGGACTGAAGAAGCCAGGAGAGCTATGGTGATGGCATCTTCCTGCTAATAAAGAAATAATCTGGCATTAGAAAAGGACTCATGAACAAGCAATAGCTGTGCATCCAAACCACAAGAGTTTGTAGAAAAAAAAGATTGCAAAGGTCTTGAACACAGGTTTTAATAATATGCTACTTGGATATTGCAGTTTGATTCTGAAAAAAGCCAAACCAGGACACACCTGATTTGCTGAAGAGGCCTAATTTGGCCAGGATCCTGGCATTTTGGCATTTGTAAAGGCTGTGGTTTATCTGCCCTTGCACAATTTTCAGCTCTTTTGTTAAAACTCTGCTGAACCTGTCAGCAGCTGGTGTTTGCTCACAGCCTGGGTGTTCATAGGCAGAGCTGCCTTGTTCCTCTAATAGCTTCAGCAACTTTTCCTCTTTCCCTGTGCAGGTCTCTAGAGATCTTGGAGAGGATGGATCACTGAAGGACCATTCTGGTCTGCAGGGCTCTCCAAGGAAACAAAAAAACAGCTCTTGACCCCACAGGCAGCAATGCTGTGATATTTGCCACAGGCAGCAAGGTCTGGCTGTGTGGTCCAGGCTCCCCTTGCTCTCCCAGCACCTCCTCTGGTTCTTGTGCCTGCCCAGCAGCTGGATGCTGGGAATCATCAGGTGGCTCATGGATCTGCTCTCAGCAACTTCATGTCTCCTTAGTCTTCTTAAGCAGTGTGCAGAACACAGTGTGCACTGATAACAGGAATGTTTGCTGGGTGGCTTCCAGCCTGTTTGTACAGCCTTGCTGTTGGTCATTTAAATTGCCAAGGCTCACATCATGGCCATCCCACACCTACTCCTTCAACAGCATATTCTCCCCTTGCTGCAGGATAGTGTTGTGCTCAATATATTTTTTCATTCCCTAAGGAAATGAGAGTAGGGTAGGATGTTAGGAAACATAAAACACTGCAGTGGACATTGGTTTGGAGGTAAATATCCTTGCCCAGAGCTTTCAAAACCATTTTGTGTCCCTGTGATCCCTAGGGAATGGCCATCCCTAGTGTCAGTGGTGCCTCCCTGGTTAGCTCTACATCTGCTGGTTTGTCCAACAGAATGCTAAAATCATGGATCAAATAGAGGAAGTAAATAAGGGACAAAAGGTGACTGAGTCTTCACTACAGGAATAAGGAGCACTATATAGCAGCCTCAAAAGAAACTCAAGAAAGACTTTTTCCTGCCACATACAGCTAAACGGTGGGACTGATTCCCCAGATTATTATGAATAGTAAGATTTTACATGGGACTGGATAAGTGTTTCTTGAAGATGGGATTAAAATGAATCTTGCCCTCAGATTCTGAAGTGCCTAAGTAGGACAAATAACCTCCAGGACACTGTAATATTCTGGCTGCCTGTCCTTCATCTTACAGCATCTACTGTTGGCCCTTGTCAGAGACAGAATAACAAATTTTCTTGGCTTCAGCCTAGCACAGTGTGTCTGTTCTCAGCTGTCAGTGCTGCACTGCCATGGGGGTCTGCACTGAGAGCCTGAGATGGAGGAGAGGCAAGGACAGGAGATATTTCATCTATCACTCTACAGTGGAAAGAGAAACCCACTACATGGTCTATTATTGCCTGTGTATTGCCCAAAATCCTGATGCAGTGCAGTCAGACAGACCACATGGTCCTGCATGGCTGTTGATTGCTAAATGCACTGGAGAGTTTTTCTGCACCAAGCCAAAAGTCCTCCAACAGTAAACTGCTGTGGCTAACTTCTGGAGCAGAAATACCCGTTGTTTCTTTATGTGGAGTACAGTGGGGTGAGCTGGGAACAGTTCTGGAGCAGCTTGGCTTTCCCATCCTGAAGACTAGAGGAATCACGCACTTTCTCCAGCATCCCAGGAAACCCCCTCCCTGGCATTCCCACTGCAGCCACGTGCCAGGAGGATGGGGTCCTCATGCAACAGGGAATCCCATGGGAACCATTCCATCAGAAAAAGGATGCTGAAAGGTATCTACTGGGGGCATTTCAGCAGTTTACTCCAGATGAGCTCTTTGATTTGACTGTTTCCAGTCAACTGGAATGCAGATGCCTGATTATGTCAGGCTAAGCCCCTTTTTTCTGAGTGTGCTGGACCTTGTTGTGTGGTACGTAGCCTTTCTACTCCATGCTTGACTAAGAAAGGTGAGATTGTAGGGTTATTATTAGCACACATGCAGGCTCTTAGCAGTGGTTGGACACAACCAGCAGCACATGAGAGGACACTGAGTAATGTGACCTTTTGTTTGTGCCAGGGTATGGGCATGAGTTCACAGATACAGAAAGTAGCTTAGACCTTTCTTCCCTCCCTTGTTCTATTTGCAATCTGAGTGTATTTTGGGCATAGGCAAATGAATCAAAACTGACAGACTCCATGTAGCATTGTAGCTGCAGTCCTTATTTTGATCCATCAAAGATTTTCTTGGTAGATTGATTTCCTTTGGCTCACTGATTGATCATTTGACATGAGAAGTAGGCAGTCATCTTACTGATTTTTTTTTTTTTTTTTTTTGTCCCCCTACAGTTAGTTTTATAATCTGGTTCTTCAAATCAGGAAGTCAACAGTCAGTATTTCAAGTTAGCTGTTACAGAGATGTGGGCACCTGGAGTTATCAAAAATGCTATGAGGAGTGAACCAACCACCATCTATAAAGTGGTTCATCTTGCTCATTAAACAGCCTTTTCATGCCTTTTTTTTTTTGAAAATAGGAAATGATGATGTAAAAGATGATCCTCTAGGAATGGAAAAGTAATCAAATCAGTAATAATGTTTAGCAAGTGTATATTATCTTTCATCTCAAGATTTAAAAATGCTTTATCAACAACTAATTAAGACTCAAAACCAGCAGGGTGCTACTGTAATAAGTAGTGAGATATCCTACTTCATGCTGAGCTGGAAATAGTCTTGAGCATGCTAATAAGATTCTGTTGTGCATCTCCCTATGGTCAGCACTAACAAGGTCTGAAATATGAACAGGTTGGGCAGACAAATATTAAGGTCAAAGAAAAGCTAGTTGCTGTTTCTAAAGGCAACAGCACTAAATGCCTCCGAGAAAAACAAGATTTTTACTTTATTTCTATTAATACAAGTATTTATTTGCCTAGAAGGGGAAAGCATCCTCTTTTTAAACTTTCAAATATAAATCAAGTTCCAAACCCTGTCATGTGAATGTTTTCAATGTTTCATTCTGCAAGCATGTGGGAGAAGGTTGTTATTTTTTTAAAGAAATTTTAAGAAATTCTGATTTTAAATAAAACACAAAATAATAAAAATTTATGATAAGGTGGGGAGTACTATCAGAAATTAAGAAAAAAGTATTGAATCTTAAAGCAAGTCTTGGTCAATGTTTTCTTCATGGATCAATGGGGATTTTAAAGAAATGTGAATTGCTATAAAACAACTTGAGCAGAGGGGTAATAAGCTTGAGGTGAGGGGTAATAAAGAAATTCTAAATATCTAATAAAGATAATAAATAATAATAATAATAAACAGCTTTAAAAACCTGGAGACTGATGCCTGCTATTTTATTTTCTGCTTTCTGCTCATCTGGGAATATTTTTTTTGGTTTTGATTCTTGTCAAAACAAATATTCTCCCCCTGTATTCAGCACTTGCCTGTTGCAGTGACCATAGGGCTGACTGATGAAATTAATTGTTTAAACCTGCAGTAAAACATTCAAGATTATTAGAAATCTTTAACATCTGTCCAGCAGATCCAGAAACATCATTCATGCAAAGGGGCCTCCAGTCAACAGTTGCCTCTTCCCACCTAACCCCGTGGCATATCTTGCTGGTGCTGGGTGACAGATACAGCCTTTGCCCTTCTTTCATAGAGAAGGGACAGAAGCTCTTCATTCAGCTCCGAAATGTCTGCATTTTTCATATGAAAATGAGCAAACGTAACCACAGCTCTCCTGTTTGTAACGCCTGGTTGCACTCATTACCCGTAAAGAAAAATCCTGGTAGCCAGCAATATAAGAACAGCTGAACAGACTCAATGGTTAGACACCAGCATGAGACAATCCCAGTGCCCTACAAGATACATTCTGACTTCATAATTATACCAAAATCATAGTAACTTCTGAAAATTCTCCTCCCAGCACATGCTTGCCTCCTGGACTGGGAATCTGCATTGTAAATCCATGATGCAGTTGGCTCTCCCTGTACCTGGGCAGCTGGAGAATTGGGCAAAGGGGAACTTAATGAAATTCAACAAGAATAAGTGTAGAGTCCTGCAGCTGGGGGGGGAGAATAACACCATCCACCAGTACAGATTAGGGGGTGACCTGCTGGAAAGCAGCTCCAGGAAGTCTGTCTTGGAGTACTGGTGGATAATAAGTTATCCATGGGACAGCAATGTGCCCTCGTGGCCAAGAAGACCAATGGCATTAAGAAGAGGGTGTCCAGCAGGTCAAGGGAGGTTCTCATCCCCCTCTGCTCTGCTCTAGTGACACCACATCTGGAGTTTTGTGTCCAGTTCTGCCCAGAATAAGAGGGACAGAGATATTCCAGAGAGAGTCCAGCAGAGGACTACGAGGATGATCAGAGCACTGGAACATCTGTCTTATGGTTAAAAGCTGAGAGACCTGGGGCTGTTTAGTCTGGAGAAGAGAAGACTAAGAAGGAACATACTAATGTTTAAAAATATCTGAAGGGTGGGTGTCAAGAAGAAGGGTTCAACCTCTTTGCAGTGGTGCCCTGTGATAGGATGAGGGGCAATGGACACAAACTGGACCACAGGAGGTTCTACCTCAATGGGAGGAAAAACATTTTCACCATAAGGGTGACAGATCACTGCAACTGTGAATTCTCCTTCTCTGGAGACTTTCAAGACCTGTCTGGATACGTTTCTGTGTGACCTGCCCTAGGTGATCCTCCTTTGGCAGGGAATTGGGCATGATGATTTTCAGAGGTTCCTCCTAACCCCTAATATTATTTTATGAGTCTGTGATACCCTGGGAGAGGTGTTTGCCATGGAAAGCACAGAGAGCTGAGGGGAGTATCTCAGCAGCAGCTCCCCTTGGTCAACAACCAAGTCCTTCCCCATGGCTCACTCCCAGATAGAAAGAGAGAAGGAATCTGTTCTGAGAGTGATGGAGGGCAGAAAGTCCTCAAGCAGCCTCCTGTTGGGTGAGTTGTGGTTTTAGCATTATTTCTGGGGCTGATGCAGTTTTATCACCTCTCAGTCAATACTTTTGCTTTCTCCTTAAGCCAGGCATATACCTCTGAAAAGATATACAGAGCTGTTATTCAGCCAGTTCATCGCTTTTCCTTGCATAGCCAAGTAAGTCAGGAACAAAATGTGCTTGGGTATTTTTGCAGATAAATTTTTGAGGAATATAACTCAAATGCTGTGGAAACTCCAGATAACTGGCAGGAAATCAGAGCAGCTCAGTGCTACCTTTGACATAGCTGCACTTTTAACTCTTTCATGAACTTCTCTGATTATCCCATAGACATTGATTCTATTTATTCTGATTTCAACCATGTTGCACCTGGGAGAGAAGAAATGTCTGAGCAGATGGTTGACATGGAATGATCAGCAGATTATCACACAACTGTAAGAAATCCAACACATTTTGCAATGCTCTAAGTCAACAAGCATTACAGATGCCAAAGCAACCACACTCATGGGACACTTGAACGTGTAGGAATATACATAAAGTATACAGCCTGAAGACTAAATTCCTTTATCCTATTTCTATTCTATGTCCAGTTCTCCCCAGAATAAGAGGGACAGAGATATTCTAGAGAGAGTCCAGCAGAGGACTACAAGGATGATCAGGGCACTGGAACATCTGTCATGGTTAAAAGCTGAGAGACCTGGGGCTTTCTATTCTATGAATAGAAATGATTCATCAAAAATTCTAGATTGGACTTCTTTTTCCCCTCATGAGAAAGCAGTATTAACAGAGTATGTTGAGGAAGGATGTAGAAATCCAAATTGCACTTGTCCCTGAAATGAATCTTCTATCAGAAGAATAGAAAGGATATCCTGGTGGAACAGGGCTTGGGTATTTTAAACATCTGCTTTTCAGGAACAACTGAATAGGAGCTAGGACAAGATTAAGCAATTGCCTTGTTAACCGTAGTACCTGCAGTGGGAACAGATAGAGTAAAGCATTTGTGCATTTGTGCAATGGCTTTCTATTTTATAATTTTGGGCCACAAGCTAATCAATACCTGAAAGGGGTCTGAAAGAAGCCATCTTTCTGGGCAAATCATCACATGATTACTTTGTTGGACAGTTCATCAGCATTCTGGATCCTCATTCACTGGATGCCTTTCTCAGAGATGGAGGACTGGGTTTAGAGCACTGCATGGGGCAGAGCTGAACTGGTGGAGTCTTGCTTGCTCTATGTCCTACCCAAATAACAGGTCCAGTGAAATAACACATTGAAAACTGTGGTGTGCTGATATGAGAATGTGTTGTGGTTGGAATCAAGATTGAGTGGTTCCATCCCACCTATGTAGCACCCCTCTGTGCTTCTGAGAAGGAAGAGACAGAGAGAGCATAGTTTATGGGATCTTGTTCTTACATCTCTATACAGCACACCACCTGATTTCAGTGGTGAGTGAAATGTTTTCTGTGCCAAAGTTAACCCAGCAGGTGTTGACTCTGCAAAATGCCTTGAACTCAAAAGGGTGAAAAGTGGTGAGTGGGAAGCAATGCATGATTTTCTTACTAAGATGAAAACCAAGTAGTTGGATCTGACATTGCAAAATCCTAGTGACAATTTTTCCAGCTACAGATTTTCTTTCTCCAGTTTATTTGGGTCACAGAAAAAGCTAAATCAATATTGCAGCCATGGGTACTCTGTTTGGTTGGATTAATGGGCTACACTGAGCCTTTACCTCTTGCTCCCCTTACACTGTGTCAAAGATCATTATTCAGTAATTATTAATACTCCTGGCCTACATCCCTGTTTACTTGTATATACACATATAGATTTTCTAAAACTGGCTTCTTCAGTTTCAGCCTGATGGGAGATGCTTTCTGATGCTTTTCAGACATCTGGATCACAGCCTGAATTATCACACTGAGTTATCTCTTCAAGCAGAGACCCAGGGTGCCTGGGTTGGGCAGAGATCACTTTGGGTCTCTTCAAAATCTTTCAAGCACCCCCTGTTCTCATAAGCTTTTAAAAGGCCAGCAGAGTGATCTGGGCATTAAAATCTGGATGGCAGCTTTAACACCCCAGAGATTTGCATTCCTATGGCCTCAGATAGCTTTAGGTCTGCTGGGCTGGGGTGAGCTGTGGAACTGGAGATGACTCAGAGCTGAGCCCAGGGCTGGTCAGTGAGGCTGCCTGTGCCCTTTCCTTCCAGTGATGTTTTCCAGCACTATTCTTGCCAAACAGAGGAAGAAGGGCTGATCTGCTCTGTTTGCCACAGCAGTTGTCAGAATGGTCCAGGGCGCAGGCATATGCCATACCAGCATTTCAAACAGATACATGGATTTCTTCCCAGAGAGGAAATGGGATGGAATAGAGGATTTCCTGGGATGGAACCAGGTCATCAAAAAAGCCACATAGCTGCTATTAGATGTAACAGCACATGCTCTGTAGAGAAAAAATGGGCAAACTACACATATGCCATTTAGTAACAGAGAAGAGAGAGGTCAGCTTACTGAGTGGTGTTCTTCATCATAATTCACCTTTTCACATACTGTGGTTTCAAAAATGGGAAGGCATGGAACAAATTTACATATTTCCTTGACTCTTGACCTTTATTTTCCTTCTGGAGGGCCTGCATGGCCGTTACATTTTCAGTAGTGGTTGGTAAAAAGCTGCAGGGAGGAATGTGGAAAATACTGGAGGTTTTAGCAGGAGGTGAAATGGCTTGCTTGTTGGATCATTCACTTTGGAAGGGATTGACACTAACTGTCCCTGCATTTTAGAGGACTGTCTAATTAAATTCAGTCCTTGTGATACAGAAAGACTATCACATTTAATTTTATGAGAGAAGAGGTGCTTACCAGCACTTACTCCTATTACCAGGGATGTTTTTCAGATACACTGAAAGCAGGCTGAAGTATATCAGTCAGAACTGTCCTGACACACAATTAATTTCACAGATAACCACTAGAATGCCTGCAAATGGGAAGATTATTTACCTTGAGGTCAAAAGACCTATCAGAGCTTTGGTATAATTTTTCTATGAATTACCATTATCAAAATGCAAAGTTGGCTGCTGCAGTTTAAAGCAGCTAAATTTTGACATCTAGAAAGAGAATGGATACACTTTCCAATGTCACAGTGTTTATCATAGGACAGAACTGCACTTTGCCCACTCTTGGAAGTTCAGCCTAAACCTCCTAACAAATAAATTTTCTTGTAAACTGGACAGACTTTGGTCTCTTGAAATACAGGAGAAAACACACAACCTAACTTCTTCTAAGCAGCAGTCACTTTTGCTTTAACTTTATCTTGTTTTAAAGTGGTCTTGGCAGTAACAAGAAAGTTAGTAGAGAGAATTTTTTAAGCCTTTTTTCCAACAGGACAAAGCTTATGCAATATCCATCCATCCCTGAGTTATTGCTTCCCAGTACTTCTCAAATCCATCTTTTTGACCAGTCTTGACAAGGAAGAGGAGCCTGAAACTTAGCAAGTTTCAGTAAGTTTCAGAGGGGTAAAGAAGAGAGAGATCAGTTGGTGCCACCCCAGCAGTAAGATGTCAGTGCCAGCTCCTTGTGTCCCTGCTTGGGACTCACCAGCTTCCTGGCACTGGGCAGTGTGAGTGTTCTGCCTGGGGCTCCATCTGCTCTGGTAGCCCTGGTTTCCTTTACACCTTGAGCAAATAAAAAAATTATGTTCATATTCCGGATGGGCATGACCAGGTCAAGAGAAGCAGTTCCTTGTGCATTTAAGGTGTCATAAAAGTAGGATACATGAAACTTCCACTGTACCCAAGTGAGAGGTAACTTGTTCCACAAGTAAGATGTGAAGAGCCAGATTAATTCCCTGTTATCTGCAACACAAGTTGCTTTTATTTGCTATCCCAAGCTTTTGTTTTCATCATTCTGCTTCCAGACTGACAGTTCAGTATGACTTGAATAGCAGTGTGATTGAGCTGAACTCCTGGACTTATTTGTGACAGTTCTCCCTCCCTTCAGGGTCATTCATTCTTAGCCTGTGAAATACTGTACTACACTGAGCACCCTGCCTGATCCCTACTCACAATTGCAGGTATTCCTCCTTTCCTTCCAAAGATCTCCCTTTGCCCCAGGGTGCTTTAAACCCCCAGAAGCTCACAAACAACAAAAAGGACACAAAAAAGGACCGTGAAGTTCTGGTTAATTGTCTCCAAAATGGAATGGAACTCTCTCTTTTGTCCATCTTCTGGTCCTAAATATTTGCAGGCTGATTTGGTTGCAGTGCTGCCAGGTGTCCAGGATGTGTCCAGGCAAAGGAGTTTGGGTCCCACAGCTGCAGTCCTCACCATGGAACTCAGCTGAGTCCAGTTACCTGGACTGGATAAAGGTACCAGGTGCCACTTCCTAATGTGGTTCATTGCAGGAGAGAGGTGTTCCCTTGCTCCTTTTGTTGTCTTCCTGCTCCAGAAACTTTTCTCCAAGGACCAAGGGGAGTTACAAGAAGGTCCTTTCTCTTTACCACATCTACATGGGTAGGGCGGCCTTTTCCTCAGCCTTATGGGTTCAGAGAAAGAGTGCTGGAGCTGCTCATCCTTTTCCCTTGGAGAACAGGGAAGAAGGACTGAGCAGAGCTCACTGGGCTCTGTCTTCTCTACTGTAGTCCATGTCGTCTGCTCATCCAGTTTTTCTGCCCTAGTATCACTTTTCCACAGTTGCAAAAGCAAAGCTCTCTTAAAATTGTGGTGCTAGGTCTTGCCAGGGTACACTGCCCAGACAGGGGGTCCCCATGAGTGTACCCAGATGCGTTATAGAATCATCATGGTTAGAAAGGGCCTTCAAAATTCAGTCCAACTGCCAGTCCTGTACTACCTTAACCACTAAATCATCTCCTGAAGCACAACATCTATCCATTTTTGAATACTTCAAGGGATGGTGACTCTACCACCTCCTTGAGCAACCTGCTCCAATGCTTCACCACTCTTTCAGTGAAGAAATTTTTCCTAATATCTAATCTGATCTTCCCCTGGCACAGCTTGAACCCATTACCTCTTGTCCTGTCAATAGTCAGTGGGGAGAAGAGGCCAACACCCACCTCACTACAGCCTCCTTTTAGGTAGTTGTAGAGGGCAATAAGGTCTCCCCTCAACCTCTTCTCCAGGCTGAACAGCCCCAGCTCCTTCAGCCTCTGCTCATAAGATCTGTTCTCCAGACCCATAATCAGCCCGTTTGCCCTTATGCAGCTGAAGCATTTTGATTCCCCTTACACAACATTCTAAGGGTGAGTTTAGCAAGGCTGTGTTCCTTCCCTGCCCTGCTCCTTCAGCATTATCTAACATCATGTGCACCCTGCAATTAGGACCCACCATAATTGCTTCTAGCCTGTATTCATGGCTGTGCTGGAAATAACACCACCACACAGGGAAGCTGCAAGTCAGCAAAGATATTTCCAGGGAAAGAAATCTCCCCTTGCTCTTCTGTCCTCTCAACCCATCCTCCCCCAGCTTTGCTTAGAGCTGGCAGAGTGGGGCAGCTGGCCAGAAGCACTGTCAGCTCTGCTGGAAGCAAAGCAGGAAACCTGCAGGGAGTTCAGGAGCTGACGGATGACACAAAGAGCCAAAGGGAGCTTGGAAAGCAGACATTAGTCTCTGGCAAAGGCCTGTTTCACATTCCTGTGCTCTCAAAGCCATCAGATGTGAAAGGCATTGTCCTGCTTCATTATTTTATGAGTGCTGTGGGAAATGGAATGGTTCTACTTTCTGGTGTCATGGCTCACTGTTCTATAACCCTGTTTAACTGCCATTTCTCTGCTTACACTCTAAGTGCTTGTGCTTGGGTCAGAGCTGAGTGACATGAACTGGCATTCATGCCATGCCTGGATCCTGTCACTAGAAATGCAGATATTATTAGCCTGAACTGAAGTGCTGCTATTCTTAGCTGCTTAGCTGGAGATTCTTCTTTACCCTCTTGTCTTCTCCCACTTGTATCTCCTAAAGATTTTTTACTTTCTTTTTGCCAAATCTCATTCATGGAGACATTGGGAGTATATTGCTGCTATTAGGGGAGAAAATATGTTAGGATTGCACTAAATTTTAAAAGAAAATAAGACTAAATTGTGTTTTTCACATAATGCCCCAGAGTCCTCATTTTCTAAAAATGAATATGCTCTGGTCTTTATGTAGGAAATCATATTTTCTGAATTACTGGCGGGGGGGGGGTGCAGGTGTGTACTTTTATAATACATCTATCTTCCTTTTTTTTTTTTCCAGCTGGGGTCTGGTCTTGACTTGTTAAGCCTAGGAAAAACTTACAGGCAAGATTATACAGCTTCTGACTTCTTAAATTTCAGTGATGAAAGATGAAACAAATGAGAGGTTAAATGATCAGAGGCCTCAAGGCATCAGCACCACCATCAAACCCAGGTCTTCTCATCTGGGGGTGATATTGGCTTTGCTTTTCTGCAGAGGGGAAAAAAAAGTGAAGAGATTATTATTTTCCAATCCTTCAGAAGAAGAGATACTATACCAATGTCAAAAGTTGCCTTTACAGTCCTTATTGGTGGTAAGAGGTTGATTACCCTCCTTTAAATCATCTAATATTTCAGCATTAGGATAATATATTGGGTACAGTTGTTATTATCAATCTGAACATTATCCATATCAATCCATGCCCCAGACCTCTGGGATGGTAGGGGGTAGAGATGGAGGGAAAGCTTATTTGGCTCTATCATGTTATAATAAAATAGATTAGCAATGTTGATAATAATATGATACACAGCTCAGGCATAAACAGAACAGGATTTCTCTTGAGCTACTGGTTTATCTTGAGATATTGCCATGCCACAAAGCTGCCAGCTTGGGGTCATTCCTGGATGCTTCATGGCAGACACAAACTAACAAATATAGCATCTAAATGCTCTACTGAGGTAATTTTTAGTCCAGAGGAACAACAGGTGATTCCTCTTAGCCTTTGAGCCCAGTTGCTTTCTCTTACCTAGTAGTTACTCAGGCTGGAAGGCAAGGAGGAGAGTGTTTAGCAGACATGGAGTAAGCACTCCCTCCCTGTACAAGACACATGGAGAGCAGTGGGTAGTTATACAGCACCTCAGCAAAAAGGATTTGATCAGCGTGGTCACCCTCTGAGCTGTGTCTTTCCTATACTTTGTCCACAAATCAGGAGATACAACTGCCCTTACCAAGATCTCTTACTATCTCCCAACAGCAGCTGCAGCTGCAGAAAGAGCAATACTCACATAAATTTCTCCTTCTTTAGCTTCTCGTAACAAATTATATTCAGCTGAGATGAATAGGGTAAGCAAGTAGTCAGTACATCCCCATGCCTATGATACAATTTTCTCCAAAAATGCTCAGGACAGAAATGGGAAATATGTCCTTGTGGAAAAGTTAATTCCAGACTTCTAAAACTAGGATCCAAAAAGTTTGCTGGAAGTCCTCTGTCTACAAAGACACAGATGTGTCCCAGTATCTTGGTCTATACAGTACAAGTGTTCCAAGCATTATAAAGTTCCATGGAAATAGGAGGTCTCTCAGTTTCACAGGAGGCCCCTCATGTTTTCTAGTCTGCATCTGCACATCCATATAGAATCATAGAATGGTTTGGTTTGGAAGGGACCTCAAATAATTTCTTTCTAACATCTAATCTAACTCAGCCCTCCTTCAGTTTAAAACTGTCACTCTTCATTCTGTTACATCTATCTAGGCTGCAAATTAGAGCAGCCAGCAGAGGTGCTTTGATGTGTAGTGTCTGGCAAGAGTCTGTGAGATTTTTATCCATCTCAGAACTGACAGGCAGCTACAAATAATAAATTTTGTGCTCTTGAATCATCTGACACCATCCATAACAATGACATGCTGGGGCATCACCACTCTCACTGCCCAGCCTGCAAGTTAGATTTAACTCTATCCTTCATAAGTTAGTTATACAAAAATACATCACTTTAATTGCATTTTAATGTGTCTAAAAATATTGAGAATTGAGCTGCAGAAGAGAGGCTCCATTTCTCTTTGTCTATACTGGAGATGATCAGATTTCAGTGTCTCTGTAGATTTGCCACTAAGACCCTTCCTAATTTGTGACATTCACCTCCAAGCAGCTGCAGACTATCCATGCTTGAAGCTTCATGAAAGTTTTAGATTTTCAGCTGGTATTTGGTTAACCAACCACTTACACACTAAAGTGGCTGGAGAGGTGAGAGAAGCCCAAGGGCTCTTGGGACTGAGCTGTGACAAGACAGATTTTTGGTCACTTATGTACAAATGCAGCATCTTGACATGAGTCTCATCCTGATACAGCATGAGGAGCAGGCTTCTCCTGGGGCTGCAGCATGGAAATAAAAGCAGAGATGGTTTCCATGTTGAGTTAATGCTGAGCCAATATCCTGGCACACAGCTGGGGAAAGCAGATTTAATGAATTCTCTCAAAAACTCAGTTTCCACTCAATAAAGCAATTAACAGAAAAACTTCAGCCAGCCTTTAAGAGAAAATGGATCTTAGTAGTCCTACTGTCTACCCCCTCTGTCCTCCCAGAGAATACACAGTGAAAGCCACAGGAATTTGTAACTATCACACGTCCCTGTCCAAGGAGCCCTGGTTGTCCTTGAGTGGCTCCATTCTGGAGATTTGCACTCTCCTGTGATCTGATCATATTAAACACAAGCACCTGTCAACTCCTGGTCTTGCTGTAGATGCACAGCGAGCCCTTGTTGATGGTCACAGAATCATAGAACAGCCCAGGTTGGAAGTGACCTCAAAAAGTCATCTGGTCCAACATTTCATGGAAAAGGCAGCCTAGATGAGATTATCTAGCACCCTGTCCAATGGCATCTTGAAAACCTCCAGTGATTGGGACTCCACCACATCCCTAAAGAGGTTGTTCCAGTGAATGAAAAAAAGTCATTTGTATAAAAAAAGTCATTTTGTATTGAGACAAAGCCACTCCTGGTACAACTTGTACTCATTGCCCCTTGTCCTCTCCATGTGATTCCTTGTGAGGAGAAAGCCTCCATCCTATATGGAGCTTCCTTTTAAGTACTGTAATAGTGTGTTGAGATCTCCTCTGAGCCTTCTCTTCTCCAGGGTGAAAAAATTTAATTTCTTCAGTCTTTCCTCACAGGGCAGCTACTCCAGCCTTTTGATAATTTTTGTAGCCCTCTTTTGGACCCTCTTCAGACTGTTATTTTCTTTTGTGAATTGTGGGTACCAGAGCTGAACACATTACCCCAGCTAAATGATCTCCAAGCACAGGTTCACCTCTCTCTGTTAATCCTAATGTTTTTGTTACATTCCTGTGACATTACCAGCCTTATCCATCTTTTCATACACAGACCATCCAAGAAAAGCAAATGGAGGTGAGAATTTGAAAAGGAGTTCATTTGTAGGAGTCTGGAAAGTTTGCAGAATCCGAGAAGTATTCAGCAAACAGTCCATAACCCTTCAGAAAGTTCTGATGAATTGATTGTTATTCTTAGCTGTGAAATGGCACTTCAGAATCAGAGCTGTAATGGCTGTAATTTTAATCTTAATGTGCAATATCAGAAGATGCACATGGAAAGCCATCTGTTTAGAGTCAGCCTCATATAGTAACTTCTGAAGTGGCCTCTAGGTGCTCCTTATAATGCTTGGTTTCCATTGCAAAGCAAGAAGGACAAGGTACTTGTCACAGAGCAGGAGAAAACACAGAAATACATTTTGACCATGGTGTCTGGCTGACTTCTAAACTTCTATAAGAAATTAGAATTTGAATATTTTAATATTACTCTGAGAAACAATTTTTTCCTTGCCTGTCTAGAAAGTAATGACAGGAACTATGTTTACTCTAAAAAGGCAGAATCACACATTTAATGAAAAAAAAAAAAAAAAGATTTCTCTGGTCTGGTCATTTCCATGTTTTCCTGCTGCAGCATCTTGGTTAAAGCACTTTAGTAAGGTCTAATGACAGATTTAACCCTTGTCTTTTTCTCCAGCACAGTATATACAGTGTTTCAGAACTACACCTTGGCCTAATTAGAATTTATTTAAGTGTCAAATAAAGCTTGTTAAGCAGATTATTTTTTCTAATAGATAAACAAATTCAGTCACTTGTAACTTTGGGATTCAGTTGTCACTCAAAGTAAGATGATTCCTCAAAGACATCAAATTCAGCACTTTGCTTTCCAACCTCCTGTGGCTTTCCCCAGCTCTATTAATGTAACTTCAGATGATACAGAAAACCCTTTTGTGCCTCTATTGTTTTCTCTTTTCAGACTTCGAGTCTTTTTTTCCGAGTATTCTCTTGAAATCCAATTAGAAAGTGCAGTGGTGCTGCCAATGTTAGCAATGCAGCAAATACATACTGAGTGAAGTTTTTCTTCAAAAAGACTATCTGTTTAGTCATGCTTATCTTTAATAAACCAGTATATGGGTCAGGTCAGCCTGTCTCCAAAAGGATACAGTACAATTTGAACCAAGCAACAAGGATTGCTTTACCATAAGAAAAGTCTTTAAAGGGACCTCACTCTGGAATGAAAACAACAGAGAGAGCATGGGACAGAAGTCTGTAAAATTCTAAGAGCTAAGGAGGAGGTAGAAAGGTATTCATTACTTCTGATAATATATGCCACAGGTAGAAACCAAAATACTAGGTAATAGTTTTAAAATTAAGAAAAGCACATACACAGTGGTTAATGGGAAGTGCAGCTTCACAGTTGGACTTCTTAAAGGTGATTAAATGTACAACAGGGTCTAAAAGGAAATAGATACATTCACACAGTAATGGGCTGTCAAGTAGGGATGAGACACAGGTGTCTGATTGAAGCTTCTGTCCAAGAGGTCATTAATGTGCTAATTAAAACACTCAAATTATTTCAGTGTGGTTACTTCAGCCTAGCTCCAGTCTGGCTCTGAGGACTCAATGCCCATCAGCAATGTGAGCACTTGGGGGACTCTGTGAGCACAACTCAGATTCTGTTTCAGCTGAAAGAAGCCAAATACCCTCTCCAGCAACACTCTGGGACACAGGCTGAAGCACAGTAAGTCAAGATGATCAAGAGATTTTTTTTCTGAACTGGAATCTCAGTGTGAACTGCAACACAGATGAAGGCTCAGCATTGTATGGACAGAGCACCTTGACTTCAGTGGATTCCTTTGCTTTTGAAGGGGAGGATGGGAGAGAGAGTATCTCTTCACATTAACATGCAGATGGGATACAGGCACAAAATTCCTAAATGTAGGAAACACAAACTGACACCATGAAGCGCTTCTAGAAGTGCTCATGGTGACCATCTGGAAAAGTGCCTTGGGATGGAAAATGGGTTTGACTTCCATGGCTTCTACAAAGGTTTGAAATCTTGCTCCTGCAGGGACCTGTTTTCATGTTGTTTGTCCTCTCCTCATGATTCAACAGCAGAAATCCGAAGGGCTCTGTATCCAAATCCAAAGTATTCACACATGCCTGAGGGTTCGAATCAGGCTTGGAATATCTCTTCTTTCAAAGCAATGCAGCACATAAAAGCTGCTTTGTTTTGATACACCAGGAAAGGAGAAAGAAAACAGAAGAATGCAGAATTTTTAAAATTTGATCCTTTTGATATGAAGATATAGTAGTGTTGGTCACACCTGATTTACCCCTCATTTCCTAGGAGTGCATAAAAAAAAGTTTTCAGCTTTTACATATAGAATATGTGTAGGAAACAGTATTTTCCTCCTCTAAACAAGTCCAAATGGCACAGTGACAGAGTTGGACAAATGCTAGACTTTTTCTGCCTTGTGAGCTCTGCTTTTTTGTTTTTCTGAAGGCTGCAATGAAACATGTCAACTGTTGAGCATTTAATTCTCTTTGGCTGCCACACTCTTGTCTGGAAAGGGTAAATCTCATGGTCTGAGATGCCAAGAATGTTGATTTCTTGATGGTGTTATTTAGGAAATTTTATTTCCCAAGTCTTATATATTTATAATAATTTCATCCTTCCTTTTGTTTTTGTCATTCTCCCCACGATTCCATGGCAAATTGAAAACACAGCCAGAACAAAATGTACAGGCTCAAGCAGCAGGTAGTAAAGCAAAAGATGTTAAAATATTTATTTAAAGTTTTGAAAGGATTACATCAGTTGCTCTATCTTTGTGGTCTGAACAAAGACTTTTTAAAAGCAGCCATTTCCACCTCACCTGGGAATGTTTTTGGCATCATGCATCTATGAGAAACATGAATTCTTACTGGACATTAATTGAATTAGCTCTTAATTCAATGACACTGAACATGAAGATGATATGCTAATAGCATGATAATATTTTTCGGTTGATTGCAACACATAATTTTGCATTATATTGATCATGTTCCTAGAGAAATGTTAGGAGGCTGGGTATGGGTAACAGATTTTTAAAAATTAAAACGATCTCTGAAGCTTCAAAATTCTAATTCAAACACCTAGTTTGGAGTAATAAGAAGGGAAATTAAAGCAAATGAGAAAGATGGTAAAGGAGACTTGCACAACTGCTGCTTCTTAGGAAGCAATCAGTCAAAAAAACATATTAAAGACTGCTGATGAGATGCAATATTCAGAAGAATCAGTGGTTTGCAAAAATGGTGATTTCAATTTTTACTTTTGTCAAAATGAATCACAAATCTTATTGTAGTTAGGAAGGAAGAAGATCATGATCATTAAATTCATGGAGATGGAGACATTCGGATCCACAGGTCATGCCAGTTCACTTCAGTTTCTGGGAGTCATCAATAACTATTTAGTTTTTCCAGCTCTTTCCAAAAGTCAGACTGATACTAAGCTTAGCACATACCCTGACTGAATTCTGTGATAATTCCTTCAACAGGTATTCTTGAGGTTCTTATGAATTGGTTTTTGTAGTTCCCTACCAGGGAAAGACCTGTTCTTATTGCCATTTTATGTGGGAAGCTATGGCACAGGCAGGGCAAAGACTTAGCCACAAAAATCAAGTTACTGCTTCAGCACAAACACCATCTTTTTTGATATTTTTGAGCCTGCTGTAAATGAGATGTAGTTCTATTTTGTTTGTTTCTGACTCAGATGGATACCTGGTTGGAATTGTTTCACCAGAATAGCTATTTTGCAAAGATAGATTATTACACAAAAAGAATCTAAGGCAAAGTAGTTCAGTGGTCTGAAAATTCTGAGAAAATTCTTCAGCTAAATTTACTGTTGACTTAGCCAAAATAACTGGGCAGAAGCTAGAGATGGAAAAGGTACTTCTAGTGCACCAGTGGCAGAACCAGCCCTAATCCATGCAGGGTGTCAGGGCACACTGCTCATGACAGTAACACAGTAATGTCCTTGTTGGGTCTGCCTGCTGGGTGACTGCTGGAACAACACTGAGGTTTTTTTGCAAATCCTTTTCTGCACTCTGTGGTAGTACTGCAGGATGTGAAAACCCAGGGATCACAGCTCAGCCTTGGAGAAGTTTCAGTGTTCTTGGGGGTCCTTCCAGAGATCAGTGAAATTTGCACACCTCAGATCCTTGAAAAAGTGGGTCCTGACCTTTTTCAGCAGCAAGAATCCACAGTTGCAGTTGAACTCAATTAAAAAAACACAGCTAACTGTATCCTGTTCTTTCTGTGTCTCTTTCCTCACCTGAACAAAGGCTCATACACATCTTTAATGCCTTTCTGAGTTGTGAAGTCTTGTGTCTAAGCCAAGCAGAGTGACCCCACTGCTGGAGACATGGCATGATGAACCAAACCTGACCCAGCTGCCCTCTGTGCTGCCCCTCAGCTGCTCGTCCATCGTCCCTTGTCATCATGTAATTATGATGCTCAGAAGTCAGAATGAGAAGAATGAGTAGGAAGACCAAGATATGTTTCAGAGGCTTATTGAATGATTGATGGAACTGTTTCAACTAAAGAATCCATTCAGAAGAGTGGATTGTTTTCTGAGTCATGATATGTGCTGAGATGTATAAAGATACTCAGACTATTAATTATTAAAGAATCAACCAACTTCATAATTGAAGCCCTCACAAGACAGACAGATAAAAGAAAAGGAGCAGCATGTCCTCAGCTGACATGTATGTTTGACAGAAAGATGTGAATAGCTTTTGTATTAAGACTAGTCAGAAATGTCAATCTTTCCATTTCATGTCTCGTCAGTGGAATTGCTCCAGCTCTTGATAATTTTTTTTTTTTTAAACTGTGTGAGTACATTCAACCCTATGGATACACAAAACTGGGCTAGAGAGGAGGAAACATGCAGTGTGACTCTGTCTTTCTACCCTTTTGGCAAGGAGAAAGGGGCTTTTTCCAGCCTGTCAGCATGGTGTTGTAATTCTTTGTCTAAATAAATATAGCCTCTGCTGGATATTTAACACAGACAAAAAAACCCCTCATTTTCTCATGCTAAAGGATTCTGAGATTTTATTGTGCATCCACTACTTCAGTCACTGCACCAGTGCTGTAACTTGCCAAGCAGATTGTAAAAAAAAAAGACTTAATGGTTGTTGACTAACTCAGAGTATTTCATATAGTAAAACTATAGAATTGAAGAGACTGGATGTGGCACTCAGTGCCATGGTCTAGCAACCGCACCGGTGGGTCAAGGGTTGGACTTGATGATCTCTGAGGTCCCTTCCAACCCAGCTAATTCTATGATTCTATGATTAAATGGGAGTAATTGCTTCCATGCCAAAAAGTGACTGTAAAAACCAGCAAAAAAGATGCAATATTAAAAATCTGCACATAGTGTATGTAATTCATCTGTGTACAAACAGGATTGGTACCTCTGACACTGCAATCTCCTTCTCCAACTCTACACCTCTAACCTAAAGCAGGTGCATGCTTTTGGCCACTAAGAAACATTTCTATGTATTTGATTCTGAAATGCAGCTTCTGGAAACACTACATGGGTTAACTATAAAGGTTCCTGGGACAGATTTCTTTCTGTCAGTAGAGATTTTTTGGGAACTTCATTACCTATAAGTCTCTCACTCTTGCTAGCAAAGTATAGCTTGGAACTTTGTGTACCCATCGTGGGCCATTAATTTCATAAATTACTCCTGAATAGAGCTCAATACCTTTGTGTTTGAATAAAGCAATAATGTCATTAAATAATCATTCTGTGTGCCATTTCACAGCAGCTATAAAAGAGAGTGCTAAAGTTTAAATATCTGATCACTTAGGACTAGTTTCAGTTTCACATTTCTTGGGAAACGTAAATCATCACCTCCTATGATGATAAAACTCTAATTCTTGCTCTTGGTGGGTTGTTTTAAAATCTTCCATTTGCTGATGTTGCCATGATTTATGTAATAAAGGTAACACGCCAAAAGAAAGGATCCTAATATTATCCTATTTAAATTCCTTTACCTTCCCTCTCATATTATTTTTAGCTCTGATGAGATGTATCTAATAGTCCAAAATAACATTCTCACCCTTTTGACTTGAATCCTTAAAAGATAAATAATAACAAAGAGATTCAAGACTTTGGAAGAAGTCTAAGTGGAACTGTATCCACAGTAACTGCAAAATTTTCTGTTTCATTTCCGATATTATTCAGAAAGTTGTCTGAAAAGATCAACTAATTCTACCTCCCATCTTCTGATAACTATTTTCAAATACCCCTAGTTCCTGACATGGACGGTCATATTTGTCACAGTATGAGCTTGTTGTTCCTCCAAAAACTTGAAAAATAAATTTCATTGACTCAATACCAGACAGAAAATAAATGAAAATGATTTTTTTCTAGATCTGTTAGCTTTAAAGACACAGTTTCTGCATCTGGTTCCTTTTTTTTTCAACTTTTGATGTTAGCATTCAGAGATATTTCAGAAGAATTAATAAGGAAATGCTTCAGCTGAGACCTCTTTACCCAGAGACATGCATATCCGGTGCTTATCAATCCTGACAAATTTCTCATTTAATGGAGATTTCATCCTGTTGCCAAGAAAATACCAGAACTGCAGAGAGAGTTGCCCAGCTGTGCTGGTGAGGCACAACCCTCTCCTCACAAGAGGGGACATTCCCAGCCTGGGGACAGCTCTGAGGGTCTCCTGAGGACAGCCCCTTGGGTGACACTGGGTTACAGAAGCTACTGGGCAGTCCTGTCCATGAACCTGTGTCCTGCTGCACCCTACCTGTGGGGGACTCACAAACATGGAGACAGTGGCAAGGAATCAGGGCCTGGGGAGACACTCGTGGTATTTTTTTTTTTAACTACATTTTTGGCAAAGGAAGAGCTTCGTGTCAGCTTACAGCCTGGCTTGTTCCCACAGTGAAATCTAATCCCCTCTAAAAAGATGAAACCAGCTGCTTGATCAAAGCCTGTGTTGGATATTTTTGTATAAATGGTAACTAACTACTTAGTAAAATGAGGCAGGAGCCCCAGCAGTATCATGGGTGCCTTCCATGTGCAGAGCCCTGCACGGGTGGGCACAGCAGGCAGGGGATTTTTTTCCTGACTCTGGCACAGCACACCGAGGCTCAGCACTGCCCTCCTTGGGGCAAAGGTTTGTGGAAGAGCTTTCCTCGGGCAGCCTGGGGCAGTACAGCCCACAGGGAGATGTAGTCCAGGAACCAGGTGGAAACTCATCAGCTGCTCCCAGACACATACAGTAGAGAGGAAAAAGACCTTGGCAACAAATAATCTGATCTACCAAATTTCTTGCTAGTGCAGGCATTGCCAATATAGGCCATGAAATGCATTTATTTTTAAAGCCACATAAATTTCCAGCTGCATGAAAGACTGGATTACTATAATGATGTTGCATAACTTCCTAATACCCTTTACCAAAAATAGTGACAGTAAAAGTAACAGCAGATGTTGTGAGGCTAAATGAGCTCCTGAGGGCTGACTCTCATCAAAAGATAGAGTTTGGGGCTGCTGCCTTTGATGATGCTGTGCTCATAGTCATCACTGCATCTATGCCACTGACTTCTTTGTCTGATCTCTTTGTGTTGTAGGTAGCAAAATATTTTCAGGCTGAAGAGCAAAGTCATTTTCAATTCTGCCAAACATGCCATAACTAGGAAAGCAATAAACCCACACAAGATGATTTAACAAAAGCCAAGGGAAATATTTTCATTTGCAATCTGTTTTTTATTATTTAAATGCATAATTATTAAAGCCAGTAAAGGCTGTTAAATAATTTGTTGTGTTGTTCTGAATGGAGGGAGCTTAGACTTCCACCTTGGATGAAGCCTAACAAGATGTATTTGTGTAAAACAAACCATCCAGAAATATATCTGGTTCTCTCAAGAGGTCCAGAGAGGCAGAAGAGTCTCAGCTTCACACTAAGGACTAGAACAGAAACAGCTTACAGAAAACTTGACATGTTTTCTTTGCCAAGTATGAACTACCTCAGCATCAAGGACTTTCAGAAAAATACATTGTAAAGCTACAAGAGCTGGCAGCTGCAAGAATTTTAGAAGACTGATGTTCACTTCTAGGTTGCTTGTGAACCATTAGGCAGGTGTTTGCATCTTCAGTTTTGTAAAGGTTTTCCAGTTGTGTTCTTGACACTTGAAACACATGCTCTCTCTGACAGGCAATGTAAAATCCACAGACCTGCAAGAGAGCAATCTTCAAACAACACCAAGAACTCATCCCCACTGCTTCCTAGCTCTGTTTAAGTGCAGGTTTGTTTTATTTTTTTCACTGTTTTATGAAAATATCCCTGTCCTCAACACGGGATGTTTATATGAGATAAGTAAAAAAACATTTAGAAAAACATGTTAGCACCCTATCCTTACAGAAATTAAAAGTGTACCTGTAAGTTTTCTAACCTGCCCTGTGCCATAATAATGCAGATGAAGGAGATAATGGGCCATTCATTACCCTGCTGCAGTGTAAGGGCAATGGGACCATCCAGAACAAAAACCAGTGCTTTGCCACAGAAAGACTCACCTCACATCAGAGGTCTCCTGATTTATAGAAAAGATCATGCCTCCTGTTTCCAATTGTCAACTCTGGTCTCATTTTTTTTTCCCCAAAGCCTCCCTTTATTGTTTACTCCAGCTGGTTGAACATAGCTATGAGAGCAGGACATCTTTGTGAGCTACTGTACCTGACATTGGTGAAGATGAGATGTTTCTACAGATTTTCCCCTCTGGACTGGAGGACTGCATGACTGAGGTGACTTAATTCTGGGCATGAACCTGGGAGCTGTATGACAGCCATTAGGTCCCATGCAAACAGAATGAAAAGGCAGCCCTGTGCAGGGAGTGCATTGCAATCACTGTCTTATTCTGCTCTTGATGGGTCACTGCTGCAAACTGCAAATGTATCTGTGTGAGAAACTCAATTCAGCCAGTGCTGAAACCACATATACTCCTTATCCTTGTATTTAGTCATCTGGCTTAGACCACACACTGATTACAGAGTGTCTGATACCACACAGCTGTTGCTGCTGATTGATCTCTGGTTTACCATTGCCACTAACTCTCCACAACCTCTCTGGGCAGCCTGTTTCAGCCTGTTCCAGTGCTCCCTCATCCTCCCAGTAAAGCAGCTTCTCCTCATAGAAGTGGAACTTCCTATGTTTCTATGTTCTACCTAAGAAGAGGCAATGCCCCAAAGAGAAGGTCAAAACTCAGTGAAAGACAATGCAGACCAACTTCAAGCACCAGATAAAAAAGCTTGTCACACTGCTTGCCTACTGTTAAGAGCTCGTATCTTGCATACAGACAGTTATTAATAGCCAAATTTACTAATGTTTGTCAAAATCATTGAACATTGTATGCCCACAGAACATCCCTGCGTCTCAGCCTCTCTTGATAGTAAACAAAGATAGGGACTTGTATGGAGTCATCCCTGTTATTTTAAACACTATTGTGAAGAGACAAACAGCCTGCTAAACCAGCATAGTCCACTCTGCTGACTCCAGAGGGTGTCTCAATCACGCAGTTCAGGTGGAGACACACGGAAGGTAGAAGCCAGTATTTACTCAGATGCATCCTGGCTTTACTACTCAGTTAGGGCTCCTTAACACATTATAAATCTCAATCCTTGGATGTCTGGCAGTATCCACTTCATTTTGAATTATCTGACCAGCAAAAATAACAAAAGATTGGGTGATATACATATCATCTGTGCAAAGACCGAAGAGTTGAACACAAGTGCACAGCAGAAGTCCCACACCCTCTAAAATGCTAGAGTTAAGACTGTAAAGTCTATTGCTACAAGTTCATGCTGGTTTTCAGCAGTACTGTTTATGACATTGAAAACTACCTAGAGGATAAAAGTAATTTAGTAGTGATCATACTCTGTAACCAAATTATATTACTTAGGACTGTAAGAGCTTTTCTTTATGTTGGACTCTTTTTCCAGATTATGTTTTACTTTTGGAAAGTCTTGTACAAAATTCACACTCATAACCTGTGCACAACTTAACCCTGATTTAACTGCACAGCCAATGAACTCACATGCACAGGCCACATATTTGCTTGTTTGAGCAAAGCCTGATTTTTCAACCACTGAATGTGAATAAAAGGACCAATTACCTCTGGTGGTGTAGGGCTGCACACATGGGTACCCATGAAGGTGTCTTCTTGTTTCTGCATTTTTCCCTACAACTTTTACCAAGATAGTAAGACTTGCAGGATATGTCTACATCTTTTGTTTTTTTTTTCCATTGTAGGAGTTCTAGACAGATAGTATCAAGTCTTATCTTATGGTTCAGCCCACTTCTCCTTTGAGTCTGTCCTCCTGTGTATTGCTGAGCAGCAGGTATTGGTATAACTCCCCAGCAAACATGATCAGTGTCCTGCCTCTCTCTCTCTCCAGTCCATGAATAAACAACATCACTCTTTAGCGTAGCCCAAAGAACATCTTCTTCTCTTCATCTTGTGTTCGAATCTCACAAGCTTTCTAAAGCATGACTCACTATTGGTAAGTGGTAAATAATCATTGCCTTCCCCTTGCAATCTCTGCACAGAAGAGACAGCTAGTTAAAAGGTTTGGAGAAATTGTTATCTTCAAATCATGTGATAGAGAGGATTGTTCCATCTTCCTTGTCCTCAGGTATCTCCTGGCACCAAGACCATGAAAGCTGGCAAACACCAGCCCCTTCCTCACCCGCGTTTCTGGCATTTGGTGGTTTGAGAAGGTTCCACCTGCCATGGGAGGAAAGGACATAAGCACTCCATGCCAGCGAAAGACAGAGTCACACAGATCTTTCCTGGCTCTACTTGTGCCCTTCCTGATGCTCCCATAGTACTTGGCCCATCTGTTCCTCTCTGTGCTGTGTAAGCATAAAGCAGAGTATGTCCGGATGTCCTTGAACCATTTCCCAACACATTGCACAATCCTTGTGACTGCTGCACATCTTGGGAGAACATTTGATACTGCTCACATGCACTTTCTGGTATGGACGGTGCTGCCAATCTGCAGTCAAAAGAGCATTTTCACTTCTCTACCAAGGAGCAGTGGGGTGAGGTGGAGTGCCAAAGGGGATGCCAGAGACGACCCTGGTCCAGACCCAAGGGAACTACACATGATGTGTAGCAGCCTCCAGAGAAACCTAAGAGGATGGGAAAGTCCAATTGCAGAGGCTGGGCCATTCCTCTCATTTATTAGGTTCTTCAGGCTAAGAAAACCCAAATCAAACAATTATACAGTAAATGAATGCCATATACTCTCATCTGCCTGATTTGGAGCTGTATTGGTTCTGAGGCTGTGTTTGACCTGCTGTGAAGACAAGGATGCACAATGCCTTTGTGAAGCCAAGAACTTTGTATATAAATTGGTTGCATTACATCTTTTCCCAAGATGTTTTGAGTCTCTTATATGCAAAACATAAACCATATCTCAGATGATGGGATGGGTTGAACAGGTGGTGAGGAAGTCCCCTCTCAAGGACTGCAAAGCTGTACCATTTAAATGGCATAAATAGCATCGAGTAAAGGCACTCATGGCTGGAGCCCTGTATGAGATCAAGAAACTCTTTACCATCTCCTGTTCAGCTAGTGCTCCATTATATTTGCTGCCTTTCTGTGCTGTGGTCATGGACTCTGCCCACTGCCTACGTGCTGAACACGGGAGGATTTGGCAGCTCATTTTACTGTAACAAAGCCTGAGTGATTGGTACTAAAACTACTGGTGCTTCAGGGTGGTTGTGGACCTACACCAGCAATTGGACCTTGCAGGAGGACGGAACCAGCCATGTGGATGCTGGGTGTGCTGGTTTTCAGATGGCTGCCTATGAGCCAGCAGTGTGCCCAGGTGGCCAAGAAGACCAGCAGCATCCTGGCCTGCATCAGAAACAGTGTGGCCAGCAGGACTGGGGTGGTGATTGTTCCCCTGCACTCAGCACTGGTGAGGCTGCACCTTAAATAACGTGTGCCATGGTTCAGGCCCAGATGGTACCAACCAGGCCCCTGCTCACTGGTCCCCCACTGTGGCACCAGGAGCAGAAAATCCATCTAAATGCTTGTTAATTAAGACAAGGACAGAGATTTTCCAGAGAGACTCCTCCATCATGGCAGCAGACAAAACCAGTCAGACTCAACCTGTGATTAAAAAAAAAAAAAAAAATTGACTTATAAGAAGAAAGAGAAAACTCTACCAGAGCTTAATACCTTCCCCCTACCCCTTCTTCCCCGGCGCGGATCCCTTCCCTGCTGCCTCCCCTCAGGGCACAGGGGTCAGGCAGGGGGGGTTTAGGGTCAGTTCCCTACACGGTGTTTCTGCTGCTCCTTCCTCCTCAGGGGGAGGACTCCTCGCATTCTTCCCCTGCTCCAACGTGGGGTCCCTCTCACGGGAGAGTCCTTCAGGAACCCCTGGGACATGAGTCCCTCCCAGGAGGTGCAGTCCCTCAGGAGCTGCTCCAGCCCGGGCTGCCCACAGAGTCACGGCTGCTGTGGGAACAGTCACCTCCTCTGGCACGGCGTCCTCCATGGCTGCAGAGCCACATCTGACCCTCTCTCTCATCCTGCACAGCCTGCAGCTCCATGTCTACCCATCATGATTCTTCAAACTAAAAATCCACATCTGCCCCTCCATGCTCCTTCAGGGACTGCTTCACAGTGCTCTTCCATGGGTTCCAGGGGCACTGCCATCTCACCATGGGCTGCAGGTAAATCTCTGCTCAGGCATCTCCTCCCCCTCCTTCCTCACCGACCTTGGTGTCTGCTCTGGCATTGCTCCTCCTCTCCTCTGCTCTGCAGGTCTTCTTTTTGCACTTTCCTTTACCCTTTCCTGAATATGTTACAGAGGCACATCCAGCTTCCCGTATCTGCTTGACCTCGGCCAGAGGCAGGGCCAGCACTGGGACCAGGGGACCTTCCAGCACCTTCTCACAGGAGCCACCTCTGTGGCCCTCCTGCTTCCAAAGCACCACTGCACTGACCCAAGGCACTGTTAAATTTTGGGCCCCTCACTAGAAGAAGATTGAGGTGCTGGAGTGAGTAGAGAAAAGGGCAACGAAGATGGTGAAGACTCTAGAGAACAACTCTTACGAGGAGCATCTGAGGGAACTGGGGGTGTTAAGCCTGGAGTAAAGGAGGCTGAGGGGAGGAGATGTTATCACTCTGCAACTATGTGAAAGGAAATCGTAGTGAGGTGGGGATTGGTCTCCTCTCTAATAACAAACAAGTAGAGGTAATGACTGCAAATAGTGCCACGGGAGGTATTGTCTGGATATAAGGAAGAATTTCTTTACTGAAAGGGTTGACAGGCACTGGAACAGGCTGCCAAGGGAGGTGTTGGGTCCCCATCCCTGAGGGTATTTTTAAAGATGTGTAGACATGGTGCTTAGAGACATGGTTTAGTGGTGGACTTAGCAGTGCTAGGTTAGTGGTTGGACTTGACCTTAAAGGTCTTCTACAAAGGATTCTATGATCTCACTGTTTGTTCAGGACAGAAAGTACTATTACCAATTCAGTTCCTATCTGTAGGTGTATTCTTGTTTTTTTGCATATTGGTGGGCTTCTCCGTCTAACAATATGGAACTGTGCAAGACAGGTTTTTTAATATAGGATACTTTATTTTCTCAGTTAATGCCTGTTTAAAAGACATAGTTCTCAGAATGTGAAGGAAATTTTCCTTTAAACAGGAACAGGGCAGCAACAAGAGATTGAAAAGGATTTTAATGCTGTACTGAATATTTTGTTCTTCTGTTCTTTGTTACAGATTATAGGTAGGCAGGCAATCAGACATAAGGATAAAGAAACCACAGTTTGGAGAAATGAAAGATTAGAGGTTAGTTTGACCTAAACCTCTGTTAAAAACTTCCTTTCAACATTTGTTACTTTTCTTGAATACCAGGATTAGGCTGTGCTAAACTCTGAACACACACACATACACACACACACAGAAAAAAAACCCAACAACAAAATCCCTGACTGTATGAATTTACCATCTGGAAATGAATGAGCTGAAGCACTGGCCATACACAGGGTCTCTCAAGCCTGTGTTCACAGCCAAGGTTTTGGTCCTGACCTACCTACACTCAGGTTTTTGGCCTGGATTTCCAAAACTGCTGTCTCTCACTGCATTTATAGGATCATAGAATCACAAAATCATTTAGTGGCAAGGGTGTCCAATTCTGAAAAGTGGGACAGATATGTGCAGTTGGAGGAGTTGCATTAGAAAGGACTTACCTTAAAAACTTGTTTTAAATGTCTTGAACAAACAGAGGACTTAACCATTTCATGGGAATGGTATATACTTGTAATGGGAAATTAAACATAACACTTCCAAATCTCAGTAAGCTCCATCAGTTGTTTTGTGTGCTGGATGATGCAGAATGTGCCTGAGGAGATCTGCAACAGAGCAGGATGCTGTGTCCTGTAACCTCTCCTGGCCCTGTGCTCCCCTTAATCATTCAGAGGAAAAATTTATATTCATGCATAGTGATTAGAGAAAAAGCAAATTACTAAAAAATTTCAGATGAGAAAAAAACCAAACAGTTTTTAACTTGTGCTAAAAACCTTTGCATTTATTCATAGTTGACTCAGAGGACCATGAGATCCCGGGTCATGCAGGAGGTACATGTAAGTGTACCTAGTGCCTAGTGTCACGTAAATGAATGAGTAACAATACTTAAATGACTTTTTCCAGTGTATTAGGAGAGTAGTGCTTGAGGCATAAATCACTGCAAAAGCTAATAAAATTTGCAAGCAAACACACTGAACTTTTTTTTTCCACTACTAAGTCGTGGACAAGCCACAGTAATTAAATATGAAGATCACATTTAAAATGAGGACAGAGATAAGAAGTGGAAAAAAATATAAAAATAGCAAGCAGGAAAATTCCATGTGCTCTGTAACCTGGAGACATGCAGAAAGATTGGGTCACATTTCTGCCTTTCATTCCCTCATGCCAGTCATTTCCACTCACCATGTGTTGTGAAGGGACTGGAGAAACACTCCATCAAAAGTCACAAAATAGCAACAAGACCATGGGGTATGAGGAAACAAAATCCAGAGTCTGGAGAAGGGTAGGACTAGGGGGGGGGGAGTGATGGTAGCTGTAGTAATTCCTTACAGAGAGGAATTTAGCCAGTTTAAAAATAGAAGTTGTTAGGCAAAATAGAAAGTCCTGGAGACAAGCAGGTGGCTGCAGCAGATTTTTGTTTGAAGTGCTGAGGTGGAGAAGAAATTGCCATCTTCATCCAGCCTTTCTATTTCTTGACATTCAGAAGAAGCCAGAGAAATAAATTAAAATCTCTTGTCTTCTATTTCATGGGAAAATGAAATTAATGAAGTTATTGTGCAATGAACTGTTGCCTCTTCTCCAATTAGTGTAGTGATGTGCTTCTTGCTGCCACAGTTGGAGAGGTTACTTAGAGACCAGATAATCTTACAAATGTAATTTACTGCTGATCTCAAAGAGCTTTATTTTATTTTTTTTGTTTCTTTGTTTCTCCAGGGCTCTGAAACACTCATCTTCATCCCTATTAATGCTTTCAGCCAGTTGCCCCTGGCAAGGAAGGAAGGAAACTGTTCCTAAAGTAACCAGATTATGTCAGAAATGGGAATAGGCAGAAGCAGGCAAACAACAACCAGAGCAATTTACCAGTCCTTCCCAAGAAGCTCCTGCAAATAGCCTCAAGGTACTCTCAGTACAGAAATTTGCAGTGTAACCAAATAAAGCTCAATGCACTGCAAAAAAGAACCAAGCATTTTCAAAGATTATATGCTGCATACAGACCATTAAACAAAACATTAAAGTACAAGATTTTTCAGATAATTGATTTTAAAAAAGACTGGGCCTTGACTTTGGTGTCAAAAATACCTCTGCTCTGGCTGAATAGGGAAATATGCATCATAACTAAGTTTGGAAGGATGCAGTTCATGTATCTCCATCTGAGCTTCCTCATCCTAAGATCCTGACACTGTTAATTGGAAAGAAATATTAGGCAATTTTAAATATGATAGTGCATTTTAGATAGTGACTTCAGAGTGAAATAATAGACATTGTTATGCCTGTTTGTAACCACTGTCAAGCTAAGCCAGATGAATGTCTCTGGCATATTCTTCTCTATCTCTGATCACATGAACCCCACCAAAGGAGCAGCTCACCCTAAGAGACCTTGGTCTATGCAGACTCTCAGTGCTGCCCAGTGACTGGAACCCTCTGCCCCATATGGGGATGCTGGTTTATCTTAACCTACAATGTTTGACCATCACCTGGGACAATTTCACTGATCTGCTAGAGCAAGCAGTATCTGACCTTTTCTGGATAGCCCCAGAAAAATCAGCATTCACTGGGGGGATCATGGCTAGCAACAGGCCTGTGCTGTGGGGCAGCACGATCAGAAGAAGATCTCTTTTTTGGACTTTTTTCTAGTATCTCTGCATCCTCAGTAATGCTTGAGCACTACCCATTCCACTTGCTAATAACGACAAGGATTCCAAGAGCTGGTACTTTGCAAAGTACATTAAAACATATTGCTAGGAGAACAGGCACTGTCACTCTCTCCCTCTACTGAAGCAGGTGTTGACAGTTGTATATCAACCTGTAAAGATCTGAGGCATAAGTAAAGTTTATAAATATATAATTTATAATAGTTTATAGTAGTTTTACATTTCATAATAGTTTATTTTATATATATATATATAATTTATAAATACAAGTTTATAGATAAAGTTATACCATTGCAGACATTTTCAGCTGTAGATAGATTCCAGAATTAAGGACAAAACTTTGAATTCCACTAAGCAAATATTTTTCAAATGGAAGTTCTTAGTTAGGATATTTTCAGCTACAACTTAATGAAGTCCATCTCATCTCATATTCAGTCCATCTCATATTCAGTTTTGACTTTCTTCTCTTAATTCTCTTTACAGCATACAGGCTTGAAAGAAATTGTTTTCCTAGCATGATGTTCTGCAGCTTTTGCTAATTTTACTTGATAACTTTTCCTCAGATAGCCCAAAGGTAGCTGGTATAAACAGCTATTTATTGTACTGTGACTACCTTTCCAATTTCAAAGCAAGTTTAAGTTTGCTTGCATCTGTGAGGTCTGTTTGGCAAACAACAGTCATAAACTGTGATGTATAAGATGGAATCCCCTGTCTTTAAAAAAAAAAGTCAGTCTTAAAAAATCATGTTGCAATGCCCATTATGCCCTTATGTGCACATTCAGATGATGAGTATTTTCCCTGTATTTCTTCTTGTGTTAATAAGATGCCTTTGTTCTTGTTATTGCCTTTTCTGTGTCAAAGGCATGAAATTCTAGAGGCATCTTTGGTGTGAACCAACGCAACTAATAAAAAGTAAGATTTGGCTAAGTGAATTTGAAGAGCTTTTCTCCAGCTGATAGAAAACATGGAAGTGAAGCATCAGAGCACAATGGAGTACAAAGGGATTTTGCTCTGTGTGTGGTAGAGAAATCAACACGAGTGCCTGTATTTGCATGCTCAGGATACAAAAGGGAGGCAATTTTATACTGTGGAGACTTGAAGGTGAACTTCTGTACCTTCTGGGTCCTACCTAAAAGCAGCAGAGCACTGCAGAGGAAGACAGCCTCATGGAGACTGTGCAGCCATCATCTCACTTCACCTCTGTCCTCACCTCTGTCCTCACCTTCTAACATTTCCTCCATGAGCAGCAGCTGTGTGTCAGGGTAGCCTTTGCTCAGGCCAATGTTCAACCAGCATCCTCCTCCCACACCACCCAATGGAGGGATCTCACTTGCAAAAAACCTTCAAGCTCTCTTTCCCTTCCTTCCTTTCCCAGTGTGCTCTCTGCACCTTCAGCCCTCAGGGGAGAAAATTGTCACTGTGACAGCCTCAAGTGACATGAATAATTGTATTACCTGTATCTGTGCCAATGTTCAGACAGAAAAGTCTACATATTTGTTTCTAATTAATTGCACATGCCTCCTCTGTGGCTGGGGGTCACCCAACAGAATAATTCTTATGGAAGACTGGGAATGGAATGGAATGGAATGGAATGGAATGGAATGGAATGGAATGGAATGGAATAGAATGGAACAGAGTGGAGTGGAACAGAATGGAATAGATTAAAAGCAGAGCAGAGAAGAAAACAAACAATCCCAGTTGGAAGGGACTTGCAAGAGCTATCAAGTCCAACTACCTGACCAATTCAGGACTGACCAAGTTAACACATGATATTAAGGGCATAGTCCAAATGCCTCTTAAACACTGACAGGCTTGGGGCTTTGAGCACCATTATAAGAAGTCTGCTCCAGTGTTTGACCATCCTCTCAGTAAAGAAGTGTTTCCTAATGTGCAGTGTGAAGCTCCCCTGGCAGAGCTTTGAACCCTTCTCACAAGTCCTGTCACTGGACACCAGAGAGAGGAGGTCAGAGGAGATCCCATTCCACTTCTCCTCCCCACAAAGTTGTAGAGAGCAATGAGGTAACTCCTCAGCCTCCTTTTCTCCAAACTAGACAACCCCAAAGTCCTCAGCTGCTCCTGGCAGGGCATTCCTTCCAGCCCTTTCATCAGTTTTGTTGCTCTCCTTTAGATGTATTCAGGGACCTCCACATCCTTCACATGCCCAGGACTGTGCACAGTGCTCAAGGTGAGGCCTCCCTAATGCTGAAGACAGGGAGATAATCACCCCTTTAGGCATCTCCATTTGAACCAGTCACCCCAGGTTTCCTTTCCAGTCAGGAGAGAGGAGCAGGCTATGATTCATTGTCTATGACAGGATGAGACAGACTGCACCTATTCCTCCCCATTGGTCATAAGGGGAATGTAATGGTGACTTGCTTGGCAGCTGATGTCTGTGTTTTAAAAGCTGATGTTCAGTGAATTGAAATTAATCCACTGTGATAAATGTCAGCGTTCTGTGAGATTACTTTTGATACACGACCAGGGCTATCTGCTGCCCTGTGATGTACATTATGTTCAGACTCAGCTCCAAGGTATAAATAAGACAGTTTGATGTTGCTTGGTCTTGAGTGTAACCTGTAGCTCTTTTCTCATGGACTCAGCAACCTTCATAACTAAAAAGTTCTGCAAAGTAGTTGACTACAAAGGCTGTTTGCCAGCCAGAACTTGTGTAAGAGGGTGAGAAAACAGGTTGAAAGGACCATTTTTGTGGTCTTGACATTAGACAGTATTACAGCAAATTTTAGAACCAATTAACCTTGACTAATGAGGATAATAACAGGAAAAAAGAACAAATGGACACAAAATTGCTTTTAGACAGTTATAATTTCTGAAAATTGTGTTCTTCACACCCACAGCATTCTAGTGTACATCTCTGAAGAGACCCAAGTTTTTCCAAGTCTGGGCCATTGCAAATTCCAGGTAGGAAATGTCCTGTTCTGAATTACCTCTGATTATCAAGTTTACTCAGTGTTAGCTGCTTCATCAGAACATGCTTTCTGTTCTGCTGGATGTTTTGGAAAACAGCATTTGTAGGACTGTCATGATGATGAGACAAGATCTCTAGGTAGTATCAACATGTCATATAACTTTTCTATTTATTTCCAATTTTATAATATTATGTGATAAGCAAAGTACTTTTCACTTATTATATCTTCCAGTAAAGGAGTTCCAAGCTGTATCTTCTGGGTAAGCCATGCAGAAAGTGTCTTACAAGTTTGTGAGACCTCATCTCAGCACAGACAGCTGTGTTTGGGGAGAATTACAGTCATTTCATCTTGGCCTGTATGGGCACAGGGAGAGAAATCTTCTTGAGCCAGTCAGTCTCAAATCCTGTTTGAGTCCCATCTTTCTTTCAAATTTTTTGATTGCCATGGTACCTCAGCCCATAATAACTGAAATCAGTCATGTTTTCTCGTATTGTGTCCTACTGCTACAGTAGAGAACAAGTTTTCCTTTCTGCAGTTTTACAGTTTCCTTTTTATTTCCTCCTGATTTGTGTCCCAGTGTTCTACGTGGTATAGTATTTTTTCACCACAGAATAAAAACACTCCACAAGGAGCTGCAACTGCTACCACACTCTCCAGTCACCGAGTTTCATGGATTTGAATCCTTAGTGCAACACTCCTACAGGGTGACATTTTCCTTTATACTGAGACCCAAATTGTTCAGGATATTTGGTGCCCATCTGCCCCCCTAGGCACAGCAGACAGCTCTTCTACAGGAGGAAAAAGAGTTAGGCCTAGAGCTGATTAGTTCCCCAAGCCTGGGACAAGTAGTGTCTGAGGAAACACAAAGGCACCTTGAGCAGTGGTTAGAGGTGTGATGGTCCTGTGGAAGGTGCAAGTCAAAGTCTCAAGGGGTGGAGAGAGACTTTGGGCAGGCACCAACCATACAGATGCCTTTGGAACACCATAAAGAGAAGCTTTCATTTGTATGATGTTAACACTTAAGTGGTAGGGAGCCAGGCTCCCCCTCTATGTAAGCCCTTAAGGGTTTGCTTAAAAGATGAAGTTCTCCTCATTGTTAATTTAATGTGTGATCCAGCTTAATTTTGTGCATTCTTAAAGAGCATTAGGCTATAATCTAAAGTACTGAATCTAAAGTCACCCTGAAGTCTTCCATAAACCCACTGAGGACCCCTGACCCTCAGTATACAAATGGTCTCCTATAAATGGCACCTGACGTATGTATCATCTCTTCCCAGCCACTCATCTACAGGGAGAAGGGAAAGGATTTTTTCCTCAGCCATTCCATGTGTTAAGCTCTCTATTTGGGTGCATCAAAAAAACAGGTATGTTTGGTGTGCATGTGTATAATTCCTGTCTCTTTATCAAACCACCACTGGATTAAAACCCATCAGTTTTCTTGGGAGCACCATTTAAGCCCTTCTGACTTATAACCTTCTAGACCTCATGTTTTGGTTTCCTGACACTAGCAGCCACCAGCTGCAGACATTGTGCTGAGTCACAAAGTTCTTTTATCTGTCTATGTTGTGTGCCACAAACATATAGGTTTATCATTTTTTCTGCAAATGAATCACTCCTGAATCCTCCCGGCTCCTGCTCAATTTATTAATCATCCTCCTCCAGTTTAGAAATAGATGAATAACAAGCAGTCCTACGGTTCATTTCACATGATTGTTTTTAAGTAGACTTCCACACTGAAATGGAAGATTATTGCTGTTTTGAAATACAATCATAATAATGCTGTATGTTTTAATTTCCTGTGCCAACTTAGTCAACTGAATAGTTGCTTCCAACCTACCTGGCCCACATGGATTGAAGTTTGGACCTGTCTCACATTAAGGACACAAGACAGAGTTCAGCCTGTGAAGCAGGGACAGTGCTCAATTGTGCATTACTGGTTCCTCCCAGGCTCCATCAGCACATCCACAGGGAAATACACAGTGATTCTGAGTACATCAAGCATCACATGTTCCAGTGAGAAAGAATAAACTAGGATCTTTTGTTTCATTTTCTTGGAAATAATCATTCTGGCCTCCAGAAATTCTGGGTTCCAAAGGCCGGTGGGAAAATCTGAAGAATGAAAGATGTGCCCTTGGTGGAAGAAGAACAGGTCAGGGAATACTTAAGCAAACTGGACATACATGACTCTAGTGGTCTGATGGGATGCACTCATGAATGCTGCCTGAGCTGCCAGATGTCATTGCAAAGCCACTCTTAACAATCTGTGATCAATCATGGTGATCAGGAGAAGTGCAGAAAGCCTGGAGGAAAGTAAATGTCACTCCTATTTTCAAGAAGGGAAAGAGGGACGCAGGGAACTACAGAACAATCAACCTTGCATCAGTCCATGGGGAGGTGAGGGAGAATCTCATCCTGGAAAATATTTCCAGGACCATGAGCATTTATCTTGGATAATCTTTTCTAATGAGAAGACAAAACCTAGGTACAATTAATGTGAGCTATTTCAACCATCTGTCACAAGATCAGATGAAAATGCACCCATAAAACTGTGGATTATATCAGCTCCAGGAGCAATCTGGGTTGACTAGCTCAGAGCTAGACATCTGTAGCCTGGGAACATTTACCTTTAGTCACCTGAAGCCTGTCTTAAGACTTAAAGGAGTGAGCAACAATGTGAGCAATCTCTGGGGATGTCTCTATAGGATGCTCTAGGAAAGAGAAATACAGTGAAAGCCAGCACAGTATCACTGAGTAGTATGAAAGGTTTTGGTGTCCAAGAGCCTGATGTCAAGATACGGAAGCTGCACCACTGTCCTCATCCCAAGAGTGGAATTTCTGTTGCCAAGGTTGTCTTTGCCTTATGGGATGCACCCAGCATGGTGCCATGTTTGACATGGAAGGAGCTAGCAGTGACTTTCTTAGCCAGTCTGGAGGCAGGGATTTCTCTTGGAGGATCAAGTGGATTAAACCTCTGACTGGGAAGTAGAGGAAGTGGTCAAAGCCTGGATCCCCTCTGGAGCAGTGGTGGATCCTGCCTTGCCTGCTTAGGGCTCAGGAGCAGAGGCTGCCCCAGAGCCATGGTCAGAGAGCCCAGAGCAGGCCATGAGGACAGGAAATTGACCCACTAACTTACTGAAACTGAAACCCATTTTCACAATAGCTGACACTTGGAATTTTCCACATGCCAGTTAACTGAGGGAGATTTTTCCCCGTATTTTGCAGATGTAGACCACTTACTTGCAGAACTTCAGACATTGATTAAGTACTTCAACCTAAAAAAAAATAAATTAAAATTTAATGAAAGGTATAGAGGTGAGAAGCCCCCAGAGGAATTCAACTACTGTCAGGATGAGACTCCCTGAAGTACCAGAAGTGTTTGTAAGTCAGTGAGGAAAATTTATACTGAGGTCCCTCCTCTTCTCTTCTGTCTCTGGGAACATACTGCAATGTGCATCCTGATGTGCTTGTTCTCAGAGCCTGTGATTTAGAGGAAATCTGTGTTGATCGCTGGGTTTGCTCCAACAAGGCACTGCAACCAAGGATGAAAAATAGGTATGAACAAATTATGGATATTCGGTAGGGTGTTACAGAGAGTGAAATCATCTTTACATGCTGAGAAATGGAATCTAAATAAGGCCTGGGAAAGTGCCATGCTGGGAATACTTGGGGAAGTTGAAGATATTCCTTGGCATATTTCAGTGCTGTTGAAGTACTTATTTCTAAGGCTGCCTTTCCAGCTTTGCAAGAGGTTCATGATGACAGAAGTAACCAGTGAGAAAATATTGGGATCTGGGAGTCTCTTGCCTACATTACATCTGATGCCATGTTCCCTTGGGCATATGAGACCTCCAGACACCTCCAGAAGTGGGGTCTGATCCTTCTCCAGCAGCAAACATCAAGTGGCAGCTCTGGTCTCTTTGATAGTTGACAAGGGTCAAAACTCTGCTCTGTGAACAGCTCAGTGAGAGAAGTAATGGGTTCATCATCTGAGAATGACAGTGTTGCAGTCCAGTGATGGATGGGTAGGTGGGAATCTCAGCTGATCAATTAACCATGGAATGACCCTTGAAGGAGAGCGATTACCAGGACTGGAAATCTGATCCTTTTCCTGGAGACCAGGTGTTCACCCTGTTCTGAATGAAAGACCTGGGAAAAGCTCCAGTCACCTCTCTTTACCAGGTCTTTCAGAGGAACAGTTTGCAGGTGCAAACCAGGCTCCAGGACAACCTGTTTCTCATATTATTAAAATAGATCTCATCACTGAGTAAGTAATAATCACATTCAATTCCATGTTATAATTTCTGCAGTCACTCTCAGACAGATGTAATACACTAAATCCAATTAATTGTGATACCTCTCCTAGGGACAATCATCTCTTTTAATAAGAAAGACCTGTAAAATTTCTATATAAGAACCACTTCTTGCTCATCTTGACAAAAGCAGCTTAAAGAGACTGTCACCATCACAGAGAGAGCTGGAAGCAATGATTTATGACAGCTGGAGATACCTGAGGTCTGATACTCAACACCTGAGATATAGCTTTATGGAGGGGTACTTCTCCCCTCTCTGAAGAACACATCATGGAAATGCTTTCAGATTATGGCTTTGATATTCAGTAAAAGCAAATGCAATAATATCAGGTCCCATAACATCAAGTAACATTACAAATCCACTTGAAGCCTTATTAAGACAATTTCTGTAAATATGACAATCATTACTCAAATACCCTTTTTACCTGACAAAGGCACTCTGATTACCAGGGGAATGTTCTTATTCTTAGATCCCATCTCTCAGTTCTCAGTTGAAAGGGTAAATCTTATGCATATATAAATAACCACTTAGCCTGTTACACCACTGTTTTAATTGGACAAACAAAGATAACAAATAAAGCCCTAGAACCTTGTCATACTGCTTACATTAATTTATTGCCAGAATAGGTAAAGGTAGGTAAAAAAAAAAAAAATTGTTTGTAGGACATCCCTTCTTGCTCAGGACCCCATTGTGTCCTCCAGCCACAGGATGAGGTTAATTCCTATGGAGCATTCCTGATGGTCCTTCAGTTTTCAGACCTCACTCTCTCTTGTACTCTATTTTCCTTTCAATTTAAAATATTGTCAGCATCCAGCTGGTTATCTTTAAATACCTTGATAGGGATGAATCCTAAATACAGTGATTTCTATTTACTCTTTGGGTCCTTTACTGAGAAATTTTGCATCTGTGATGCTTTGTTACTTGTTAAGTGCAATATCACATCTTTTCTGTTGCTTTTTATTTGTATCTTTTAATATATCTTTTATTTTTATTTGCTTACAGTATCCCAGCAACAACAATCAGGGGCCTGACTGAATTTACACCATTTATTATTGACCTGAGGAGAGCAAAAACAACACTGCAACAAGGTGGCATGTTGTTTGCTCACTTAAGCAATGTGGAGTCTGCATATACAAAGTGGAATTATTTTAGCTATAAGTGGCTCTTTCTTATGAAGCATACAGGAGATTGCTTTTTAACTGAGAAACTGGGCAAAAGGAAAAACTCAGGTTGAATTTTCTGCTTCAGAGAATAAACAGAATTTATACCTCAGCCTTCCCCAGCTGATGGTGTTACCATTGTGGGGGTTTTGCCCCATTTAGTGAGTGATGAGACACAAACAACTTCTTTCACCATTTCCTGTGAGAAAAGCTATCCCTGACTGAAGCACTCCCTCCAGGGAACCTTTTATAGAGAAAGATGCATTTAACTTGTCTCCCTCTCACAGGCTCTGCAGTGGTTTAAGGACTGCACCACTCTTATTTATCCCTATGGCATTTGTGTAATATGTTTCATGCATCACACTGAGAGTTTGGGTTTTGAGCTCAGAACCAGGGCTTCAGAGGTGGGGCAAGGAGGCTGAGTCCTGGTGCTGTGATTCTGTGTGGTGCCAGTTCCCTTCATGGATCTTTGAGACTCTTCTATGGTGGATGACTACCAGGGCTTATTTGATGCAGTATCCCAATTTTTATTTAAGGTCCTTTCTGTCTAACCCTTTAAACCTGAATTGATGTGTAGCTATATCCTTTCAATACCCTCTTTAAATTTCCTTCTAGAAAGTATTGTTTCAAGTTACAACCAATATATTAATTTCTTCCACTAGTAGAATCCAGTTTCTCTTGCACATTTAGTTGCATCAAGCCTCTGGAATGTTCTCATGCTGCACTGAGAAAGATAAAAAAGCCTGCAGTACTCTTCTTCTGCAGTACTCTGCAGAAAACATGAGAAAAAATTAATCTCATTTAAAAAAGAATACATTAAAATAGAAACAGACTCTTCAAAAATGTTTCACTGGCTCAAGTTAGTGGAGGTACAGCCATCCACAGTAGAATGCTGGTGTAGGTTTACTGACTTTATAAATTATTTCATTTGGATGAAGTTATGTTACAGAAATTAAAAAAAAAACCTGAGTGGAATGTTTAATAGATTAAAAAAAGTTGTATCATCGATTTCTCATCTAGAATTACTTTTCTTTAAGTCCTTCATTTCTTTTTATTCACTGCTCTTTGGATAGCTGAATCACTGTATTTTATTGCACCAGAAGAGGGATCATAAAAGAATTTATAACAATAATCAATATTCTTCCTAGCTTATATATCACAACTAATCCACTGTTAACAGAAGAGGGAGGCTGAGTCTGCACTGGAGGCAGTCTTTGGGGGATACTTCTCTGTCATATATTTTGTGTCTGAACTGCAAAGTTCACTTAGTAATTGCCTTGGGATCTGAGGTGAGGATGTGACATTGAATTTAGGTGATCTGCAAATAAGCAACACATCTGCCCTTTACTTTGTTTCTGAAACGTCTGTGTTCTCACTGAACCCTTGCAGGAGCTTTTTCATAGCCATTGCTTCTGCTAAGATGCTGCACATAAGTCTGTAAGATCACTCTGCATATACATTGGTGTAAAGAAGATTGAGAAGTGTTCTGATACAACAGGGTATCTTCCACAAATCAATGTGTTACACGTCTGTCCTTTATGCTCTTGTGCTCCCCAAACACCTTTCAACAGAAAAGTTTTAATAACAGCTGTACAGAGCCACTAAAATTAACGATGGGGAAAATAAACAGTTTCCTTTGACCATTTTCTTCCTTCTCTTGGGCTGGCTGCAGTACCTGCCTACAAAACAGAGAGCAGAGTAACTTACTGACAGACAGCTCCACCTTTCCCCAACTGATAGAGCTCAGCTGGTCACACCAGCCTAATTATTAAGGTGACCTTTGCAATTAGCTTGCAAGTCTGCCAATGTTTCCCTGCTGATCTATTCAGCAAGAACAGGTCCCAGTCAGATACCTACTCTGAAGGCAGGATCCTTCCAGTCCTACAATTTGCCTTATAAGCCTGCCTCCCAGCACCTGTAATTTTTCTCAGCTGGAACATTTTCAGCTGAAAAATCGTCCTGGGAGATGTCCCTGGATCTAAGGTTCAGCAAAACTTTCAGCCCAAGCAGTGGCAGAGTTTCACTTTTTCACCACTTCTCTTGTCTCCATTGCTGATTTGGGCTGGAAAGATTTGGTTTTGGAAAATTGCAGTCTTTGCTGTTCTCAGTCATCCGATTCAAACTAGAGGGACTGCCTAAAAAAAACCCCAAACTTCTGTTTGTACATATTCAATAGAGATGTCTGTATTTTGTGGTTAACAAACTGAAAGACATCATTCAGGAAATCAAGCTCAGCCCTTAATGGCTCTTGAAATAAATTATGTTTGATCAGGTGTTGGAGAATTTCCTTCTATTGCTACTTTCCACATTATGTGGAACTATCAAAACATGCCTTTAGTATCTCACATGCATCTTTTTTCCCCCTCTAAACTAAATGAAAAAGTGATGGCTGCCTCTCCAAGAACAGGTATAGGACCTATCTCAGTCACCTATCTCTGCTAACTTTAAACACTCTCCTTGAATTTACAAACTGAGTTGAAGAAAACCCCTTTGCCCTTTAGTCAACCCAAGTCTGGCAGGGCTGCAGGATCAGCTGCCTTTGCTGCTGTAGTGCTGTACAAAGCTGCTGCACCTTCACCTACAGCCTGCTGATACTTTCAGGACCATTCAGACCCTGTTGTCCTTTCTGAACAGAGTCTGCTCCCTGCTGCCATTCAAGGAACCAGCATCCAGCTGATGGGCTGATTTCATTATGATTTTTTTTTTCCAACCAAATACCTATAAGCAACACAATTTAATTCCTCAGTTAGTTATTTTTAGTAATAGTAATTAGCAGATTGGAAGAGCATACTTGATTTCTGAAGTCTCTGTAATGATTTTCCAGCTATTACTTGGAAAATAGCAATGCCCTGAACCACAAGAAGGAGTCCAAGAAGCTTCTGCATCAGAACAGTTATGAAAATGTGGCACCATTCTAAGAAAAATAAACAGATACCTCATATTCTCCAACCAACTGATGGATAAGCACTGTGATGATACCAGGATGATATTTTCACTTGGTCAAATAGGGATTTGAGATCATTCCTCCTCTCCTCATGGTTATCTCAGTTAGGGTCATGCCCTCATACTGGCAAGGGTGAGGCAATGCAGAGGAAACAGAGATACTTCCTGGGGCAGTTGAGTTGGATCTGGGCTGTGATCTCAGCAGGATCAAAATACAGAAAATCAATCCTGAATCTAGGAAGACCTGAGTGTTTCTGGAGGCTGCCTGGGATAAAATTTCCCATTCCCTCAGATAAGTGAGTTTTGTGACAAGGCCAGGTGAAGAGAAAAGGGTGCCCGGAGCTGGAAGCTGTCACTCAGATGCTGGAGTGGGAATTCTGATAGCAGGAAAAACTGCCTGATGAACATCCTTTAAAGCACTACAGAGGGAATGTCATTACTCATCCTGGGTGGTAAGTCCCAGTGGTTTGGACTCTCATTTACCTTATTATTGTTGAAGTCTTCTCACCTCCCCAAGACTTCAAACACCAGGTAAGGCAGAGATGGCAATGTGACAGGTTTATTTCAGCCAAGCCAAAGGATAAGGAGCTGCACTTCAAGTCAAAGAAAAGATCGTAGATGAGAATAAGAGGAATAAGGGACCCCAACCTCAGATCCTACCTGTACCAAAACAATCTTCACTGTTAGATGCCCTGGGTGATGAGGGAACTGGCAGAAGAGCTCGCCAAGCAGCTCTCCATCATTTACCAACAGTCCTGGCTCACTGGAGGTCCCAGATGATTGGAAGTTGGCGAATGTCACAGCAATCCACAAAAAGGGATGAAAGGAGGACCCAGGAAACTCCAGGCCTGCCAGCCTGACCTCAGTGTCTGGCAGAGTTATGGAGCAGCTCATACTGGGGGCAATCACACAGCACCTGCAGCATGGACAGGGGATCAGACCCAGCCAGCACAGGGTTAGGAAGGGCAGGTCCTGTCTGACCAACCTGATCTCCTTTTATCATCAAGTGACTGCCTGGGGGATGAAGGGAAGGCTCTGGATGGAGTCTACCTGGACTTCAGCAAGGCCTTTGACACCGTCTCCCACAGCATTCTCCTGGAAAAGCTGTCAGCCCAGGGCTCAGACAGGAGCACTCTGTGCTGGGTTAGGAACTGCTGGAGGCCCCCAGAGAGTGGTGCTGAACGGTGCTGATCCAATTAGCAGCTGCTCACCAGTGGTGTCCCCAGGGATCAGTGCTGGGCCCAGTTCTGTTTAATATCTTCATCAATGATTTAGATGAGGGGATTGAGTCCACAATTAGCAAATTTGCAGAGGACACTAAATTGGGGGGAGTGTGGATCAGCTGGAAGGCAGGAGGGCTCTGCAGAGGGACCTGGACAGACTGGAGAGTTGGGCTGATTCCAACGGGATGAGGTTCAACAAGGCCAAGTGCCGGGTCCTGCACTTTGGCCACAACAACCCCATGGGGAGCTCCAGGCTGGGCACAGAGTGGCTGAGAGCAGCCAGGCAGAAAGGGACCTGGGAGTCTGGATTGACAGGAAGCTGAACATGAGCCAGCAGTGTGCCCAGGTGGCCAAGAAGGCCAATGGCATCCTGGCCTGTATCAGGAACAGCGTGGCCAGCAGGTCCAGGGAAGGGATTCTGCCCCTGTACTCAGCCCTGGTGAGGCCACAGTTTGAGTCCTGTGTCCAGTTCTGGGCCCCTCAACTCAGGAAGGAGATTGAGGTGCTGGAGCAGGTCCAGAGAAGAGCAAAGAGGCTGTGAAGGGATCCAGCACAAGTCCTGTGAGGAAGGGCTGAGGGAGCTGGGGGTGTTCAGTCTGGAGAAGAGGAGGCTCAGGGGAGACCTCATCGCTCTCTACAACTCCCTGAAAGGAGTCTGGAGCTGGGGGGGGTTGATCTCTTCTCCCAGGCAGCTACCAGTAAGACAAGAGGGCATGGACTTAAGCTCTGCCAGGGGAGGTTTAGGTTGGACATTAGAAAGAAATTCTTTACAGAGAGGGTGATCAGACATTGGAATGGGCTGCCCAGAGAGGTGGTGGATTCTCTGTCCCTGGAGATATTTAAGAAGAGACTGGATGTGGTACTCAGTGCCATGGTCTGGGAACCACAGTGGCAGTGGATTAAGGGTTGGACTTGATGATCTCAGAGGTACTTTCCAACCCAGATGATTCTGTGATTCTGTGAGATGTCCTCAGGCTTCCCTCAGCTGCTGGAGCATAGAAAGGAGCTCAGGCATGGCTCCCTGAATGCTGCTATTCAGTGTTGAACCCTAAAGAGATTCCATCCCTGAGGTCTAAGCCCTGAACAAACACCTTCCCCTTTCCTCCAGGGTAGCTGAGGCTGAGCTCTCTCTTGCTCCTTTTATCTGTAATGGACCTCCTTTACATTATGCTTGCTTGTTCTTACTTGTAACAGGAAGGCAGCCTGAGGTACCTCAGAATGCTGTTATATGGGACCATCTGCTCTAACACCTTCCCTGTCATATCTTTTGGAGAAGACTTGGAGATATAAGATACAAATTCAACAGGAGCTCCCTTGTCACCCCAGGTGGCAGCTCAGTTCTGCAGTCTTCCTTGGCTGGGACCTTCCTTCTGCTGTAATGAACCACACAGTGTAAGATAGTTTTATTGTACACACATTGCAGCAACCCATGGTCCTACTCAACTTTTATCTCTCCACAGGGACTGAGAGCTCCATCACTAATGCAGAGGATGGAGTTGTCCAAACTGTTCACTCCCCCACCTGCCCACACACCTCTCACACAGGGCTCACTGGGGAGTCAGTATTTATGTATTTATTGTGCTGTGGGATATGGGGGAAGCAGCAGAAGGGTCACTACCTGAGAGCAAAACCTTTCCTTTGATTTAAATAACTATGAAGGACTCCTCTGGCACACTTTCCCAGTGCCTCAAACTCTTCGAAGAGTTTTATCATCTCCCTGATACAATGTCAGATTTTGCAGATGGAAACAGAAGTTGTAAGTATAAATAATAAAAAGGCCAACAGCATCCTGAGGTGCACTGGAGGAACTTTGCCAATAGGCAGAGAGAAGTGATCCTATCCCTCTGCTCAACACTGGTGGGACATGTCTGGGAGCTGCATCCAGGGCCAGGCTCCCAGTACAAGAGGGACATGGACATACGGAAGCACATCCAGCAAAAGGGTGTGAGGATGATTAAGGGAGTGGAGCATCTCTCTGGATTTGGGACTGTCCAGCTAGGAGAAGACAAGAATTTGTGGATCTTATCCATCTGCACAAATGCCTGATGGAGAGGCAATAAAAAAGAAAGAGTGGGCATCTTTTCACACATTTCTTTGTTTTACATGATCTCTCAAGTCCATAAACAGCACTGGGACTATTTGCATCTGCATCTCCATACAAAAAATGTGCTGAATAAGATAAATCAAAGCCAGGGCCACGTACCTGCTCAGGAAACATGAAGTGAAGAAAAGCCTCACTGAGGTCCCAAGAAGGGAGATGTTAATCACAGTTTAAAGTCAGCTTCCAAGAGACCATGAACAGCTGCCTAATGAGGGCACACAGAGCCCACTGTGAACACCATGAGACACTGAGGTCCTTCTACACTTGGCCATTCTTCCTGTGCCTGGGACCAACTCATCCTTCCCTGTGCAGCTATTGAGGATGCTGCTTCTTGGAAAAACTGTCATATCAGCAAATTTAACATTTTCTTCAAAAACTGGTTCTCAAAAAGTGAATTTCTGAACAGCAAATATGCTCCCTGACTTTACTACAACCCAAAATTTTTTACTACAACCCACCACAGGCAGGCAGATCACTGGGAATATCCTTTCCCAACCTTACAAATTCTTAGCCTTAAACAATCTTGCTGGTAAGAGTATAAGATTTGATATATTTTTATCTGGTTCCACCAAGGTTAAAGCAGCCATTCACCACACAGGGGCATGGGGCACAATCCACCATCCTGGCTATGTCCTCTTCAGCTCTCTAGTGGGGATGTTTCTTCTCTGAAGACAACACAAGGAGTTATGGGAAGATGCTGTTGGCACATACAGGATAATCAAGAAGTAACACACACACAAACACACACACATCCAAAACAGCTTTCTAAAATTCAAACTCTTCCTAGCTGTGTTATCAAAACATTAATTTAGACTACTTACAAAACTTTGGCCAAATATGAGCCCAAGAATTAAAATTAATATCTTATTGCATATAAAAAATCTATGGCTCTGTATCAATATTGCTTTTACTGCACATGTTTCTTTTCTTCCTGATAACCTTCCTCTGTTCCACATTTTCTGGCCTATCTTGCCTTCTCTTTTCTCAGGTGATATCTACCTCAACACCTGTCTCTCCACCTCACTAATGTCCTTCCACGTGGGAGGTACCAACAACATTTCCTTCAGAGATGCTCTGATCCACAGCTCATCAAACTGTGGCAAATTTTCTTGGTTGATGTGTGCCTGTGCAGCTTCTTGCTCCTGTCACAGATCTGAAGAAGCTCCTGTGTGCCAAAAAACTTGCCTGATTTTCCATTTCATGCTAGTTGGTCTAAAAAGCATCTTAACTTGTATACCTTTTCTTGAGTTCATAGTTTTTGTATTCCCTATTTTTTAAAATAAATGCTTACATAAGGATTTGCTTTAGGGTGACAGAATGACCAAGCTTGGTGCTGCAGTTTTTCTGCAGTGTTGGGGGATGCATTTGCATCACCAACATCCTCATTAGGTTGTGTGGATTTAGAGGTCCCTACAGCCTGGTAACTTCACTGGCACAAGGGCTTTTCTGCTAAAGGACTTACTCAAAAATGTAACTGCATATAGCTATGAATTACTTATCCTACAAACAGGAAATGAGGAAAAAGGAACAGATGGTCATAGTCTGGGTAGGTGATTCAAATGTTGCCTTTTTATGAAACAACTCACTTTATGCTTTACCAGTGGGGCTGTGGCAAGCCAGTATATAAACTTCCAGAGAGTTATGATGAGATGAGAGGCTTCTGGCATGAGCCTGCATCATTTCAGTCAACGATAAGAGGTGATCAGTGAAAGTACAGCACAGATGGCAAATAAAAATTAACATCCCAATAAAAATGTATCAAAAATGGTAGATGTAGCTGAATCTCACAAGTGACATTGCTAGAATCTTTCCCATCTTCTTCATTTGGTCAAATTCTCCACTTCTATTAGTCTTCAAACTGAAATGTTACTCATTCTTTTGCCACTATTGAGACACAATATATTTTGAATTTCTATCTACTCCTCTACTCCTTTCCATTTTTTTTTCCATTGAAAAATCAGCCAAATAGGAAGGCACTAAGTTTGTCCATTGGCCCAGCCTTGCTTTCTGAACTGTCTGGTTGTTAACCCAGCACCATCTTGTAATTATGGTGGTTTGATTCCTAGGTCTATTGGAACAGCTTGCTCTGGGTCCCTGTTGCAAGCAATTGGAACTCAGGACATTATTGCCCTAGTGTGTGCTGTAACCTCCTTTTTTTTTTTTTTTTTTTTTTTTTTTTTCCCAGCATAAAGTTACAGTTGACTAGGAGGGTTCAGTTCTGCAGCCACTGACCCCTAAGAATACTCCTTGGCATTATGTGCCCTACCTCAATATATCCTTTATGGCATTATTTGCGTCAGCAGCTCATATCCAAGCTTGGAGCAGCACCTATAGATCCCTTGGTGAGGTCCTCGTGTCAGAAACTGCAGTGAGGTTTGGTGAGGTGAGCACAAGGCACTGAGTGTGCTCCTGCTGCTCTGCCCCACCATAGCAGTGCAGATGTGTTGCCTGATGCTGGTCCTGCCTCAGTGTCTCCCAGGACCACTCACTGCTTCAGCTGCACCTGGTGGTTCTGGAGTAGAGAATTTGATCTCCAGGATGGCAATCAAACCACAGGACATTAGAGAGGCAGAGAGCTGTGGGGTTTTTTCCCAATCTTCATTTTAAATGCTGCACAACAAAAGTCTGAAAATGTGAAGCTACTGGCAGCTTTTTATAATGGAAAGATTTATTACAGTGGCTCTTTCCTTACTGTATGCTCATTTTCCTCCAAAACTATCAGAGGCACATACCTCTAATGAGAGGCAAGAGAGGTTTTTCCCAAAGTCCTGAACAGCAAAGTTACTCTGAGTCTGTTGACAAAAGTCTGGCAATCTCAGGTCCCACACACAGCAGAAATGAAATTCCCACCATCTCCAGTGAGAGCAGAATTCTTTCCCGACATGAGGCTTTGCTGCACCAGGGGCTGAATGCTGGCAGAGTCATTTCAGCTTAACATTTAAGCTGTGCCAGGGATGATTTAGCATAAAAACCATAGTGTGTGTGTTTGGTAATTAGTTGAGCATGAATGGTCCAGCATACCAAGGCTTCAGGAGCTCTGCTCTGATGATGGGTCTCACGGTGAGAGCTTTGTGAGGTGTGAGCAGGGCATGCACTGGCTGCAGCTCAGCTGCACAAATGGCATTCAGAGCCACACTCCGTTTGCTCCCCTTTCAGCAAGGTATGTGGCAGCAAGTACAACCAACGCACAAGGATTCCTGTGTAAAAGACTTTACAGCCTTGGGATGAAAGGTATTTTGATAGATTAAAAAAAAGAGATCACAGTCATGTATATTCATAAGTCAGGAGCCTGGTGAAAGCTCTGAGTTAATGTAATTATAAGCAGTGCATTCAAAGAGCTGTCACATACGAAGTACTTGCAAGCTGCCTCAGGTTAAAATAACATTTTTCACTGACAAATTTGCCTTGCTCCCTCAAAAAAGTACTGCCTGTTTTTCTGAGACAGGGATTGTTATTTTTTAAACTCATTTCCATGAGAAACTTGCCAGTGGTTTTGAATCAACTGTAGCCTGAGAAGAACTTGCATAAAGACCTGTAAAAAGTACTGAAATGCCAATGGACCCACAGAACTGAGATGAGACCAGATCCTGTAGGAGTGGGCTGGTGTTGAGATCCTACTGAGTGATGAGGAGACCCAGCTGCATCAGAGCCTGTCCTCTGTCACACATCTCACAGGGCACTGTGGTCCAGCTGGTAAGTCTGATCCTGTCATGCTCAAACTGTTCTGAAATCTGGAGAGAGCAGGACCAGCTATGAAATTAGGAGCTGGTTCCTCCTCTGTGCTTCTGTTCCTGGTTGGGATGCACAGGAACTGGGCTTCAAGTCTGGGTTTGGTTTTGCTGCCAAACCTTCTTGTAAAATGTATTTTCTGTGGTTCATTTTCATTTATATGAAATGTCTGTAGGTTGCACACTTCTCAGTCACAGAGAGGCAATCCACCTGTTTTTAACCTTTAATTTACAGCCAGTAACTGAAGAAAGTCGATTATACAGACTCATTAAGTAACATGCTGTGAGTGTTTCACACTACACAGTGCAATGATAAACCCAGATAAACCAGGTGTGCATCTGCATTTCATTGCTGGTGGAGGATGAGCTTGTTGCATGGGTATTTAGACTGAAAGAAGAACTCACGAAACTGCTTTTCTCTAAAGAGGGAATTACTTGTCTGTTCTCACAGTGCTGGGAATGGGTGACACAGGGCAAAAGACATAGGTTTTAGCAGATCACTTGGCAATGGTGAATGGTTAATTTTAGCAATGAGTGAAAGCTGTCTTAGAAACCTTTTTTTTCTTGTGATCAGAGACTGCAGGGAAAGCCTTATGCCCTTGAAGCATTCAGAGGAGTGGTCTGATGGCACAGAGTTCATTGAGAGGTAGGATCCAGACCACACAGTCTGTTCATCCTCCAGTCCTGCCAGATGGGATCAATTAACAAAATAAGGCATGATCAGCAGGTCTTGTTAGATATTAGAGCTTTTCCAGGACCATGTTCAATACTGAATAGAGATGTCTTTCCTCAGGTGTCTGCCCCTCAGCCTGTCTGGGAGGTCTGTAGGGTGCTTATAGTGGCATCAAGGGGAACTTCCTCACAGGTGGAGCAAAAAGAACGGGAGAAAATCTTTTTTTGTGAAGTTATTGAAATGTAAGTGACACCAGCAGTGTTCAGTTTTGTGTCCAGTGATTTAATTTTCTTGTCACAAATAAATTAATATACTTGAATATTAACCAAGTGGAACAACATTTCAGGCAGGTAGAATCATAGAATGGTTTGGGTTGGAAGGGACCTTGAATATCATCCAGTTCCAACCCCCCTCCATGGGCAGGGACACCTTCCTTTAGATGAGGCTGCTCAAGGCCCCATCCAGCCTGGCCTTGAACACTTCCAGGAAGGAGACAGACACAATTTCCCTGGGCAACCTGTGCCAGTGTCCCACCACACTCGTAGGAAAGAATTTTTTCCTAATACATAACCTAAATCTCCCCTCTTCAAATTTTAAACCATTTCCCCATGTCCTCTCACTACACACCCATGTAAAAAGCCCTACCCCAGCTTTCTTGTAGGCACCTTCAGATATTGGAAGGTTTCTATAAGGCCACCTCAGATCCTCCTCCAGGCTGAACAACCTCAATTTCCTCAGCCTGGCTTCATAGGGGAGGTGCTCCAGCCCTCTGATCGTTTTAGTGGCTCTCATCTGGACACGTTCCAGCAGCTCTGTGTCCTTCTTATGCTGGGGACCCAGAACTGGACACAGTACTCCAGGTGGGGTCTCACAAGAGCAGAGTAGAGGGGGAGAATCACCACCTTTGAAGCTGTCTGTGCTTCTTTTGATGCAGCCCAGGACACAGTTGGCTTTCTGAGCTGCAAGCACACACTGACAGCTCATGTTAAGCTTCTGGTCCATCACCAACCCCAAGTCCTTCTCCTCAGGGCTGTCTGCAATCCCTTCTCCTCCCAGCCAGTATTAGTGCATGGGATTGCCTTGACCCAGGTGCAGAACCTTGCACTTGGCCTTGTTGAGCTTCATGCAGTTTGGGTGAGTCCACTTCTCAAGCCTGTCAAGGTCCCTCTGGATGGCAATTTTTTATTCTATTCCTAAAAAAGGTTTTGTCTTTGGCATAAATGGTGAAGGATCTGGGGATGCCCCATGCACTACAGAAGCAAGTTGTTTACAGGTGCAGCTTCCCTCTTCAGGCCAAATGACCCGACATTTTCCTTTCCTTTCCTGCTGGGAAATAAGCTGTCTGACTTACTAAGAAAAGGCTTCAACAAGGAGGTGTGCAGCAGAGCAAGATCTCACCATCTGGAGCATGTTTCTGGTACAGGCCCCCGAGGTCCTCTTCCACTGCTTTGTGCACAGGTCTGGCACCATCCCTGCCAGCTGCCAGGGGGACAGCTGGGTTTGGTGGCTCATGGCCCAGCCTGATGGGGCAGCCCCAGGTTCTAGTCAGTCTGAACTACTCTTTCTCTAAGTCCAGCTGGCTTCTCTCACCACTCACTTGCCTCTTGATCAGAGAAAACATGAAAGCCAACCTGCAAAATTCCATCCCCAGAATCAGTGATGATTTGTGGGAAAGTGAGGTTCTTAGAAATGAAAGTGTTTTGGCTCATGGCCCAAGGGACTGAGGGGGCTTTGCAGCCACTGGCATTTTAGAGGGGCTGTAAGGAGATTTGGACTACAAGCATAGTTCTTCTCAAACTTTCTCTTTTTAATTGCCTGCACAATCTTTGGTTTCAAAAACTGAAAAGGGTGTGGCCAAACCCTGTGGAGGCAGTAAAAAGGGGTCAGCCTCTCCACCTTCAGCCTTCCCATTACAGATGTTACAAGGAAAAAAAAGCAAAAAACCCCAAAACTGACAAAGCATCCCAGCTTTTCTGGGACGAAAGCTGAAATACCTTTCATGTCCAAAACTCCAAGGTAGTAAGTCCCTGTTTCTTGAGCACGTGTTGTCTCTACACATCAAAGGTGTGTTGGGGCAGACAGTGAGCACAACCTGTGAGAGTTGTTAACCCAGGGTCACACAGGTAGCACTGGAAAAGTATTCAACCCTGATAAGGGCTCACCACACTCCTGGAAGGAAAAATCACGCTGCCTGTTTTTGAAACCCATCCTTCATTTTGTCACATTTTACACATCCAGTCCATCAGTGCTCCTCATTGGTAGCTACTCCACTCTCTTGTGCAAAGAAGAGGAAGATCTGGCCAGAGTACACCAAAATCCATCTGTGCTCCCAGAGCAGTGAGCAAACCTTCCTCATGGTCATAACTGCTGGTGGGGCATCTACATGAGCTGCATCCCATCAGGAATCAGCCAAAGCAGAGCATGGGTCATGCAAACTATTTCCAAATAAATATTTAAGGAGGAGAAATGTGTGAACTGAGCAGAAAAAGATGTCTATCACTAATTGTGTGATTAATGCGTTACTCTTATTATTTCTGGTTGCCTAATATAATTACTTTACTGGAGGATATTCCCTGAAGTTGTGTTCCAAGGCTCTAAAATAGCTTTTGAAGCTCCTGGACTGCAGCACTTCAAAGCAAGCTGTGTGCATCCAACTGCACTGTGGGTACCAGCTCTGGAGAGCTGGAGGTGAAAGGCAGAGCTGCTCTCTTGGATGAAGTTATGGACACACCACGAGCCAAGAACATAATTATGGTGTCAAGAGGCCATGGGCTCTACAAAAGTGCTTTGTTTAGCATTTCTGTGAGGTTTTATTGCATTGGCCAATTGAAAGTTCATCACATGCACTAAAAGCATCCAACATTTATTTGCTGTACAGCCATATTGACAGGCCAGTGCTTTGCCAGTGTGTCAGAACTGTGTGCTTGTTCTCTGGGGGGCATTAACTATCAGTTATCTGTCAGGAAAAAAAACATCACTAACAAATAAAAAAAAAAAAAAACAAAAAATCCATATCTTTCACTACATGCCAACAGCTTTTGGAGCTGTTTTTGCCTTTGGCTCTTTTTCCAATCTTTTTCTGAAATCTTGCATATAATCTAGCAGTGCAGTGCTAAACAGCACGGATGATCATGGTCTGGGCATGATAAACTCCTATAGATCTCTTTGTGCTTGAAATTGGTTCCTTATCAAATAGATGATGGTAGTGCAGGGGATGTGGTTTATCTAGATTTCAGTAAAGCATTTGACATCATCTCCCACACCATCTTCCCAGATAAACTAAATAAATGTGGTCTGGATGGTCGGGCAGTGAGGTGGATAGGGAGCTGGTTGAAGAAGTCAAGGAGTTGTGGTCAATGGGACAGGGTCTAGTTGGAGGCCTGTATCTACTGGTGTTCCTCAGGGGCTGGTACTGGGACCAGTACTATTCAACATATTCGTACGTTCATATTCAGCCTGGGTGAGGGAACAGAGTGCACTGACAGCAAGTTTGCTGATGACACAAAACTGAGAGGAGTGGCTGACCCAGCAGAGGACTGTGCTGCCCCTCAATGAGACCTGGAAAGGCTGCAGGGTTGGGTGGGGAGAAATTTAATGAAATTCAACAAGGGCAAGTGCAGAGTCTTGCATCTGGGAAAGAGCAACCCCAGACACCAGTATAGGTTGGGGACTGAGCTGTCAGAGAGATAGGACTGACCTGAGCATAGAGGAAAAGGACCTAGGGGTTCTGGTGGGCAGAAGGATGACCATGAGCCAGCAATGTGGCCTTGTGGCCAAGAAGGCCAAGGGCAACCTGGGGTGCACTAGAAGGGGGGTGGTTAGTAGGTTGAGAGAGGTTCTCCTCCTCCTCTACTCTGCCCTGGTGGGACCTGGAATATTGTGTCCAGTTCTGGGCTCCTCAGTTCCAGAAGGACAGGGAACTGCTTGAGAGAGTCCAGCACAGAGCAACCAACATGATTAAGGGAGTGGAACATCTCCCTTAGGACACGGCTGAGGGAGCTGGGTCTCTTTGGCTTGGAGGAGACTGAAGGGAGACTTCATTAATGGCTATAAATATGTAAAGAGTAAGTGTCAGGAGGATGGAGCCAGGCTCTTCTCACTGATGTCCAGTGACAGGACAAGGGGTAATGGGTGCAAGCTGGAGCATGGGAGGTTCCACTTAAATATAGGGAAAAGCTTTTTCACTGTGAGGGTGACAGAACACTGGCACAGTGAGGTTGTGGAGTCTCCTTCTCCAGGTACATTCAAACCCCACCTGGACATGTTCCTGTGTGACCACACTAAGGTGATCCTGCCCTGGCAGGGGGCTTGGACTCGATGATCTTTCAAGGTCCCTTCCAACCTTTAAGATTCTGCAATCCCAGCAGGGGCTTGCAGCTGTAACCACTGCTCATGGGTGCCAGGTGCCAGCTCGAGGTGAAGGTTTGGGGGGCAGGGCTTCCAAAGGAGGCAGCTGGACTGGCTGGAGCCACTTAAGCTGCAGGTAGCAAAAGTGGGTGAGAGAATCTCTCTGAATTGTGGTACCCCAGGGTGGCCAAATGCCCTGGTTCAGGGACCAAGGACACAGAGACCCTTCCAGATGAGAATTGCAGAGAGTAACAAAGAACTAGAGAAAAGGGAAACCACTCTGGGGCAGGGTGATGACAGTGTATCAAGCATCCCACTAAGCAATGTAGACGTCCTAAGAGTTCCTGTTCTATATTTATATTTTTAGATATATTACAATGTTCCCAATCTCCAAAGACTACTGTTTTGTGCACTATTGGATGCCAGATTCCTATACACATAATTCTTAAAGACTTTTGGGAAAGAAATCTTGTGGCATCTGCAGATACCAGCTGCAAGTCTACCATGTTTTCAGTGCCTAAATGGCAAGGCAAAATACAGGCTGGGGCCAGACATGGAAACTGGAGATGGTTTCCTTCCCCTCTGCCAGTCTCCTCTTCAGTCCAGCTTCCAAATCAGCACTTGCACACAGTGGAGCTGCTGCTTTCTCCCTTGCTCACTGACCAGGAGTCAGCTGCTTGTAAAAGGAGAAGCAGCCACCAGCACAGCAGAAAGGAGAGGAACAGCTACTAACTGTGTCCTCCTGTGCCAGCAGGTTGAGCACAGCCTTTTAGAGGCACTGCAAGATGAGAAAAGGTCTGTGCTGTGATGAGCAGGTAGCTCTGAAAGAGCTGGGTGCCACAATTAGCATCTTAATGAGCTGTCAGTGTCATCAGAGAGAGTTCAGCCAGGGCCACTCTTCAGTCGGCAAGAAAGGGGAAACAATCAGAGATCCTTATAGCTTGGTCTTAATGAAGATGGACTCAATGCCATGGAGTCCTGGAGCCATGGCAGAGGCATCCAGGAGGCAGTCATGTAGTTCCTGCTAATTAATGTAGCTCTGATTAGTCTCCATACTTGCTTCCAGAAGTGATTAAAAGAGATGCAGTCTGGAAGATTTTTATAAATCATCCCTTCCTATTTGTTTTCTTCTGAGATGGGGACTTAATCAGAGCAAGGAAGGAAGAGGTAATTATCACATACCAAATGTCTGGGAGCCTGGAACCAGACCTTAGGTTGAGCTTTTCCCTGGTCACAGATGATAGAAAATGTATAAATTAGTCTGGAAGGAGGCAGCACCCTGCACTTCAGAGGGAAGGCAATAGGCTGTTGAGCCAAGCTCACAAATGTCTCTTTTCTCACAGTGAAATAAGGAACTCCTCGTGGCCACCAAAAGTCTTTTCTGTGACTAACATGTGGAGGAAACAAATTCTGTCACCTCATCACGTGATTTTTTTTTTCCAAATGTAAAAGTCATTTTACTTTATGCATTAGTCACTACGAGAGAAATCTGCCAGGCACAGGGCAGTTTGGAAGTGAGGCACAGAGGATTCTGCAGAATGCAGGGCAGGGCAGAACCCCTGCAGACCCCCTCGACCCCATTGGCTTCACCTTCCCAAGAAATACCTCAGAAGCAGCAGCAACTGCAATGCTGCAAGGTATTTTGGTGCTTTGTGGAATCATTTGGGGCACAGAGATTGAGATTTGATTTCTAATATCCCATGCAGGACACCCATGCAGGATGGATACAGCTGTTTCTTACCTTTAGGGACAGCAGCACAGTGCTAGTTAAAGAAAAAAGGCCCTTAGGGTTATGAGAAATAAGCTCAAGGGTCTGAGTAATGTCTTTAATATATCCTCCATGGCAGCCACCACCTCTCTCTGTGTTGAAATCAGAGTGGAAGTGAAGGACACCTTGTACTTTCTGAGAGGTACCAGGGCTGGCTTGATATGTGCAGTGTAAAAAGGAAGAACTCCAGGAGGTAGCATAATGGTAGGGAGACCACCAGGTGTTTAACTTTGAGGCAAATTAACCTTTGGTACTATGATCACCTAAGCATTAACCATATTGCTTTCAAAACTTTTCTGAGTAGGAAAGACACCTCTTTACAGGTAAATTCTCTTCAATTTGTCCAGAATCTTAACTTTCAAGAAATTTCAGGCAAAAAAAACCCCTGAAACAAAATACAAACCCCCCCAAACTTAAACAAAAATTACCCAAACCCCAAGGAGATCCAGGCTATTTCATATTGGATTCTTAAAACATGAATAATTAAGTCTTCTGGAAGGATAAGTGTTTATAGGACAAATTATTCTGCCAGTCCATATATTCAATATTCAGTACAACACTAATGCAGTCAAACTATGAATGGCCACCCTCACTATGGTAATCCCACCAAAACTAATTGCATACACTATCCACAACTTCTGCCAGTCACACTGCTATCTCCCCTTTTTCAAATGTTTGAAAGAAACTACAAAAATAAAAAGACAAGGCTTTCAAACAAAGGTATCCCTCCCTCATAGACTGAAAATTGGAGGGCATATTTTCAAAAGCTTCCTTTCACCCTTATCACAGTTTGGTTGATAGAAGGTGTCTCTACATGGGAACTTTTACACATTTAATCCATTCTTAATGGTTTTCATGGTTTGCATAAAACACTGACACTCCGTGCCCTCTCGAAAGGCAAAGAGGTGTCCCTGGCAGAGCCAGAACATGGTTTCAGATGTCTGTATTTGTGATGCTTTTCAACACAGAGAATTCAAACATCAGCACCTGACCTGACAGATGGTTATATCCCTGTGTAGGAAATGACTGATCTTGCCTCTTAGATGATGCCTGATTTATCCTGAAAGCTTTCTTCACCCCAAAACATTTCAGGGATACAGGCTGATGATTTCTTTTCAGTCCATCACAACTCCTCCAAACTGATGGCTGAGCTGTCTGTTTTGTGACATTTCTGGCAGTTTGGAGCAGATATGGGAGAGCCAGCTACTATGAGGCACCCACAGCTGCTGACTGACACATTCAGGAGAGCTGAGGTTCTCTGTGAGCAGCTGGGGGTCCAGCAGCACATTAGACACTTCTGCAGCAACGGGGTGGCTACAGGGCTGAGGCAGTCTGCACAAACCATATTTCCACTGCTCCAGAAGAAGCTGCATACCTGGTAAGACAGAAAAACTTATTTCCACTGCAGAAACAAATTAGAAAATTTAGAAAAAATTTAGAAAATTAGTAATATCTCTGGCAAGAAACACAGTGTGAGCTGCTGGAGTTTCTTCCCTGTGTGAAATCTTCTGAGCAGGATCTGCTGTTCCTGCTCCCCTTCATGTCCTACTTTTCCAGAGTTTCCCTAATGCAAGACCAGGAAGCCAAGCTTGGCTGGTGCAGCTCCTCAGAGCCTGCCAGCACCTCTCAGAGTGGCTGCAGAATCTCTCCTGAGCCTCCTGGATTGCATGGGAGTGGGGGAAGAGCCAAGTACACAGCATGGTGGCTCCCGACACAGGACCTGTAAACATTGTCAGCTATAACTAGGTTGTCAGAACAGCCACCCTACTCTGGGAAGGGGGCAGACATTCACATCAGAAGCAGATCAGCCCTTGGCAAAGGTCACAATGAGGCAGGACAGGGATATCCCTACCCCCAAGAGGGTCTGTCACAGTGCCAAGGAGCTGCATGGCAAAGAAAGGAAACCAGATCTCCAGAGATGGTCCCTGGAGAGAGTACTGAGCTGCAGGGGTACCAGCCCACACTGCCAGGACTCTGCCTTGCTGTATGGAATGCAAAGGAACTGCACAACACACAGAAGCTGCTGGGGCCCTGGTGGGTTTTGAAGAAATGACTGGGCAGGTGATGGTGAGAGTGTCCTGGCTGGCCCAGCATGAGCCTGGGCCTGAAACCTCATCCTCCAGCACAGCCTCTTGCTGCACCTTGCCAGGGCCAGGGCTGCTGGATGCTACGGAAATCAGGGAAATCAGGGGCTGCTTTTCTCTGTCTCACTCAATGGACAGGGAGGGGGAATTAGAAATTATGGGGGTTTCCCCATCTGTTTTTCTCCTGTGGTACTGAAGTTCCTGAGTTGTGGTGGCAGTGGAGGGAAGCTTGAGATTTCCTGTGGGATTTGTGATGGGCCATGACATTAGGAGCTGAAAAGTTGGGAATGGGAATGGGTGCTGCATGTGGCCCTATCCCTAGCTCCCAGTGAGTCCAGGGATCCTGTCACACCAGTGTTTTCTAGGTGCTACCCCAGCAACTGGGCTGGGGTAGTTTTTGCTTACACAAGTAAGCCAGCCTGGCTGGCCTTCCTATTTCAAGAGTTCCACAGATCTTGTATTTGACAAAGGCACCACTCAGCTATTTAATGGGCCATTTGTGGTCAGAAACCAATTGATAGAACTCCAGGTTGTACCAGCTGACTTCAACATTGAGCCAGTATTATTGCAGACCAATATCAAGACAACTGCTAAAGATAATATTTTTTTTTTTTTTTTTTTTTTTTTTTTTTTTTTTTTTTTTGGTGCAGACTTGTATAGCAAGAGTCAGGAAAAACAAGCTTAATCATTGGGAGCTGCCATACTGTGTGACACAAGATTTCTAATCAGTTGTATGTGAATGTAAAATTGTCAAAAGAGGTCAACCTCCACAGCTCACCTCTTACAATCAGGTACTTGGTCATCTTGTAACCAAATCAGTGATAACAGCTTGTTTCTGTTTCTACAATGGGAAATGAGGCAGGATGTGGGAAGCCCCTCTGTGCTGGTGTTACTGGTAGCTGCCTGCTTTCACCAGCTGAGCCCAAAGTTTCTGCTACCCTTAAGCATTTCATGTTGTTGCTTGCCTGTAGTATTACTGATCCACTGTGTGCTCCCAAACAGAACCAACAGCAACGACAGAGGTACTAATGAGCAGATATTTTGCCCAAGGACTTGCAGTTCAGTGATGCTGATGGGTTTCTCCCTTTTATGGGAGGCCCTGAAAGCAAAGTTCTGATAGTAATTTTCTGCTGCTTTCCTCCTGCTCTGCTTAAGTGACTGGTCTCACATCTCTGCTCTGCAATGACAGTAATGATTTTTTTCCTTCTGATTCATGTAATAATAATGTTTTACAAAGATTTCATTTTAGTGTACCTGTGAATATTCCTGGAACTGAGCTTTTTCTCTGCAGAGAACCATTCTTCTTCTCATGGTTTACATTTTATCTTGATTAGGTTCTGCTTTGGTTTGCCTCCTTAGAAGCAGACTTTTCATTTCCTTTCCTCAGGTGTTCTTCAGCTGTATCACCAGAACACAGCAGAGGTTCACCTTCCCCTGTTTTGCCCCATCTCTACCTCTGTCTTGTGGGACAACTGCAAGGAGCAATTATAAACCTGCACAATTTCTTTTGATGCAATGTTTTGACAGTGCTAGAAAATGCAGCACATCCACCTACTGCAGTGGCCACATGCCTGGGATGGCACTATTTCCTCTCTCCTGATGTGTCCTGCTGAAAGCAGCAAGGCTTTGCCTCCAGTTTCCAAGTTTCCAGGCTAGAGCTGGCTTCAATCTGGTCAGCATAACCCTCTGACATGTTTGTCCCCAGTCACACACCTTGAGGTCTGATCAGCTACAGCTGGAGCCCAGAGCTGGAAGAGCCTCTCAGTGGGCAGTTTGCTCCACAGCACTCCCTGCTGGGACTCTGTTCCCACTCTGCTCCTTAAATGCCAGGAGATGAATTCATACCTAAAAATCTGGCCCAGGGAAGCTGAAATCAGGCACTCATAAATTATTATATCCCAAACCTGAATGTCTTCAACACTTCAGGACAGTACCCAGCATCACTCAGGTGTGCCCACCAGAAGGATCACAACTGCTCCCACCTGAGATTTTTGAATGCACGAAGCAGTGTTTATTGTTGCAAGATAAATGTCTCAGAACAGGACGTGCCTTTTTAGGTCAGCAGTGGTAGGCTATTATTTCCAAATATTTCTGGGGATTCCTGGCTGGCCTTCCTATTTCAAGAGTTCCGCAGATCTTGTATTTGACAAAGGCACCACTCAGCTATTTAATGGGCCATTTGTGGTCAGAAACCAATTGATAGAACTTCAGGTTGTACCAGCTGACCTCAACATGGAGCCAGCATTATTGCAGACCAATGTTGAGATAACTGCTAAAGATAATGGTCTCTTCTTTTTGTATGAAATAGATAGGAGCTCTTAACAATAGCAACACTCCTTGGTATAAACCTCACTCCCTACTAACCACTAAGTCCATGTCATATAAACTCACTGGAGATGCAAAACTACTCAGACTCTGTAGGAGTGGTTGGGCTTTGACTGCTTCTATGTTTTGTCTCTGTAACACTTACTGACAGCCCTACTTTCCCAGCTACTTTGCAGCCACCTGGGAGATGATGAAAAGGCATTTGATTCAACTTTGTTCCATGAGACAATGCTGTGCAGATCAGCCAACACGTGTTGAGGGCAATGCCAGGCAGCTCAAGAAGAGGAGGGGTTGGCTTGCTCCCTTCTTGGCTGTGTGATGCCCTTTTCAGCCCAGACTCCAGGGCTGTGCAGGGGAAAGGGGACCTGGGTGTTCAGCAATAGAAAGGGCTCAGCCATGGTTATGCTGCAGGGAACTGACCTCTGACAGCAGAGATAAGAACAGGAGTCACCCTGTTAGAACCTCAGCACTTCTGTTTCCAAACAATTTTTTAAAAAAAGCCACAAGACTTTGCTGCCAGCCTGTCTGACTGGTGTTTAACATTGCTACTCCATCAGGGTTGGAGGGAGACCCATTGTGACACTGGGACACAAGGGGCAAAGGGCAACAGGGTCCAGACTCAGACCAGGACTTGGGGGGTAAATGTCATTTCATCAAGCTTATCCTAACAGAGCTGCCACTCTGAGTTTGCTGCTGGGGTCCAGAGGGGCAGGAGGACCCTCCAGCATGGGCAGGGTGCTGGAGCCACAGTTCAGTGCTTCACAGAGCCCATGGAAGCAAAGGCAAAGAAGTTAAACGAAGACCGATGGACACAGTGACTGCCATGCAGGATCAGGTCCCACTGTCCTGACACATTGGGAAAAAATCAGAACCATTGCTTATAGGGCTGTGACAATATACTGCAGTTGTTGTGATTCATCTCTCACCTTTTGCACAAAAGAAATTGAATTTTCTCTTATTAAAGCTTTTAAATGGCAATTCCAAAATTCATGGTATGATGAGACATATTAGGAGAAATAACACTTCCTCATTTCCTTTCCTCTTTCATACAGGCTCAATTGCAAAGTAGCACAAAGGTGAAAACCAAATGGTTTCAGAGAAATGTGTCACAGATGCTGTGGAAGTAGAAACTGCCTCCACAGAGGGATATGAGACTATGAGGGGCTCAAGAGTGCTCAGCACTTTTCCACATCACTGTCTTGGTACTGCACTGTGCTTAACTAATGCAGATTCAGCCATTTACCAGTGTTCTAATGCCTTAGTACTTAAATACACTTCTAAAAGAAAATAGCTCAACAATATAATTCAAGCGTGGTCTTTTGCCACATGTCTAACTGTAATGTAATTACTCACATACCTAAATAATTAATTTATATTTATTTTATACTTAGAATATGAAATTTAGAAGAAATACTGGGGTGGAGATGGGATGCTTTCAGACTGCCTTTAGCCATCTGCTTCTATCATCAGTGGAACAGGGAAGAGGCACTTCTTGAGCAGTTCATCCCTTCCAAAATGAGCCTCTAAAATGCTTTCCAAATGCAAAATATTTTCTCTGTAGAAGATTCAATGACATTCATTTTTCAGAACAATGTGATTGCCTGTGATTACAGGCCAGAGGGGAACACAGAGACTCCTTGCACAGCCCTCACAGGGCAAGTAAAAATGGTACAACACAACCTTCTTGCTATAGAAGTAGCCTCTGAGAATAATGCAGATGCCCAAATTCCTATTCCCACACCCTGAACTCAGCAGAATTATCAGATTCACTAAGATTTCTTTTTTCTTGCCTTCTCACACTTTAAAATTTGCAAAAAGTGCTCACACATTTTATGAGCAGGATCTAAAGCATTTTCCCAAGGTCACCTGCACATCATGTCTTATCATAGATGAGACTAGAGGAAATTTCTATAGCAACTTGAAATTCATAATCACTCATTTTAAGGCAAAGTGGGGTCATTAAGTTATCAAGCCTTGCCTTTGGCATGGTAAAGGCTGCAGCATTTTCTGTGTTCTTCTGGAGGATGTCAATTCACATGACAGCTACGGAAGGTTTTCTTCCTTGTGTTCTTTTGTTCCACTCTGCAGCCTTTCTCTTCTCCATTCCTCTTTCCCTCTGCTCATCAAGCAGCAGGATTCTTTCTGTGCCTTCTCTTTTTACAGGGATCATTTGCTATTACAGTGCCTGTAGCTGAGTCTTCATCTTCCCAACCCCTCTTCTCCAGTGACCTCCAGCACAGTCAAACTTCAGTGGAAAAAAATTCTTTCCATCTCTGCTTCTACCTCTCCTGTCACTGACACCTCATTTATAAGTGTACGAGATGCCTTTATGGAGCTCAGAGCCCCTTCTGAGAGGCACAGGATGAACCCTGCACATCACATCAAATTAGAAAATTTAACCGTAGGTTTTTTTAAATAAAATTTTAATTTCAAAATAATTGTGTCATTATAGAACACTGGAAAGCAGTTCAAATAATTAATTACAAAACCATGCAAAGACTGAACTATACATTGCTCTCTGTATAGAATTTGCTCTTAATACTTAATTATTTGTCTGTAATAATAAATACTTGACTGACAAATCAGTTTCTGCACAGCATTAAGGAATTTCCTTTCAAACTCAGTTTTGGATATAGAATCAAATAATTGTCATTGTCCCTAAAGGTGCAGCAGTATGTTAATAATAATGTGCATGTAAATAATGTATGCTAAGTTACATTAAAGTTGCATCTGAATGAGCCAAAAAATTTAAGATGTTAAAATATTCTGAGAGCTGCAGTTTCTAATATGAATATTTATGTTTTCTTCTTAAAAGGAAGGTTCATTAATTCCCTATGCTTGACTTTATTTTAATTGAGCATATGATGGGTTACAATGAGAGCCATAACTTATACTCATCCTGCAACAATCTTATTACTGATTGCACCAGGCAGTGTGTAGATGAAGAGCACCAAGAAGACAATGATAATAAGTAGAATTATGCCAATGATGATGTACTTCTTGTAATTTCTCCAGATCAGGTGATACAAACACTTGAAAGGACTTACAAACCAAGAGAAGGATGTGTCTGGTCGGCTAAATGGGAAGGAAGAAAAAGAGAAAGCATTTGTAAAGGCAAATCCAGCTATTTCCAAAGGTACCCTGCTGCAAAATACGTATTTACATCTAAAAAAGGACCCTTAACTCCTGGGAACTCATTGAAGTGTTTAAAGGGGAGTTCCCAGGAGTTTCACTTACTACTTGGGTGACTCTTCTTCCATCTGTCCCCAAGCCCAAACTCCACACATCACTGGTAATGAAATTCTAGTTCATACTTCATAATTACTCCAATAAAAGACAACATATGGAGTTCAAAATTATGGATAAGATTTTGATAAATCCTAAAAAAGAAATGTAGATGTCTTGAACTTGAGTCAAAAGCTTTCTAATCATTGCATGGAATTTAGCATTGCAAAAGAAGTAATGAGCCACAACAAAAAAATCTAATTGCTCACCAATAGTCATGGGGCCAGCACAGGCAGAGCCTTCTCAGGCCTGGCATACCCCCATATAGCATATTTTCAAAAGGAGTTTGGAAACAGGCCTCCTGAAAGCAGGACAAGAGCTGAACCCCAAAATCTGGGTAGTTGGCCTGAGTACATAAGAGGAAGAAGAGCCACCTTCTCATGGTGGCAGCTATCTGCACTTCACAGTCCTCATTTTTTCTCTAAATATTGCCCCATGTAATATTCTCCCTGTAACCAGGAATTTCTTCACACTGTTTGACAGAGCTGGCTGCATACTGACAGGAAAACAATGTTCTCCTCAGAAAAAGTGTTGGTGCAGTCTCTCCTCTGGCATGCTTGGGTGTGATGCCCCTGTGATGAGCTGAGGCACCATCCATCAGCTCTGTGTGATGGGATGACCTGAGGAGTGTGGTCATGTAGAGCAACATTAACCCCAGCAAAATTGGGAACAAATTGTTTTTCTTATCCATTCTCAGTGTAATTGTGAAGATGGTGCTGCAGTAAGGAGAGGGAAATTAAGACTGAGGGTCTCAAAAAGGAATGGCCATGTATCACTCCAGAATCTGTTCAAGGAATTCAAGCAATGCCTTAGTCATTTGTGAGATTCAGCATTTTTCATGTGGAAGTGAATGCCAACGTTACAGAGAGTCTGTAAATCTGAAAGATCAACTAAATAGCTTTTCATTAGAATGTCTTCTAGACTGAGGTGGAAATGACTCAGAAATAAACTAACAAATAAGCCCTTCAGGTTAAAAGGGATTATTAAAAATAGATACTCCAAAGGACAAAATTTACTGAATCACAGAGCTGAGTAATAAAACAATTGATCTGCATGTTCCAACTATTTAAGGACTTTCAATAACTTTTCAAGGCAGGGGGAAAAGGCCACACTGTTGCTCATTTAATTGGTTTTCTTTGCAAGGTAGGCAATAGAATTCAGAGCCATTCCCAGTAGTGTATTTGTTAAGAGTGCATCCAGAAAATCATCCTGTCTTGCTTGGCAGAGACTAAGAGATGGATAACCTCTGGTGTTTTGGCCACCAGGAAATTACAGGCACTGCACCTTATTTCTCATTTCTGCGTTTCTCTTTAGTTCCCAGACATTTAAACTTTGTCTTCCTTTTCACTGGTTCATGAATAATCTGCTACTGTCTAGTAGCTCTTAGAAGATAACTTTGGTTTTGACATTATTTTGTTTCTTAATTTAAAAACTTAATTATGAAAAAAAAAAAAAATTAAAATGTTTCTGCTTCTCTGTGTGAGCCTACATGATTAACAAATTAAAAAGTGAACCTCTAATATTGGGATAGATGTACAGCCATCTTGACAAAGCTCCCTGAGATCCACTTCTTCCTGAAGGGAACTAATTTGAAATGCAGAAACAGTTATTTGTTATTTTTCAGTTGATTCTGACTAATCTGCAGGTATGAACCATAAATTTCCTCACTTGGGGGCACTGACCTGGTAAATTCTAATAACAGCTTTATGGAACCGGGGCATGCAATATTTTCAGCTATTAGATTATTTTCTTTCCAGTAAGTGAGTGTCTAGTGTACTTACCATCAACACAATGACATTGTTTCTGTGATCTTAGCATTTATTTAAATGTAACTTTAAAATTTAGGTGCCCAGCTTGCCCAGGCAAAGGTGATCTGCATGTGGAGAGGAAGGGCTTCTGGAGGACAACTAATTTCTTTCCCTAGCTCCCACCTTAAGATATGTGTGTCACGTAAATGGGATGACTCCCCCCCTCTACATGAGCAGTTACAAAAAGAGCCTGAATGGTTTACTTTTGAGATCATGAACAGTTTGGGTTGGAAGGGACCCTGAAGACCATCTGGTTCCAAACCCCCTGATATGAACAGGGACACCTCACACTTAAGCATGCTGCTCAAAGCCCCATCCGACCTGGTCTTAAACACTTCCAGGGGTGAGGCATCCACAACTCCTCTGGGCAACCTGTTCCAGTGTCTCAGCACCCTCACAGTGAAGAATTACTTCCTAATATCAAAACCATTTCTGGCCTTTTTCATCTTAGGCTTTTACCCCTTGTCCTGTCACTACATGGGATACACACAAAAAGTTCCTCTCCAGCATTCCTGTAGGCCCCTTCCAGGTACTGGAAGGCCACTATAAGGTCACCCCAGAGCCTACTCTTCTCCAAGCTGAATGGATGAGTAAAGGCAAGTGGGACTAGGTCCACCCTAATTTTAATACACTCAGCTGAAAGTAGAACTGGGTTGAGCCATGTGTTGGCTGTGGACTCCATCATAAAAAACTAGATGTGGAGCCTCTGTGATTACCCAGTGGAAAATCTGGAGGAATACACTGGTTTTGCAGCTTCTGGGTCAAAACACCTCCAGGCTGTCTGTGCAGCAGAGAAGTCACCAGGCTAGTGACAACCATTTCACCCCACAGCACATTTGTGGGTAAGATGCCCTTGAGGTGAAAACACAGGGACCCCTGAAGCCCCAAGCTTCCTGGGGTGAATGGGTTGAGCCTCAAAAAATAAAAGGGAAATCAGGGGGTGCCCTTGTGCATCCTGTTGACAACCCCTGGCCATATAATCCTTCTATTACATACCACACTATCTCTTAAAAATGACCAGACTGGTTACTTCCCACCACATGCATTTCAGAGCTACCCCAGTTCTCTCTCCTCTGTAATTCAGTTTTCTTTACTGGGAATCATTCAGACATCTCTCAAGCATAACTCATCCTGCCTTTGGGCAAAGATGCTGGGTGAAATGATTGATTAAAGTCCTTCCAAAGCTAATTTTTGACAAGTGTCTGGTACTGCTAATTTTCAGACTAAATTCATGTCCTTTGTAGCAGTATTAGCAATTTCACCTTTATGATGATTTTTTTCCTTTTTTTTATGTTTATCCTGGGAAATATATCAAACCAACAAAATTAAACTAAATGTGCAATAATCACCATTATGATTAGCAATTGATTTTTAGAAGCTTTTGTAGCAGGTAATATTACAAACATTGATTTCTTTTCTTTTTTTTTTTTTTAATCTAGCTCATAGCTTTAGTAGAACACAGTACTTGAGCCAAAATAGAAGTACATATTTCTGAATACAAAAATCTTAGCTGGTAACTTTTTTAATGTTACAAATTGTGAAACCTAAAATGCTCCTTGTAGATCATCTACCTTTGCTAAACCATTTAAAATGTCTTCACCTTAAAGTCTTATGATGAAAAATAAGCATCTTCATTCTTTAATTATGAAGTGCAAAAAAAATGGAGATAAATTTGTTAAACTCATATCATTCCTATATAACTTGATTCTCATGTTCTATGTGCCTTTATCTGCAAGTGATTAATTTAGGTAAAAATGATGAGATGTATGCAGAAGTTAGTTTTCCACTGATATGCAGCAACTAAGATACCTTTAAATGTGCACAGATAATTCCTAGAGTAATCTGAATTCTAGATAATTCTTGAATTATCTGCCCCAGCTTGTTTCATGAGTATTTTCCTACTCACTTGGGTTTTTCCAAGGGCTCAGGCTCCTTTCGAGCTTTGCCAACTGGATTCTTCTCAGCTTCTTCAGCTGTCACCAAGTGAAACTCAGCTTCTACCTTGCCCTGGATCAGAGAGATCATATGTAAGGGTCCAATCCTGGGTTATTATCACTAAATCACAGAAGGATTCTGCATGTGGATCAATTATGGAACCAACTGAGGGTGAAGCAAATTGGTTAAAGAAAATAAGGAAAGACTTTGAGTTAAAGAGAAAGCACAAAGTGAAATCCAGGCACCAAATTCCTGACTTATACTAAAGAACTGAGGGAAGAGAGGTGAGATGTTTTCTTCCAGATCCATAAGTATATTTTTTGCTTCCTAAATTATAACATAATTCACCTGAGACCTGTCTTCTATCACACATCCTTGTGGAGGAGAACAACTGAGCTGAAGATGTCTTGCTGACATGGATGAGGTGTGGTCCACCAAGAAGGTAGAAACTCAACCAGCCACAGGTGCTGGAGCAGCTGAGCTGTGAGGTCTCAGCTCACAAAAGCATCATGACTAGAAATGAGATTTGTGTGCAGAAAAAATGCAGTTCTAGAGCTCTGTTCAGGCTAAAAGAACAGTGGTCTGGCACATGGATTCAGAGTCAATTTTCTTGATGCATGGCAGAAGACAATGCTCAGCTGTGACAAAAGGACAGCTTTGTTCAGCACCAACTTATTGATAATTTCTAGAATTCAGAATAGTCGTGATTCAATGTAACTGATGGTTTACTGCTTGCTTTCATTGTGACAAGACATCAAATCTGTGGGGTGACCAATAAAATATTCCCACTTATAAAAGATCATGTCTACTCTGCCTTGCAGTAGAAATATGTAACTTGAGTTATTTGAAATCAATATCAACTGTAACTTCTGCTACTGAAGTTAGAGCTTCCTAAATATAATTAACATTTTTTCCCCTTACAACAACAAATCTGTTGGTATTTCTGTGTTAGATTACAGGGAAGTTTTTTTATTTCCCTGTTCATCCAGGTACATTTTTGAGTACTATCTCCACTATAAATTTTAATTAGGCCAAAGGAAAAAAAAATTATTTGCAAAATTTAGATTCTAGTAACAATTAAGAGTGGGTAAATCAAATCATCCTCATAAAATCTGTGATGGATGAAAAACAGACACACAGCTTTCCATGTATTTGTTATTTTCCTATCCCCTGTCTTTGTGGATATCAAATACTGAATCATTAATCTATGGCTAGCAGCTGGGATTAAGTGCAGGACTGGGCTGAAAGAAAAATGCAGATAAAAGAGACCAATGTGGAAAGCAAGGGGATCAAGAGACAAAAGTGAAGGGGGAAAAAGAGAATCAATTACAATAGGGCTGAGAAAACAGGAGGAAAACAGAAGGAAAGGGGTTTGGGGGTGGATTCCATGGAAAGTACACAGTCACCTTCAGTCTGAAGAAGGCAATGAACATGAAGATGGCACTCTGTATTGAAACATCCTTATTGCTGGAATGGACAGAATTATGAAGGAAGGCTGAGGTTTCAGAAATCCTTCGGAGAAACAATGAAAATCCAGAGTTGGAGTGAGAGCCACTAAAAAAGGGCCAAGGAAGGTGAATTTATAGAAAGTAATACAGGACAGTAGCTTGTAGCTGTTGGACTGTGTCCTCCCAGGGATCTGGGTGCACCTAAAAAGACCCCAACCACACTAATCCTCAAACTGAGCTTCAGAGATGCTCAGGTTCAGGATCAAGCTCCCAAAGTGCTCTGAGGATGTGTGAGCACATCAGGGTGGGCTTTCCTTCAGTAGCTCACACAGTTCTGCTTCATGCTCTGTTTCTTGTAGACATGACCCAAAATCCATGTGCAGAGTTAACTCCAGGAATGTACTTCATGCCTAAATACATGCACTCCACCTAGGAACCTGATCCAGAGCAGTCTTTCATTTTCACTGCTGATCCCTACACTGCTGAAAGCTTTACAACATTATGAAGAGAAAAGCACTGAAGCAACTGGCTAGCTATGCACAGGGTGACATTTACACCCTGCTGGAAGCCTTGTAACACTAGAGGCTTTGGGTAAATAAAAAACCGTGTGGCAGCATTTGCATTCTTCCTAGAAGGATAATTCTAATACAACAAGTCTTGTATAGTTTGGAGGGAGCTGTCATTGTCCTTCGCATTCTTTTATACCAATGGTATCCTGTCACTAAACCAAAACCATGCTGGCTTATTGGGCACACTTCAGCAAGAACAGGGGACTCTGCTCTTTCTAATTCAGATGTGTCACTAGCAAGGAGAGCAATAGTAGATGGCAAAATCAGTTCATTCGCCATGACTGAAGTGAGAAATGAATAGTAAAGAAAGAAATATGCTGGTGAGATTCCTCCCAGGATTTCCCCAGCTGGTGTAAAGTTGTCTGGAAACACCTGATTTTCCACTCTGCCCACCCAGTGTACTGGGAGATGAACAGTGAAAGAAAGCAAGAACAAAGTGCTCTGGGTGCCTGGGATTATTTGGACCAAATCTGTGGGGAACCACTAAAGTATCTGAAGGAGTCCTATGGATTGCCAGTGGTGGTTGTTCTCCAAAGGCTGTATCCAATATTAACATCTGTCTGCCTCTGGATCTCAGCAGAGCATATGAATCCCAGGAAAAACCTCTGTAAAAAAAAAAACCCTCACTCTTCTGTAGTGAGCTGCTCACCGTGATCTCCCCAGCCTTGATGAAAGGCCACCAGCCTCTGACACGCTTCTGCTGAAATATGGAGATCTTGTTTTCCTCACTTGCTGCCACAACTGTGCCTAGGTCACAGCTCTTGGCTGTCTTTACTGCTCGAGGGAATCCATTCAGGTTCAGCTCAAGAGTTCCTGGAGGGAGAAGCAATGTGACAATACTCAAGAGCCCAGGCAGACACAAAGTCATTCAGAGACATGCAGCAATGCAGCAGCTTGGGCCCAAGCTTCAGAGCTGGGGATCTCTCTGTACTGTTGGTCAGTCATTTGTACTGCCTTGGAACCATCTCATCTTGGTTCCTAATTATTCCCTCTCCAAGAAATGTGTAGGTTTGCAGTGTGGCTCTTCAGAGAAAGACAAGCAAATGCTGGGTGTCTCAGACACTGCTTTGTACACACCTCTACAAAATACTGATCTGGAGAGACCTCAGGTGAAGTTCAGGCAGATCCATTACATACTTACCCAAGAAATCATCTGAAGAGAGTCTTTCAAAGTCCCACACCTGAAGCACTAGCTCAGCAGGTATTTTGCGCTCTGTCTTTTCCAAGGAAAAGATGTTTTCTCTTTTACTGACCACGATTTGTTTCTCTGCTGGGAGATAGTGGAATGGGAATACAAAGCGCCAGTTGAAGTTGCCCTCTCCTGTCAAGGAGTTGTAATGTACATCTGTCTCTTGCTTGTCCTCTTCCAGGCCCTTTATCCACCTATGGCAAGCACATAGTGGAAAGCACTGCTGTCACCAGGGGAACTTGAATTTCAGTTGTCACTATTGAATTCCAGACATAATCCCCATCAAATCATCAGCAGGTAACACACCATTCAGGACTGGAACATGCAGCAACAGCCCTGGCTCGAGGTTCTCCTGGCCACCTCCCAGCCATGGCACAGGCTGTAGCAATGGCCAAGGATGATCAAGAGCTGAGATTTTTACTTTGATCAGGACCAAAAAAGCCAGGTGGCCATTAGCTGTTGGCCAGGATGTGTGTCTTCTTTGGGACAAAGACAGCATTAATCATTTATCCATTACTAATCACCCTGTATCCATGCTGTGCCACACTAATAAATTCTGACAATGTCCCAAGACTGATTTCGGTGCTCAGTATTAGAAACTAATTTTGCAGGTGCTATTTGGGGGTGTAAGCCTGGCTTGAGAAGTCTCCTTTTTCCTGTGCTTTTCTCTTGGTTTTAGCTGCAGTATACACAACACCTGAAGTACAATGTTAAGGTACAAAAGGACAGCACCTTCATAAACATAGTCTTCTCTTCTGAAGAACTCCACTGAGGTAATGTTGCATATAGGTATTTTTTATCTCAGAAGATTTATCCCAGTTTGAGTAAAGATTTTTGCATTGAGTCCAAGGAGTGGCTTTTCACCTCCAAGCTACATTATTTCAAACAGGAGCTGGGGAAAAACAGCAACAGTACCAAGCATGGCACTGCCCTCACCTGCCTGGTGACTGGTTCAGTGTCACATGCAGTGTCTGAACATAATGGAATTTGTGTCTTCACCATTAAGGCACAGAAGCAAAAATTTATCAACTCCTGCTTTCCCTGGCAGAAAATGCCCATGTGAAGGTCTCCCCAGCATGACCATGGTCATTCACCCACACAAGTGCAACACATGAGGCTAGAAAATATTTCCAATAGACATATCCAGGAAAACATTGGCTTTCTTGTTTCTGATGTGGTCATAATTCCCTTTTCTCTGCATCTCTCTGCATCTGTGCAAGCTCTTGCAGTTCAAGTTCTGTAAGTGCTTCATCTCTCTTTGCTAAACTGCAGTCTTAGTTCTCATACTATCTGTCAGAGCGGAATTAATGACAAGTGTCATTCAGTCACTTGATCTGGAGAGGAATTTATTTTTTTTTTTTAGAGAAGCAGTACTCAATATACATGAGTAACTTGGGCAGGCATTTAGAGCAAAGTGCCGGGATCGTAGAAATAGCTTATTGGATATTCTCACATGATAATTTTTACATCTGATTTCTGAGCAAAGTATTACATGTTCTTTGGAAGACAACTCCTGGAGAACTTACCCTTTTACATAGATATCACTTGATTTTTGCCCTGTAAAGATATTTTCATCTTCTAGAATGACATCCTCTGTATTCCAGATTATTACCCTGAGTTCATAGCTGAAAAAAAAAAAAAAAAAAAAAAAAAAAAAAAAAAAAAGACAGTAAGCCTGTGTATACTCAAGTTCTGGTTGGACACTAATGTAAGCCTCTATCAAACCATGGTTTTATAAAGTGAGAAATGTTGGTTTTGTGCAAAATTCTTAAAATATTAGCAGCTTCAGTCCTCTTCTATTTACAAGTCTGGTGATAGAGGGGGGGTGGTGGCTCCTCTCAGCTCTTGGAGTTTGCTGGCTGACAGCAAGGTCCCTTTTAGAGGGATGGAAAATTCCTTGCTTTTTATGTGCCTGTTCCTTTTCAATTCTTTTCACAGAAATGCTGCAGTGAAATAAGGCAAACTTAATCTGAACATCATCAGAGCAGTCTCTAAAACACTGAACAGCATGCTAATAACATCCAGAGCTCTATGGGAGGTGCTTTTTAGAAGAAGTGCCTAAAAACACTGTAGCTGGGCCAAAGCAGTGCATTAAAAGGGAAGAGAAGCACTGCTTAGAGAGGCATTTAGAGATATTTTCATATAAGCAAGTGCAATCATCTTTAGAAGCAACAGTAAAAGGAATTAAAGCTTTCCTAGCCTTTCCATTCCCTATATACAGACATTTATGGTGGCCATCCAAAGCTCTAGAAGCTTGAGCTGAAACACAGATGTTGCAGGTGATATAAAAAATTGATACTCAAAAATACAAGTATGACTTGAGTTATTGTATGAACCACAAAATTAAAAAATCCAACAGCTATGTTTAAGAATACCAACAGATATGTTTTCTGATGTGATGTGTTGTCTTGGAAATAGTCTCATTCTCAGGTCTGAAACTGCCCCAAAAGTTACCAGATACGTCTTGATATGTAAGTCATGAGAACCACTCCTCAGGACTACCCAACAAAACTTTCACCTTCAATGCTCCACCAGAACCTTGCTCAGTCAAAGACCATCAACAAGCAATGTTTTCAAAGTGTCTGAAGTCTTATGGAGCCTGGAAAATTTTTTAGTGCAGCACATAGGCATTTCTCTGCAAAATGTGTAACTTGTGTTTGCATGTTCACTTTCTTTCTCATAATTAGTCATTTGACAACATTTATCCTTGGTGCTGTAGACTACAAAAAAGTCAGCAACAATGATTCTGGGGGTATGACTAGTTTTAAATCTTTTTGGATTGGAAAATTATAGTTATGGAGCTTTATAGTAAGTTCTGGTCTAAAGAAAGTAATTGTTACATAGACTTATTTTTGTTGAGTCTTGTCCTTTTGTAAAGTGAAAGAAACAAGTTTTTATCACATTGCTTCTTGTTCAAAAATAAATAATCCAGGAATAGTACCTGATGTTTCAAATATGAAATTCTCAGGAAAGACCTTGCTAAAATATTTGAGTAAAGATGATACTGCAGAGCTTTGTTGCTAATTTTTGTGACTCATTCACAAAACTTCAGTAAGCTTAAAGAATTACTGGGAGTGTTGCATATAAAGCAGCATAAGTATCTGTGTGAAATATAAGAGATTTTTCCAGACCTATCTCTTCTGTCTGTTGCTGCTTTACAGGTTTTTTGATCTTATCCTTGAAAGGAGTGTTAGAAATCCAGTAAGCCTAATACTATTGCATCAGATCAAAGATCTCAACCATGGTCAAGTAAGTTATCTACCTGAAAGAGATAATGAAACCAGAATTACTTCTTTCAGCTCAACCTGGAGTTGATAACATCAGAATTACTAAGTGACTCTTGCCTCCAGCCATCTATATGAAAAAGGGATATCTTTCAAAAAGAGACATGTGATAGCCCTTGATGAAAAATCACCAATAGTTCTTTGAGTTGCTTAGAGGAGGAGACCAAATTAGATGCTCTCATTTGACATGAAGTCATGTGAACCTAAAAAACCTTTTCTCAGGATCACAGAAGCTTGTTTCTTTTATAATTCTTTCCAGACACTTCAGAAACTCTCAGTCTTTAAAGATTTATGCCACTGTGCTGGGAGAGAAGCATAAAGTATTACCCTTTGGGTTTTCTTGGTGAAATGTCCACTGGGGGTCCTGGCAGAGGCATATCTTTAGGAAACATGTCGACCCACATCTGTACACGACCCTTGGAAACAAAGAGATAAGATCTCTGTAATGCTGTTTCAGAAAGACTTTAAAAGGCTTTAAATGTAATTCTGATGTCCAAAACCACTCCTTTTCTATAAGCACCAACCAGCTCACCATTCTGTAACTATGACTTAATCTACAGACTTACTATACAATATATAGTTTTTCATACACATTTATCAGTCTCTCAGGAATTTTGCGAAGTTGGAATTGAGCTCAAACATTGGCAATTTAAGGTAAAATCCATATAAAAATAGTATGTGATGAATAGAAAAGAAGAACCAAAGTTTAAATACAAGCAGTGTTTGTGTTATCCTAATGAGCTAAAGCATCTAAAAAGAATAAAATATGCAATTGCACCTCCTGTGATTACTGTGTACTTAGCTAAGTGGCTGTATATCCATGCTGATACTGTTCAAAGACTCATGCATGGTACAACACTTGGATGTTGTTGCTGTAAATTTGCAGATACAAATAGAAACCACAATAATCAGAAGAAGGAAAACTGCTCCTGAGTCTGTCATCACCATCACCTCTGAGCTGTTCTACCTGTTCTATGCCTGGTTTATCCTTATGGTAGAGAGGCCGAGTCTCAATGTGCTCTGGAACCAGTTTGTATCCAGCTCCAGGGATTTCTTCCCAGGCACGTAAAACCTTTAAGGAGAGATGTTCATAAGATTCAACTGGCTCCTCTGTAGGAAAGGGTAAAACAAAAGGAACAAAAAGAGCTGAGTTACAGTGTTGAACCCCTTAGTAGTATGTTCCATTCCTTATTGAGAGGTGATTAAAATTTGCTTGAGTTAAAAAGAGGCTTTTATGTATCTCAGCTAAGTAAAGAAGGGTCTTGAAATGCATTTAATTATTTGATTTAAAATTACTGCTCCCACCTAGAGCTTGGGCAGGCTCTTGGTACTGCTACAACTCAGTTGAAGAATGATGAAGCACTTCATTACCATTCTCATCTTCTGTGAAGACTGTCTGTCCTTTGAAGACTTTTGTTCCTACTTGGATCTCCCCTGGCCGCATGAAGGGTCCACTTACTCTGTAGTCCTTACACAGCTTAGTGAGGATCTCACTTGGTTTGGCTGCGTCTCTCCATGCATTGTACCCCTCTCTGCAAGGAGGAAATAGAGAGTGAAGAGAAATGGCTGAAGTTTTCCTTCAGCAAAGTGCTATGGCAAACTGGGACTCCTCAGGCAGTGATTCATTTCATGGTCTGAGGCCTTGGCATCTGTTCAAACTTTTCCTTTGAATCATCCAGCACAACTTTCTACTCAAGACACCCCCTCTGTCTGCTTGATTCCTGAGGCCAACCACTCTTTTCTCTTCAAACACAGGAGAAGTTGAGTCAGCCTTAACTACAGCTTGCATAAAGTAGCCCAGGCACTGACATGCTAGTTCCTTGTTCTACCTAAAGAATTCAGGTCCATGTGTTCTGGGCACAACTCAAAGTCTGCAGCCAGAAACCAGGAGCTCAGCACCATGGCCCTGTGACTCACCTGTTATGGAGACCATGCCAGCACCCCAGCTTCACTCCTGCTACCCCCAGTGCCACCCCAGTCCCAGCAGCCTTGCTGCAGCCACTCCAGTTGCAGCTCCAAATGGAGAGCAGAGTAAGAGCCCCGTTATGACTTCTCTGACAGAATTTTTTCAATTGGCCCTTTATGCCTGTCCACAGGCAGTTTATCAAGCAGGTATGTTATACCTAGGTTGTTTTCCACCTAAAATACTTGGTGAACAAATAGTGCTGTTAATTTTAAAATACCTGTTCCTTGGCTGTCAGCTACCCAAAGCTACTGCTAAACTCTGGTGAATTTTAATTAAGATTCCTCTTGTAACACTTCTGTGCTGGAGAAAGTAGAATGTTTAGCCACATCTGGAACTTCTCCTTCAGTCCAAGTCATGAACTGTGTGCTCTGTTGCTGTCTGGAGAGGTACTTACATTTCATACTGACTTTGTAGCCCACATGTAGCTCGATGCCTGCTGTAGAAACGATTTTCCAAATCAATTTTAGTCTCGCCAATGAGATCATCTGTTCCCACAAAGTCATGGTCATAGATCAGGACTGTGAGCAATGAATCCTTGGGAAATGTTGCTTGGATTTCAAATGATCTACAGCAAAAATTGAGACTCACATCAGTCAAATCAGTTTTGTAGCCTAAAAGACTAGATTAATAAATACTGTGGAAAAAATGTGGGCAGTGTCTCTTCTAATAAACAGTGGGGTTTTTTCATAGTGTTTTTTGTTTCAACAAAAAATCAAGGCAAAAGTATTTTCTTTCTCCTACTTCCCTACCACCCGCTGTACAGTTCTAAGATTGTTTCTTTCTACAGAATGGGAGTAATGGGAGAGAGTTGGTCAGCTGAAATGATTTAGCCTGAAGGCAACAGAGGAGAAAGTATGAAAATTATAAGGCTAATGAAGCTGTATATGAGTTCTCACATACTTTCCAGAACAGCCTCAAGGGACATCTGAGTCTTTTCTGTTTTCTTCCAAAAGCACCAGGTTTAATATTGAATATAGGAATCTGGGAGCACTCAACAAAATGATCAGGCAATGACTTTAAACAAGTCTCAAGAAAGCAAAGATTGGAACTCCCTTTTCACTCAGTGCATTTTTCAGTGATAGGAATATTTGACTTTGAGATGCTTAGGGAAGCTGAAAATGTAAAAGTGATTTTAAAATGGATTTGACAAATCAGTAGAAGACATGACATTCTCTTTAGCACAACACTGGCTTCAGTTTCTCCAAAGCTCAGGCAAACTGAGCTTTATCTCCTGAAGCGTAAGTTTTGTTCTTTTTCTCAAAGTGGCCAAAGTCAATCTTCTAGCAAGAAGCAGAGCACTTCGTGGAGGAGAGAGAGCTTTGGGAATGGTCTGGGATTGCTCGAGGCTGGTGCTGCCATGCTGAGCAGGGCTTCTAGGATGTCAAGAGGTGGCTACTCTGATGCTACTGCTGCAAAGGAGGTGCTGGTCCAATGGAGGTGCAAATGGCAGCAGGTCAAGTCCTGACAATTCAAATGAACAGCCCCTTCCCAACCTTGCCAAAAAAAACCCAGTGGTGTCTTCACATTGCATTTATATGCATCTGAAATGGCTTTGCCATTTCAGTTTATCAGAGAGTTTATCATAATGATGGTTCAGTTGCAACCTCTATTGTGAAGGAACTTAAAAATTACAGAAACTCAGATGGCATGAGATGGAGGGACCACTCTGTTCTTGTCTTTTCCCCTTACACTTTTGTCTTCAAGTGTCTGCTTTTGCAGACAAAACAATGGGCTCAAGGGCTTTCAGTCCAAAGTAGTACAGTTTTTCTGTCTTAATGTTTTTACATAATAGCTCCAACCCAATTCAAAACACTTCTTAAAACAGCAAAAGTTGCCATCTGGCTCTCCCCTTCAGAGGGCTGTGTACACTTAAAAAACTAAGAAGTTTTTTGTCTTAGTTCTAAAATTATGAAATTTGTCTGGGACTCTATTCAACCCAAAACAGCAACAAAAAGCATGAAATCACACTTTACTGTGCTGATATTTATTGCACTTTAAACTTAACAATTGCAATAATTTGCACAGATAAGATCATCTGTTGCCTCACTTCCTCTCATGCACCCTTTTGCAAAACCTCTCACAGATGGCATCCCATCATGTGTTTTGACTGGTACGAAAATGAAATTACTTATAACCAAATAGGGAGACACCAATTCTCAACATTTTAACCAGTAGAATTACAAAACGTCCAAACAGGCAGAAATCAACATAAAACAAACACTTTGTAGTGGTAACAGCAATAATGGTGGCAAGTGACAAAGCAGAAATCACCCCTGGATCTGAAAAGAAGTCATCACTCACCTTCCAAATATTGGATTTAGCTGCTTGGGGATGTAGTTTTCCCTGTCTTTGATTTCTGTGTTGCCCAGTCTCAGCACAATGTAGGGATCTGACTTGCCATCTGGATCAGCTGGACTGAGGTTAAATGCCTGTTAAGAAGAAAGACTGTGTCCTGAAGAAGCTTGCATTCTTGGGGCTTTGTTATCTTAACCTCTATATTTCTACTTTTTTCTCTACCCCATGACATATTCACAACATCTACCACTTTGATTACCTGCAATGCTCAGGCCTCAAAACATATGCTCCCATTTTCCCCTTGCCAAGGCTTTGCTTAAATGTGTGTCATTTTGAAACAACTCTACTGAGTAAGACTGGCTGCATTTGCAGAAGGTGGCTGGAACAGGTTGTCCATCCTATGTTAGTTTTGTCTCTGGCCCTTTCAGTTTAAATTAGTAAAGTATTTCTCCAGCCTTGTGATTACCATTATGAATATCTAACATTTTTTAACACCTATTTCTACACCATGAAACATTGTCTCAAATGTGACCCCCAAAAATTCTACCACATGGATGAGAATTTTCAGAAGCTTCACTACAAACACACTGGATGTGTGTTTTCAACAGAGTGGAAAAGAAATATCCAAGTTATTTCAAGGTTAAAAGAAAATCTGTCTACTTACTGCCACAATATAAACCCTGATGAGGACTTGGACAGAGTGGTTTGGTGGTATTCCTTGCAGGATGTGGAGCTGCCCTCTGTCCAGCAAGCTGCCATCCTCAGGGCTTGGGTATATGCAGAAGGAGCCCTGGTAATACACTGCTTTTAATTTCCCTCAAAAAGAGATCAAGTGCAATACAAAAACAAACAAAGCATCATTCATGTACCTTGCACTGCAGCACATCATATTTTGTACTCAAAGGCAACACAGGTTTTCGTACATTAAGCATCATCTTTTAAAATGTCCTTGCTCTATAAAATGGTACTATCATCACACATAGATGATTGCAAGAGCTTATGTGCTCTTACTTCTCTATTTTATTAGAGAGCTAAGAGCACCTATAGAATGCCTGCAGGTGTTTTAAATCTAGCTTTAGCGTTAATGTTCTAAAAATAATTTGGCCATAACTGTATATTTGCAAATTGATAATTTGCAAACTAACTGGGTTAGTTTCACAGCAGTGTAACTGGAAATGAACTGTATATTTGCAGGCACCACACAACTTATATAAATCAATATTGACTTAGGGTGCTGAGTATCTCACTCTGCCTGAAAGCAGCTAGCAAGTCATTTGAACAGAAATTTGCATTGCAAACTAATTGAGGTATCAATGAGTGTAATCTGTTCCTCTAAACTGCAAAGTGCCTGAAAGCCTACCAACATTATTCATGCTTTGAAATTCCTTTTTTAGATTGCCTAATGGTGCCCTGGATCAGGCTGTGCAATAGCTTCCAACTGGAGTAGCTATAAGGGCCTTTGTTTAAATTGCAGAAAATTCACATAAAAGGTGCTGTAACAAATAACACAATAATAAATGTGCATTAGCAGAATCTGAACTATATAATACATCTCTCCTTCTGTACACTTTTTTGTAATTTCTTGTTTCAAAACAACACTGACCACTTGGTGCTGGGTGCTGCTCTAAACTATCATGTAAGGGGAAAGGAAAAATATCATGGAATTAGAATGATTTGGATCAGAAGGGACCTTAAAGATCATCTAGATCCAACCCCATGGGCAGGGACACCTTCCACTAGACCTGGTTGTTCAAGGCCCCATCCAACCTGGCCTTGAACACTGCCAGGGATGAGGCATCCACATCTTCCCTGGGCAATCTGTGCCAGTGTCTCACTACCCCCCTCACTGTAAAGGATATGACCCTAGATCCAATAAAAGTGATAATTCTATTGACAACAGACTGCCACTGTCTTTTTCTTTCATTTTTGGTATATCTGAAATAAGCACAAAACCATGAAGTCACTATTATGCATTTAATCAACATTAAAGCTCACCTTAAATTTTCCTATTATCCTGTCTTCAGAATCAGCACGAACTTCATCATTAGATTTTCCTCTTAAGAGCTGGAAAGTTTTCACCCAGTCCTCAAAGTTGTTAAATTCACTCTCCAAGTCTCCTTCATAAATCTTTGAAAATAGGAGAATGCGCTTTTTTTGTGGTGCAGTGAATATATTTCTAGCAACTTTTTTTATTACAGGATGACTAGAAATCCATTTTCACTCAAAATACAGATTTTAATAAACCAAGGTTTTGCAAAAGCCCTTGAGGAAAATAAGTTAGTTTCCCACTTAAAACAGAAGCAGTTTTGTCTTTAACCAAAGTCCTTCCCAACTATTGGAACAGCACATTAATGCAGCAGGTAGAAGGGCTATAGAAGGGTCAAAATGAGCATTTTTAAGCACTGGTATGGGTGGAAAAAAGTGTCAGTGTGTTGCTTTTTCCCCTCAGCAATGCCTGCAAGATACTGACCCATTTTGTTACATTAGTGTGTCAGAACATCAGAGGAAAGACAATGACACAGAGCTGTGCTGACAGAGAAGACCAAAACGATTTTTTAAAGTTGTTGCATTAAAAGAGAGTAAAGAAATTTGGCAGAAAATAAACCCCCTTGCAATCCAACTGACCTTCAGATACTAGAGGAGCTGGGGGTGGCTGGGCCAGTTTCCCTTCAGCAGGGCAGGACACCAGGCCCAGAAGCAGAGCTAACGCTGCCCTGCTACAGGAATGACCACGGACACGTGCTGGGATTCACCTGTGCTAAATGAGGCTCCTCACCACCAGATTAATGAATGTGTGATTTCTTAAACCAACGTTATACAAGTTCTTTTGGATTGCTGCTGATAAATTTATGGTCTGCAAAAGCAGCATGTGCAAAATACCTAAACTTTGAGTACTCTGGGGGTAGGGGCAACCTGGACAAAAACTGTAGGTGTAGAGATTTATACTGTTAAAGAGACTCTACAAAATTAAAGAGGAGAGAGGAGAGGGAGAGGGAGAGGGAGAGGGAGAGGGAGAGGGAGAGGGAGAGGGAGAGGGAGAGGAGAGGAGAGGAGAGGAGAGGAGAGGAGAGGAGAGGAGAGGAGAGGAGAGGAGAGGAGAGTAAAAGGGAAGGGAGCACTCGAGTGTGAGAATCTCACCCAAAGGAGGGGAAGAGAGTCTCAGCCCACCAACTGAAATGGGCTGTCCTCCCTATGATGGTATCTTTCCTGATATCCTTTCCCTATTGGCTATTTCTATACTAGTTTGTCTGACAGGTGGATCTTGAGTGACTCAGATCAAGCATATCTTTATTGTGATAGGTGCAAGGTTCTCTAACTTCAAATTTAATGGCACAGGCTACAGAAAATTCAGAGCACAGGATCAGTGTGGGGTGGTCACAATTTGGAGGTGGGTAACTTTAGGGATGGAGGTGTGTTTTTTATATTATAATGAGATTGTAATGAGCAAAACTCCAACAGCATTTGCTAAAGGGTGGCAGGCTGTTGGCCCAGGTTATCAGAAGTGCAGTTATTTGGTATTGTTTCCACAGAGCATGGCTGTGGCATCTCCACTCAACTCCACCCTCCATGCAATTTCTCTTGGAGTGAGCACACAGAGTACCCCTGATAATGCCACATTCCAGTGGCTCTAAATGCTGTACCTTTACTTTAAAAGTACAAATGCAGTCTGACTCATTTCTAGCAATTATTGCAATTATTCCACAGAAGAACAGGATTTTTTTTTTTGCATGGTTTCCCCCTGTAATTTATGAAGTATTATTCAGTGTAAAATAAAAGCACCTAGACTAGTGCTATCTCTTAAAAAGCTCCCTCTCTAAACAGCAGTTCCAAATTCCCCTTTATTCAGCTATAATCTAATCCAAGCAGTCCTAACTTCTCAAACCTCCTTATCTCTACAGTCATTTTGCATGACTTACTCAGTTTTCTTTGAATTCCATCTATAGGTAGCCAAACAAATCTAATGTGAGCTGAACCCCATCAGGGAGAAAGCCCTAGTGATTGCAGTGATGCTTTCCCTGCTCTTTTTAAAGTCATACTTCATAGGTTGCAACACTTCCAATATGAAATTTTGCATTTCCACATTCAGGATTTTACCAGCAAAATACAAAATGAATTTTCACTTAAAACACTCTGGGGGTGTCTATACTGTCAAACTGAAGATCTGCCCTAAGAGATTCTGGTTTCCTCTGAGACCCATGTGCTGCTGTGCATTATCACTATCACTTTGTGTGTTTTATTCATTTTAAAGGGTCTGAAATCAGTGTAAGCAGGATTTGCTAAATGTAGCTGCTGACATAAAGTTTTGGGAAAAAAGTGAGTAACAGCCTTACTTCTTTCTTACCTGCAGTGTTGCTAGCCTTGGAATTTCTTTCTGTTTTCTTTTCAACATCTTTTCCTTCTTCTTTTTATCTGGCTCCTCTTCTATGAGCAATGCAATGTGGTCAGAAGTCTGCTTATCTGCAGAGATTTCATGACATCATGTAGGTTTTAGAGAGAGCAAAGCACCCAAAATGCTTCAGAAAAGTGTGCAAAATACTTTTTAAGGAGTGTCCCTTGCTCCTTCTCCATTCATTCTTCTAGTGCCAAGCACAGGGTTCTCTCCTTTCCCACTGCTCCTCTCAGGCAGAGAGGTGACATTTTATCCTATGGCTTACAGTCTTCATGGTGAGATTGGTGGACCAGGTGTGATGATGTTCTATATCACTTCTCCCCTGATGGCCACATCCTAGAACACCCTTTTTGTCCTCTCTGACTCTTCCCAGGCACAAATGACCAGATCTTAACAATTTTCATGTAAGATTTAAGTCTTGATTAAAACTGGAAGCCACTATTTAGGCTGACTGGTGCTTCAGATATCAGGTGTTTGGCTTTGCAAATCATTGTGCACAAGATTTGGATAACAGAAAACTCACATGAACCAAACACTGCTTGTGAAGATTAAACCTACCCACCACCTGATCATCCATGAGGAAACAACTCAGTATACTGGTATCACTCTGATATCAAACATTACTCGTTGATGGTAAAATAGAAGAGAATCAAAGTATTAATAGTGAAAAATAATAGAAAAATGCAAATAATTTACTTACTGTCTTCAGATTTTCCCTCAGTGGAAAAAATTCCCTTTACCTTTCAAAAGAAAAAGACAATGGACAAACTCCTCATTATGAATGTAATGCTGAATAGGAATCATTCAGCAGTAAATCTGTTTTTACAACAATTTTCATCCATGAGAGTTTTGGGCATGCTGGGTAACTTACCTTTTGCATTTTGAGCAGAGAAGCATAATATTTTGACCACCAGTCAATAGCATTTTCAGCTGATTCATCTGCAATTGTTCTTCTTCTCTTCTTTGTTGACCGTCGGGTTGATTTTTTCATATCCTACCAAAGCATGGGGAAACATGAACTCTAGAACCAATTAAAACTGAACTTGACTCATGATATCAAACATGAATTGAAGAAAATTTTAACCTCCATGAGCTAAATGAAATGGGATATGAATTAGTGTCTTTGTCTTCTATTCCAAGACACTTCATCGTGATCATCACATTATTAAAGCTATCTCTACATTGTCTACTGATAATGCCAAAATTTTGAACATTTGAGGCTTTGCCCCAGAAGTAACCCACACAAGAGGCAAATCTACTCAGAGAAAACAATGTTTTAGGATATTTGAACATTCAGATACAAGCTGGTTTCTCCCACTTAAGTCTGCAACAGCTCCTATTACCATTTTATTTTCTTTTGGAAGAAGAAAAAGTCCCAACAGTTGCTGTAGTTCAGCTGTTCTTTTCTTACAAAAAGCTAGAATTTAATCCTAAAATCACCTGTTCATGTGAGAAATCTTACTTACTTCATTCTTGCCTAAAAACTGGCCCTTTTTAGCCCTTATTAAACAGAGTGCTTCATCCTGCACCCCTGCACCTACAGAGAGCTGTCATCTTGTCTGGAGCAAAGAAAATTGGGAATGAGAGTTAGGTAAGTGGAAATGATAATTCATTTAACACAAATGATTAAATTGTACAGTTTTCTTTAGGACTTTTTTTATACTGTGCTTTGCTGTCCTACATTAAAATTGTTCTAGGGAATAAGACATCCTTGCAGTTTCTTTGCCCTCCTTATTATGAAGGATGCTGGGAACATCTGACCACTGAAACACCAAAGGTTAAAGAAGCACACTTTACATAGCTGCAAGAACAGCTGCTGAAATGAAATTCAGTCCTGCATCCTCTGCTTTTATTGTTGTTAAGATGGATTGTGGTGGGAGAAACTAGGAGAAAGGAGGAGTGTGTGCATCTGAAACAAAAATAATGTGTACAACCTAGACCACACCCTGTACTGTAAATGCCATGCTGACAAGAACTGCTCTCTTTTCCTGTGCTTTCCTATCTTCTTCTACTCACAGACTGATACCAGTTTTATACTTTGACCATAAGATCTTTTGGAAGCAGACTTTATGCTCCACATTTGTACAGCATCTAATGAAAGGGGGCTTTCCCTCCTGCCTGAATGCCATGGGCACAGAAACTGTCATTCACAGTGACAGTTTTGCAATTAGGATCATTCAAGGCCAGGAAAAGCAAAAACTCTACTACTCCAGTAGTACTTGCCCATGAGATGACCATATAGCACAAAAGGAAAGAAACGAAGTCTCTATTAATGGAAGTAATGAAATTATGTGGGGTCAAAGCTGCATTGCTAACTTCCTCTTTTAAGGGACAGCAAGATAAAGTGGGTGTTAGTATCAGTACTCAGAATCTCTGATCCTAAGAAAAGTAAGAGATAGCCATCTTATAAGGAAGGGCTAAAGTCTACAAGACTGTCAGAGAAAGGTAGCTGGTAGCTATATCCACCTTCTGTTTTCTGTCTTTCCCTGATCCCGAGGCCGAGTGCTTTGGTTCAGGGGCGGGAAGTGTTGCAAGATGTGGGTCTGGCTCTATCACTGTACATTTACCCTGCTCAACCTCGGCGTAGATGTGATCAGCTAAAAATGGTTCTTCTTGGGATAATTCAGCCAGCTGGGAAGACTCAGGTGAAGCTGAAATTGAAACATAGCAACTTAGGTAAGATTATGCCGGAAATGCTATTATCACTTCATCGTATCACTAAGGGGCTTTGACCTTAAAGTTAACAAAGTGTATCTTTTAAGTACATGGCTAGTGTTAAGCCTCTGAGAAGGTCCCTTGTCTTTTTATTTGAGGTCAGGATTGGACACTTACCTTTCTCAACTTCTATAGTATTTAACCTGTTTGGTGTAACTTGAGAACCCAACTGGGTATTATGTAAGAATTGTTTAAGGCAATTGATGGTGTGTGTTCCAACAAGAGTGCTCCTTCCAAATGCTCTCCAGTCAACCACACAGATGCTTAGGGGTGGATGCAAGAGTTCATTTTCAGGCAGCTCCTAGTGGAGGAGGACAGACAGCAGCATGAGAATTGCTAGAGGATATAGAACACATGTAGAATATTTGGCATGCACAGCAATGAGACTTCTACTCTTTCCTCTCTTCTAACACTCAAGTATTAACATACTCAAAATGCATACAGCATAGGCAGGATTATTCTGGAGAGTCTTTTCTTTAAGAATACAGAGTAGACTGGATGGACTGTGCTCCTCAGCTGAGTTCCATGATGTCATATACAAGCATCTCTTGTTGGGATAGACTGGGAGAATGAGGTACATCAAAAGGAATGAATGCTGTGTTGGAAGTTGCCACTGCTGCTCTATTGATGGCTTTTAACTCTACCTGCCTCAGTTTGCCCACTGGGTGGTTACATGCCTTAAAGGATGAATTGCAAAAGGAAAAAAAGAGCTCTTTCTATATGTGACATACAGTGGAACATACACTGTAGCAAACATATTTCAGTATCCAGCATAATGTCTTTATATCTTTTCATCTTATACATAATCTTCTCTCTTGATGCTAGCAACTAGAGCAAATTGAAGAGATTGTTTTTTCTGATGTTGAATTTTGTCCACTGAAAGTTCCAGCTCTTATAACCCAGATGATAATTAAATTTCCAGCCCATAGCAGGAAGTTTTACAATGTGAAAAGATCCAGAGCTCATGAACCAGAAATGATCAGTACCCTTAACAGCCCAGTTATACAAAAAGGAAAATTATAACTGAAATAAAGGACACTGATCACCATCCTACAACAGGAGAAAAGAGGAAAAAGTACTAAAAATATCCCAGTTATCTGAAAACAAATTCCAATCTAGAAGAAATCTAGCAGAAGTCTTTTAAAGCATTTTCAAATCAGTAGCTCTTGTATAAGAACTCTGTCCCTTAGTATTTAATCAAGACACAGAGGAAATCATTTAAGAAGAAAGAAAGGAAGTTAGTAATTAACACCTTGCCTAACCAGAGAAAAACAGGCAAGGAGCAGCATACTGTACACACCACTTCAAACCAGTCTGCAATGCCACTGAAATTGGGATTTTTCTTGTAGCTCTGGATGACAGAAGATTTCACTCCTTTCCCTGCACATTCAATGAAAACCTGGGGGCGATCCACAGAAAGGAGCTGAACCTTCTTGAGCTCTCGAACACCCCAGAACAGGACCTGTGGTGGGCAGTGAGAGATGTGTCAGTAGCTTACAAAGACCCCTCAGTCTGTGAGAAGGCACTGCTGGGATCCCATTACCCTTTAAAAATGCAGGAAAAAACCCAAACAATTTAAGTCTAGTACCAAATAGCCATCAGAATTATGGTGGAAGTTAAAGCAATTAGTAACATCCAACTGCTCTCAAAAAGTAATTGTCAACATTAAGCCATAATAATCATGTTTGCAAATGTTATCTGAACAGCAGGAGCTCAGTTTTTTTTAGTGTCAGAGCTGTTGAAGGAGCAAATCCCTTAGGAGCAGAGATGATTAATAGAGGTTTGCCAGCTGAGCTTGCCCTAACGTCTGCACTGAGTGGTAGAGGTACCCAAGCAGTTTTCCTTCAAAGGACCATGCTTCTGGTCTGCAGGATGAGGAGGAGATGGGGGTCCATAAATTAGGAGTCTGCAGGAAAAAAATGAGACTCTAAACAACACACACCCTGAAAAGGGGCCCTGAAAGCAAAGCTGGGGCAGTGAGGGATGGTTTTTACCACTGGTGTGAGAAGTCATGAGTCTTGTGAACATGAATGAGGGTCAGTGAGACCCTGCTCCATCAATGGAGGTTCCCAGTTAAAATAAGAGCAAACTTCCATAGTTACAAGGGCTCCTTGGCCATTTCTGCAAGCATGGGGTATTAATTTACAATATCTCCACAAAAGTAGTTTTGCTGTCTTCATCCCTTGTTATTTCCTTGATGGATACCCTTCAGAGAGGGTGCATTTGGGAAACACATATATTCTGCTTCATATACATACAGATCAACAGCAGACCTGTTCTCATAGCAATTTGACTGTCTGGGTCTGCATGCAATTTCCCCAATATTAAAGTGGCTCAGGTAACTGACTGAGGAACAGTACTGTCCCAGGTTGCCCCTAGAACTAAGGGAGATAGAGATACACTTCAAAGTATGATTTAATCTGTTTAGGGTCTAGATCACTCTGGGAGGATGGTTGCTCTGCCCAGCTGTCCAAACAAGAGGGACCTGAGCTGGGTGCCTCAGAGACAGTTGGGATAAATGTCACAACAGTGTGAAATAGAAGATGTACAAGAAGCACAATGCAGTCACAATGCACAGGTCTTCATAGCACAAAACTTAGAGGAACACCTAAATTTAAGGATTTAAGTTGTCACTTTAGGATCAGCAGAGTAGTTTATTGCCTACTTATTTCACAGGAATGGATATCAAAAAAACCTGCTAAAACCCCCTCTTTCCCATGTACAGAAAACAAGAATTTAAATAAATGATAGAGACAACCTAACAACTGTTGTCTCCTTTTCAGCAGTTCAATTGCTTGATCTTTGAAGGCAAAGCTGGAACTGCTTCTGAGCTCCCAAATGAGTATTTCTTGGGAAGGGCCACCAGGTTAAGCAAGCAGGGGCTGACCTGACACAGCAAAATGGGCAAATAAGTAGCTGGTATGAAGGCTGCTGGATGAGTGGTGGACAGGGAGTGGTGAGTCTGAGCAGCATCCAGGCATCAAATGAATATGAAAAGCTGCCACATTTCCCTGCTTTCTGACATAAGGGGACTTGGGGCCCAAATGGTGCAAGAGAGGAGGGTAGAGAAGGTGTGAACATAGGCAGGTGACATCACTTGGCTGATGTTTCAGACACAGAAAAGGCCTAGGAGGTGGCTGATGTAGAACTTCATTGCCAGTAAGGTTAACTGCAAGGGGAAGCTCCATATCTCCTGCATCTCTCTGGCTCCACACAAAGCAAGTTCATCAGCCAAGCTCTGCCATTAGAACAGTTCCATTCCAGCAGCCCAGGACCAAGATTTAACCTTTTCCAGTTTGAGGTGGAAGCACTGCCTCACATGCCCAGCCTTAGACCAATGTGATCTGTACTTATCACGTTTATTTTGGGATCAACATGTTATTTTTACATTATTCTTATTGATCAGGATCTGAAATCATCATCCCGTACTCTCACAGTTCAGTAAGAGAGTAAAAGGAGATGAGATCTGGAAATGGGAATATTTTAAGTAACTCACCTCTACTCTGTACTTGCTTAAAACAGGTCGGATGTTGACTGGGACTGGATAAATCTGGCCAGCATCTGGTGGATCCAGTGGGGGAAGTCTATCTGGATCTGACTCAGGAATCTAAAAAATTGAGCAGTTATAACTCAGGCTGTGTTTTTTTGAAGAACATAATCAGTCTCAGAGGTATCTACGAATGGTCTTAATGCAGTTCTGCAAGACACACGGCAGAGCAGACAGGTTGAGCTGTGAGAGAAATGTGACCTGGATTGTTATCTGTCCTGCTGTGATACTAAAACACTTGGCAGGAAGAGTATTCAATTGACTGGATCTATGCATCTTTCTGAAAAAAAGTTATCTCCTTTGTCCTAGCAGGACACAGTCTGCCCTAAAGACAGGAGTGTACTGAAGCATGGTAATCCTATTTATTACAAAATGAAAGCATGGTAATTCTATTTAAGAGAAATCCTGTGCAAAATTGCTTAGAAAAGATTGTCACAGGAAAATTCTAGATCTGATTTTAGTTTAAAGAGGCTGGTTAGCAGACAGGATGCATCAGCTGAACCACATATTTGCCAGACAGACAAAATGTTTTTCAGCCACTACAGAATCCTGGTGCTGCATTACTGCATGCTGTCAGCATCTGAGAACTTGCAAATCACATCTCCAGCATTAGGGATGGGTCTTTTCTGTGCAGCAACTGAAATTGTGTGGCAGGAGGCACTTCTGTGCACGTGATTATACACAAGCTTTCCCCATGTTTAGAAGCTTATTTGAGGAGAGCACACTCCATTGTGAGTCTGAGTCTTGACCATCTCTTTTCCTCTTAGAAACAGAATTCTTTGGGTTGGAAAAGACCTTTAAAATCATCAGGTCTTGCTGTGCTCTGGGGTCAAGTGCCTGTTTGGTTCACCTTCTTGTGGGAAAGCTCCCTGGCTTCATTTCCCAATCCCTTCCAAATTTTCAACAGTGTGTTTATGACCTTGTTTGTCCATGCAGGGCAGATCAGAAGCCTGGCCTGATTTAGCAAATTTCTGTATAGAACATCTGAGGCCAGCACCTGATGATCAGTCCTATCAGAAGCTCAGGCTGTGATAACAGAACAGCAGGAACACAGTTTCACACGCTGAGTTTAAAAACCCTATAGACAGATCTCTCCTCAGCTTTCTCATGAAGTACAGTACCTGAAGTCCACTGTGCATATGTCTACTGGGAAAAGAAAACAACTTCTGGAGTGCTTCACCATTCAAAAGCTAAGTTGTCACTGTTAAAAGGTGACCAGCTGAGATACAGCTCTCAAAGGACATGTAAAGATGAAGTTCTGCTTCTTTTAACTAGGCCATCTGTCTGTTATCTGCAGCTATGCACAGCTGTGTGGGAGTTTAATTAGCATAAGGGAGACAGGATCTGTTCCCTGGTACCTTGTAGGTGAAGGAGATGGGTAGAAAATGTATCTTCTGCAACAGCACCTGCAGCTATGCCACTATGTAAGTATTCACATAACTCACAGCTATAATTCACATGCAGATGCTTACTGCCTTTTATCAGTAAAAATCCAAAGCAATTCAATTAATAGGTTTTGTAGAATTTGAGGCTAGAGATCTAGGACTAGTTTTGTTGAACACACAGCTTTGCAAGCAATACCTGCATGTCTAGAAATCCACCTGCTTAGGTTTAGTTACATTCAGAGCTTCCAACTCTGTATTAACAGACATAAAACACTCCAAAAATTTGCCTCATAATATATTAACTTCAATTAAAACAAGAACTCTAGGACTGCAAAACCTAAGACTGATCTGCAATCAAGATACCCTGGATCTTTATCTTTGTTCTTTTAAAAACTAGTGGAACTGAGAGTATTTCTGTATTACACAGTGAGGCTGTTCATTTCCATAAAATTAGCTTGGAATAACTCAGGAAGGACTTTGTTTCACAGTCACAGTCAAACTGCACAGAACAAGAGGTGAAGAATCATCTAGCACTCAAATTACAGTAGAGGAAAATATCCACAAGGTATGTCAACAAGGGGATCCTGCTTTTTTCGATTTAAAAAAAAAAAAAAAAAAGTAAATCCTTAGCCCACTTTGAGAGAAAAATCAAGACTCCTAGGATTCGGTAATCTATTTTTTTTTCAGCCACTATTTTTCTAAATGCCAGCATGCTTTAAGAATTATTTTATTCCTTCAGCAAGATCCAGCATAACAGTATTGATTTTGAGAAAGGAGCATTCACTTCTTACACAACACTTCAATTGAGCCAAATGGCACCTGCAGATCAGAGTTATTGAACACATTATGTCATGGGAAAGGTTATGGGCTCAGAATAAGTATAAATCAGTTATGAGTGGGTTTTGTTTTCATCCCCACACAGAGTATCATCAGAAATCCCCTGATTTGGAAGAAGCCATCAGCACATCAGCTCTGAGAGTGTTTCAAAGCCTGGTTTACATTTATTTTCCTGAAATTTTGTTTAGTGCCCATACTACTGTTATCTGCCATATGAAATGCTTTAGATTGTTGTCACTGAGAAGATTAATAGAGTGTGAAAATAAGGATTGCAGGGTCTTTACTTATAGTTGTCATCAACTCTAGAGAAGCCTTAGGGATATATTCGCATAAATCCCAGAAGCAGTGCTGCTTTTCTTGTCCCAAAAGATGGCAAAATGTAATACAATGGTCTCATTGTTCACCAAAAAGTGAATTTCATTTAAAAAGTAGGAAAATCATGGCTAAGGTACTAGCCTTTCTCCCTAGGTACCCATCATAATGAGGATGGTGTCATATTTCAGATTTTCAACAAGAACAGGATTAACCCATCAGTCTTAAAAAGGCTGGTTTATCTTTGGAACATCTCAAAAAAATGTCACAGAGTTCCATGTTATTCCCATTTTGGATTTTGGAATAAACTGCTATAGGTTTTCAGCAGAGAAAAGCTTCCTCTAAGTGGTGGCTCTGCAAATTCCCTTAAATCCCAGGCGTGATACACCCCACTCATAGTTTGCTGGGCTACCCCAGAGATAATGCAGAATTTTCCTTCTGTGCTGCAGTTGGAAAGGTAAGTGCCAGGAAAATGAGGCTCAGAACACGTGAGGGGCTGGCAGTGATCTGTACACGGGCAGTGGCCCCTGGCAGGGTGGAAGAAGTAACAGAGATTGCATTAGGACTCCAAGATCCAACAGCAGAATGTTCCTGCTCCAGTTGAAAATTCCACTGATTTAAGAGGTTGATGGGCCTTGATGCCACTGTTGCTTTTTTGAGCCCCAGGTGTAAATGTGTAACGGTTCAAAAAGTCTGGTTTACCTCCAGAAGCTCAAATGTAGCAAGAAGGTCTCCTCCTGAAAGATTTCCACAATGCACTGGGTGGTAAGAAAGTTTAGGTGGTTCATACTTTTGATCAGCAAGTTTCACCACAGGGGTAGCCACTGTAGACCCAATATATTCTGCCTTACCCTAAATAAAGGAGAATACAGATATCAAAGGCATTTGAATCACAGGAGCAGATGCAGAGTTTAGTATCTGGGAAAAAAATACATTTTTCTGAAGTAAACACCAAGCTGAAGTGCAAGGCAGCTATGAAAATGGAAGAACTGAGTGCTTATCACCTCTTCAGAGCTTCCAAAGTTTCTGAGCTTATAGTCAGCCAGTGAGACTGTGTCAGTTTACGTGGTCAGAGATAGATCTGTGCCTTCTCAAATTTAGATTCAATATTTACAGTCATGTGCAAGGGAGCAGAGCCCATGATCCTTCTGATTTCTCTAAGCCAGGACATGGGAGCAAGATTCACTTGGGAAAAAACAAGGCCTGAACTTTGCCAGGACATCAAGTGAGTCTGAAGGCTGTGTTCATGTTAAATTGTAAATCACTGTAACACTGAGATCCATTCAGCAAGGTCATCCATTTCATGCCTGTTTAGTGACACAGCTTTGCTTTCACACTGAGAGTAAGATGTAAGAACCCAGGTTTTTTACTAAGAAAGATTTTGAGGTTACCACTGCGTCGTCATCATAGAGCTCGATGACAACCTCTGGTGGGAACTGAGCCATCTCCTCTTTGTCACCATGAAGCACAATCCTGTTGAAAAGCAGCATCTGATTCCAGGTGGGGGATAATGTCTGAGGAATGATCTAATGGAAGAGAGGAAATGTTTAATGAGCTGTGAACCTCTTGGTTGGGAGTGTTTCACTGGGACAGGCTGATCTGCTGGTGACATCCTTTCCCACAGCCTGATCAGTTCCTTCTCTGAGACACTGCATTTTTCAGCAGCTGCTCTCAGACTGAAGAATGATTCTTTTGCCTTGAGGCTGCTATCTCCAGTTTCTTTATTTCCCTTTTTGTCTCATTGATCCCTCATGGGCATATCAATACATGGCCACCAGTCTGTGTTGACAAAACTCAGTATTAAATTTAGAGGAAAGTTGTTGATTTAGGAAAGTAGGCACATGCTGCTATTAAAAAAAAGGCAGGCCAGATCGTTAGCCAGGGCCAATTTTCACATCTCCAGTAAGAATCTTTTCCATTTTTTGTTCTGCAGTGTAATGATACATAAAACTTTACACACACAAAAAAAAAAAAAAAAAAAACCCAAACAAAATAAAAACAAACAAAAAACCCACAACAAAACTATTTTAGTGAATCACTCATAAAAAAATCAGTAGTTTTTAATTTGCTATAATTGACTTATATGGATACATCTGGCATTTCATCATAGACAATGTTTAAACTGTCTTGGCAGGTAACATATTTAGCAAAGATATCATTTAAAGAGGAAAAATATGCCAACTGAAAAATGACTCATTACCTTCTATCATTCTTTTGAATGGAAATAAGGCTCTTGACTACAGCTTATTGGGTCTTGACTGACAGTCTTCTAAAATACAAGTTATTGGCTGCAATCTTTTATTCAGGCAGTGAATAAACTTGACACTTCAGTTCACATAATTTTTTTTTCTAGGCCAAATTTTGCTTTCCTGAATCTGCTGCATCTAAACATTAACTTAGTTGGCTTCATTCACAACTCTTATTAGAACTTTAAATCACATTACAGGAGAAAAACCAACTCGTGCCCTTGAGGCAAAAGCAGCACTGTCACCTGCAACTCAGAGATCAGAGAGCTTTTGCTTCTTCCTGCCTTAGGCACTTCCTACAGAACTTGCTTCCTAGGAGAAGAAAATGTCAGAGGGATTTTAGAAGCTCAGTAACCATGGCTCAGGAAATGTCAGGGTCTTTCCATTCTCTGCACAGAGTCAGCAAACTGAAGAGAGAGAGATAACAAGTGCTACTGCACTGGCCTCTGGCAATGAGCTCCTTAGTGCACAGCCAGCTCTTGCATTCTGTGGGAATATTCATGAGCAGGAATCTGCCAATTAAATTTAGACTGATTCTATGGAGTTTTTAGGGGAGGGGTTAGGTAGGAAGTGTTAAGCACTTTTCCTGAAATGAGACCGTATTTGACTCATCAAATCCTGCTTGTAGCCCCATTTTAATTCTGAGGTACTTGTAGATGGCTGAGAACTTCTGTAAGTCAGTCCTTCATTTTCCAGGGCTGTACAAAAATCCTTCTTGCTGAAACTGTGTAGAAATTCCCCCTTCTCTCCAGAGGCTTCCTCAAACATCCCCAAGAGATTATTTGCCCCCAGAAATGCCTGAGGGAGATGTGAGACTACTCCTTATGAGCACATTTTTGCAGCTTTTAAAGGCTGCAGAAAGTCCCACAGCTCTCTGTTTTCCGCTCATTTCAACTTCTCCACTCTAAAACCCTCTGTGTGCTGCAAAATTCTATCACAAAGAACCATGCTGGCTTGCACAGTTACAGGAACCACATAAAAGTCTTCTTTGCACACATAGTTTATAGGAACCATAAGGGCTCCCAGATTTACTGCCTTTCTTCTTTACAAGTTAATCAGGGAAAAAGAAAAAAAATAAAACCAAAACCTCCCAAAACGTTATGTTTTCATTTACTGAAAGAGACTTTGGAACGTACCTTTGTGGTCTGGCAGTGTGATGTGAAAGTAACTTTTGCAAAAGGATCAGACAGTCCAGTGCTGTCAGCTGCAATGAGCCCCCTGGCCTGATACATGTGGGCTCTCAGCTGGAAGAAGTGTTGGGCTACATCAAGGCAAAGAAAACACTGATGTCAACTTCATGGAAATGGGGTAGCACATAGGAAGGGAAGATCCACCACTCACCATCCAACACGGATCTGACACCAGGAAATGTTGCTGGCACACTAACACTCTCACCTGAGATGCTCAGAAGTTGTGTTAAGACTTCTGTATGCACTTAAAATCAATGTTTGGTCTAAGACACTACTGGTTTATCTCCCACTGGTGGTTTACCTACTAGATGTTCAACATGGTAGCTTCATTAGAGAACTGAAAGACACTTCCTTGTTATGAGGAGACAGACCCATGGGACAGGGAACAGAAATTGTAAGAGAACAATTTCTTTCCTTTCTTTCCTGCAGTCCTTTCTTTCCGTGACATCTCCAAAGTGTCAGTGGAAGGACTGATGACTTGGCAACAAAATCAGCCTTCTCTGATCAAAAGATGCTAAGCTGTGATCATCTTAAAAGTCTTACTTTAAAGATAGGCCTTGCAGCCCTCTGAACTAGTCCTTTTGGGGCCATATGTTTCTTAGAAGCCCTTTTAATTGATAATATGGAGAAGAAACAGTGTCTTACTTTTATACAGAAGACAGGCAGGTGAGGGTACCACACTGTGCCCTGAGCTGGTGTTGGATGGTGTTTCAGTCTCATATCCTACAGGTAGGTTCTCCATGATGTTCTGGGCAAAGCTGGAAGGTCCAAGCCATAGGTAGATGTCCACCTTTGCCTGAACAGTCCAGCCCACTGAGCGCCTGCCTGGTAACTGAACAAAAAATCCACCCATAAACCTATAGACTCAAGAGGGAGATGGCTGGGTGCTGAGTCCTGTCAAGCCAGAGTGAAACAAAGGAGCATTCACTAAGGTGATATACTGAAAAATGGCACTTCCTCACAGTGAGTGGCCCTGAGATGTGTTTCAGACAAGGAATTCTGTGATTCCTAGGGAACAAATGAGTAGTTTGCTTGGTTGAAAGTCTATGTAAGAGGCGTGTTGGCTGATACACAGAGGTTTGTGCACACAAGCTAATACCTGCATGCATATCAGTGCTGGCTGGTACCTTATTTTTCCTAGACTTCAGCCCACTTTACACTCCATGCAGTTTCTCTGGTCTCTGATAGTTAGACCCATATATTATTAAAAATATTAACCTGCTGAGTAGGCCAGAAAAAACATTTCAGTATTAAACATTACTAGTCTTGACAAGCAATACTGTTATTTCCTTCCTCTTCTCTCCTGCTTCATCTAGCTCTGCTAAGCTCAGTGTTTAGAAAAATCTCTTCCTAAGGTAATTCTTGATATTGAAGGGGCTAGAGAGTTAATTATGGTATTTTTCAGTCATGAAGGCAAATAGTACCACGCTTAACCTATGGCAACTATCTGGAATTTAGATATTTCTATGTTTTTTTTAGCTGTAATTAATGGGAGTGCTCCCAGCAGCTCCAGGTTAGAAACCACTAAGTCATTATACAAAGTTACTGTTACATTGCATGTTTGGGCTTTTCTCACTGGTCATAGTAACAACTAAATTGCACAATAAACTCCACTGTCAGGAGCTACGGATCACCCTGACTTTGTGGAAGGATATTTGCTAATACTTTCCTTCAAGATGAATAATTCCAATAAATATATAATGCATAAATCCAGGCACATTTTAAATAGCAAGCATAAATATTTGCTGTATTACCTCTGAATACCTGGGTTTCCTTGCTATGTGTGTTACTGTGTGCAGACTCCTCCCAGACTTTCATGTGCTGCATTCTGATGCCTTTGCCAGCAAAAAGCCTTTACCACTTCTACCTGTTTATGTCATTGGTTTAGATAATCAATTCTATAAAGCTGAAATAACAAGTAGTGACTTAATTACTCAGACACCAAAAGCCTGGCAATGATACAGGATAAGGATAAATACAGGATAAGCATAAGAAGTAAACATTAGTAGATGGCAGATATAAATGTGAGTGCATTTGTAGTATATTACAATGGTGAACCTGTAAAATACAATCTCTGGGGGAAAAAATGGATACTAAATGTTCTCTAGGAATTATTCATGCTTGCAGAGTGCTCCGGACTTACTTTCAAGAAAAGGGTTTTGATCTTCCCACAGTCCTTGCCTCTCTGCTCTTTTGCTGGGGAATAGAGGATGTTCTTTGCTGGGACTCTTGCATATGCAATTCTCTTGTTGCTGCTGAGCATCCAGATGAACACATCAGGCACTGTATTCTGTGGCTGTTAAACAATGAGGAGTATTGAACCAAACCTGAATGCTTTCTATGAGCCACCACTATTAATTTTGTTAAAACACTCTCTACCAGGAGTTGATTTCCTCATGGCTCCTGTGGAATGGCAGATGTTCACCCAGAATAAAAGAGGCTGTCACTTCCTGCTTTGCAGTCCAAACCTCCATTACTAAACACAGCTGAAAGTAAAGAGCTTTGTAGAATGGGTAGGACTGTCTCAGGAAATAACTTACCTGCAGACTATGTAAGCTGAAAGTACCTGCCATGGAAATACCATCCACTTCATCTATACCAGCAAACCAAAAAGGAACAGGGTAAAACTAAAACACTGGTACATGATCATCTATTCTGCTTGTTAGAATGCTCCATGCCTTGCCCTGCCACAAACAGCATTTTTCCAAGGAAAGCCTGAGAATATTTTCAAGCAAAGACCAGTCTGGGGGCTATTCCCTGGATGCACTGTGAGCAAGGTCACTCTGTTTTGGAAAGGAAGAGAATTTGTGCATAGAAGGCAAACCATGCCAGACTGAGCCACCTGCTCTCTGACCCAGGGAATAGCCATGGCCTTGTTGCACAGAAAGCTCTCAGAGAGACAGCACTTGGCTGGTTAGATTTTGGCTGAACAAATGTGGCTGTTCTGCTGTTATTCTCAGGTTTATATAGTACATCCAAACACTGTCTGTACCCCCAGGATCACACCAGTCCAAATCACTATGTCCATACAAGTACACAAATTAATTCAAATCAGAAGGTTGGCTCTCCTTCAAACTACCAGGGCCCATAGGAGAAGACCTTATTTAAAGAAATAAGAAAGAAGAAAAATCTCTCCATACTGCATCCTCTTCATCCCAAACAGCCCAATGTTTCCTTTTCCAGTCTGCTTATAGCTCCATTTAATGCAAAACAGGATTGAGTCCAGCTATTCAGAGAACTCCTTGTATAACCAGGTCAGGAGTTATTAGTCACATGGAATTAAATAAATTCAAGTAAAGCTCTGGATTTTAAATTTATTTGAATTTCTGTATATATTACCTCATCAACCAAGAACCTAATTTTATCTATAAAGGTCTGAGTCTCACGCATCATTTCCTCCAGTGGCTTCTTCTTTTTCTGCTGCTGAACAATTCCCTTGGCATCACTGGACATTGCTTCCTGCAGTCACAAAAGACAATATGTATTTTGTATGCATTTTCAAGTAGCTTGAACTGAACACAGTAGAAGAAAACAGTCTTAGATTCAAGTTAAAAAGATGGAGACACTGGTTTAAGGTAACAATTACCTTGTCACAACAGAAAGTTATCAGCCCTTTGGAGGGAAATAAAACAAAACACGAGTGTTCCCCCTGTCTGCATGCATTGTATACCACATGCATTGGAAGTCTCAAGAGACCTGTGGTTACCACTTAGAATTATGGGGCCTTGGTCCTGACAGAAGTCACAAAGTCTGTGCTACAAAGAGTAAATGAGGCTAAGGAACATCCAGATGACCTGCACTCAGTTTAGGTTCTTCTTATTGGTTCTCTGGAGAAGATGACTAGGTCAAGGAATACCAAATGCCACACTCAACTAGTCCTGAAGTTCAGCTCCACAACAGAAATTAAATGTGCAACAGTAGTGTTAATCTGGTGGTTTTCCACTGAACTCCACATCATCCCATTTTAAGAGGCATGGAAAAGAACATGCAGCTAATTATTATGTCTTATCTGTATTAAAACTAACATGTTCTGATTTATTTCAGGATATCTTAAAATACTTTATTAAACCCAGTGGAGTGCATTAAAAAAAAAAAAAAAAAAAAAAAAAAAAGTGGTCTTGAATGTTATATTCCTATTAATTACGAAGCATTACACCACAGTGAAACCAAATAGAAATCAGTATGTATACAACTACTGTGCTTTCAGTTAACATTGGTGCATCAATGATCAAAGAAAAAACACACATACCAGCTCTTGCTTGAACAGCATGAGTCTCTTTTTGTCCAAAGCAGTGTAGTTCAGTCCTTTGGGCTTCTTTTCAGCAATGGTAATGAAAGCCCTAGGATACAGTAATAAAAGATCCTTTAAATATGTTGTTTTGGTTTGGTTTTTGTATGTGAGCTGCTAAAATGCCCTGGAATGGAATGCTCTCTATCTGCTGCAGTACATGACCCAGAAGACAGAGATGCTGAAATTCTCCAAAATAAATATTGAGCACCTATAAGATTCAAAGAACACAGCCCCAGAACTGCACCACATTTCACAGAAACAATGTTAATATCTAAATCAGGATTTGTATCTATTTGACCCCAAACATGTCATCAGGCACAGAGCTTACTGGGTGGTTTATCCCAGCATTTGAAATCCTTTGTTCTCACCTTAACCTTGTACTTTTTCAAATATGTCTATCACATGTTTTATTAATTCCTATGTACTCCCATGTATGTTCTTTTATTAGAGTTTAGAAAGCCAAACTAATATGACAATGATTTGCAGTAGTCTACTGTCAATACTGAATATCAAAAGTAACAATAAAATACTTTATCTGTGTACATAGAAACTGCAATTTGGGAAGGTCTTTGCTTTTACAGCAGAATAAAAAATTGTATCTCAGTAAGTTTACTGTACTTTAAAAAAAACACTTCCTTGTCTACCCTGGAATTTGTAGCCAACTTACAAAGTTGATTTTCTGCATGCCTCTAGTAGATTTAGTTACCTGCTTTGATTGATAAAATCATTTAGTGTCATCCTCATTTTTTCCTCAGATGCAATCTCTGAAACCTTGATCAAATTCTTCACTTCCTCTAACGATTCTTCCTACAAAAAACACACACAAAAGCTGTAGTGTAAAGGGAATCACTTTGTCACTCTGCCAGTGTTATAACACTATTACCCACTATATGACTAGCAAGAATGAGGGAGGTGACTTTGTAACCTTACAGAACAGGACCTCTGATATATCACCATGCTTGAAGTGCAGAGAGAAGACTCTGGCAGCATGATTTATTTTACCCTTTCCCCAGTCTCTCCAAATACTACAAGCTACTGCTGCTTGGAGCAGCTTTGTTTTCTCACTTCTTTGGTGAAGACCAGCCAGTGGGAAACATTCTTCACCTGGCAGGAGGAAAATTGGTTGCTCCCCTTGGTTCTGTCTGCAGCTCTGCTGCTTAAATTAAGCAAGTTGCTGGAGTTAACATCTCACCTGAATTCATACACAAGGCCTACCACAACACCTACTGCTATCACTGAGAAATGGAATCTGTCCTCACAAACTAAATAATGGACAGAATTTATAGCAAGGGCAGTGGATGTTCAGGTACACTGACAAACATATCTCTATATATACAGATACTTAATTTTCAAATAGCTGGACAAATATGTTGTCCTATAAGCCCCTGTCTTCACAGATACAACCTTGCATCACTATGACTTTGGTGTAATCACACAAGAGGTATATAAAGAGAGGAAGAATCTGACTCTAAATCTGAATGCCCCACATTAAAGTATTCACCATTAGAAGGTGCCTTAAAAATAAATTATTTCTTTCTTGATATTGATGGGAGTGTCAACTTTAAACAAAGGTAGAAAAAAAAACCCATCATTATTGGAAAACACTGACTAGGCCACCACAGTGAGTGCCTATGAGATTATATTCTATTTTGTCTCTATCCATGTTTTTGGGAAGTTTAAAACCAAAAAGTGTCCTTTAAGGAGTCTCCAGCATAAACACAGTTTAATCGCTGTGGATTAGCAAGAAGACATCAGAGGAGGAGCCATAGGAGATGGAATTATTCTATATCCCACATTTTCATTGTTTGACTATTTCTACAAAGAATAAAACATTTGTGAGGAAAGAGGACAAACCTATGGCCAAAAAAAAAAAAAAAAAAAAAAAAAAAAAAAAAAAAAAAAAAAAAGTGGACAGGAATACTTAACTAGCTCTAACAGACCAAATCAATTTGCAAAAAAATTAAAGGAGAAGGTGCTGATATCAGCTCCTCTTTCAAAAAATGAACAGCACTGGATGCAGCTGGGGGAAGTTTCAGGGAATGTGACCTCTCACTGCCATATTCAGCTGAACACCTGAGCCTGGGAGGATGGGTGCCACTTACCAGGTGATCAGCCATTTTCTCAAGAGTATTGGAAGAGTACAGACGAAAGGTCTGGTTGCCCCAGTAGCTCTTGACACAGATACAAGGCTTCCTCTCATCATATGGCAGGTACTGGTAGTTCCTGTGAAAACAAAGCATGGAGTGGATCATTAGGGTGAGGAGAAGAGTTCAGGTAGAGGCACAGGAAAGAAAAACTTTTGGCTCTCTGTAACAACACAGAAACCAAAGACATAACAAGATGTCTTCATGTGTGCTAACCAGTAAACACATGGGAAGAACAAACATGAGCATCACTCATGCTACCTGTGAAATCCCTGGATAGAAAAAGCTTGAAATTCAGTGGTTTCATAAGAGGGAAGAACAATTCAACTACTTCCCAGTGCCAGAATATCTGAGCCTGAAATTCACTGCCTGGCCAAACTGGTTTAGATAGCACAGGAGGGAAAGAAAGAGGCAGCATTTTACATAAATTTGAGGAAAAGGTATGCTTAATGAGAGAAAACTTTGTTAATGTTGGAGTGAGCCAAAAGGCAAATAGCATATTTGAAGAGTGATTCATTCTTTTGCAAAGATTCTTTAAATCAGTTCTTAAGGGAGAAACTAAAATCTGCAGTTCTGTTAAACAGGAGAAGCAGCTCTGTCAATTTCTCTGTCAAATACTTTTCCCCCCCCCCCTTTTTCTTTATTTATTTTCTGCAGAGACATAGATTTCTACTTTAGTATTTTAATTCGTTTTTTTCTCCCACTCTTATTTCATCTGAATGAGGCACTGATTTCAAGAGGGGATGAAAGTACTTTTTAATTTTAGGGAAGTCCATAAACCAAGCAGATCCAGGTTGAAATGTCCCACCTGGTCTTTCCATCTGTAAAATATTTGGCAGCATCTGGCCTTCTTAAGAAAGAGGTTCTATCTAATCCTGGCACTCAGCAATATCAGAAATCATTCTACCCACCAAAGCAACAAAGAAAATATTTTTACCAGCATCTTTGAAATTAATTAAACCCATACACTTCTGTTTCTAAACAAGACCATATAGAAGAACTGTTCTGCATGTTTTCATCCATTGCTCCATTCTTTTTTTCAAGGATGATCTCCCCCCACCTCTGTTGCTGCTTGCTATTTAAGTCTACACCTATAATTACCAGCTCTGGGTAGTGTCCTGAGAAGCTGACTTTGGTTTGACCAGATTTCAATATTTTTGATGTGTTATTCTGCTTCTGGAGCTGGTCATTGAGCAGATGTCACTTGTGATCAGAGTATGGGACCTTATGCCAGGGAGAGCACTGAAGGAGTTGTATTTTACTATAACTTTCCAATGTATAGTTGGTATAACACAGCCCTTTTAGAAACACCAGAAGATCAAGAGCCCCTGAGGCCAAGATCAGAAGATGAATGTAAAATGGCTCAGAACCCATTCAGTTCACTGGAGCCTGGAAAATTTACTGTTGTGAAAGATGAAACTGAGGATTTGAAAGCCTAAATTCAACACAAATTGTTTAAAGCTACCAGGATTAATCAATGAGTCCTGCAGGATTATAAAATTGAGACCAGAGTCCTGCATCATAAGGTTTTGAAACACAGATCCTCACCTGTTCCCAGCTGTGATCAGTGGCTTCTCAGGAGGGGTGGTGGATATCAGGGGTACCCCAAGGTAATGAGAAATTTCATCCTCTCCCTCATGCAGCAGACTTTCCTCAGCTTCTCCATCACGGGTCTTCTTTTTTCCTCCAGCTCCTGCTGACACCCCATCAGTAATAGTTCCAAAGTTACCTAAAGACACAGGGTTACAAGTGAAGAGATGACCACCTTGCAGGTAGTAAACTTGAATGAGGTTAAAATATGAGGAAGACCAGTCATACCAGTGGAAAATTTTATTCCCTCCTGTTCATTAGCTGTTCTGGCCATACCACAGTTTATAAATGTCCTGACTGGGAATGTCAGTCCCAATGACTTTTCAGACTACAGGACAGTGCTTCCTTACCTGTGTGCTTTATACCTGGTATACAACCCCCATCACTAAGGGGTGCTGGCCCCCTGGACTTTTGATTTTGCTAAGGAATTCAGAAGCAAAACCAATACTGTTGTTGATATTTCTAGACTCAGGAGCCCAAATATAGGTTTGATTTACATAGCAAATATATGTCTTCTTTACAGCATATGGATGATCATTTCAACATCAGATCTCAGAAGAGCTAAAGCTCATTTTCATACAAGCAAGTTTTGCATAAGAGAGTTTCAGAGTTTGTAATAATGCTTTAGGGCCCCATCTTTAAGCTTGATACCAGACAACTCTGCTAACAATAAAACCATCTTCTCTGATAGGTGTGTGCCTTAAAGGGCAATTATCAGCACTGGTAAAGAGATGCAACCATCAAACTGGTAATTACAGATTTTATTAGAGACAGGAAGAAAAAATTCCCTGCAGGAGATGGATGTGCTGAATTACCCCATACGAAATCCTGATCTTGACTTTTCCTTCAGCCTTTCATGTAAATAATGGCAAACCAAACTTCTATTGCTCAGATAGCTGGTACATATTCAGGTCCAGAATTCAGATCCAGATTCATTTTTAGTATTTATTCTTACCAGAATCTGTATAATTTCTCCCCACCTATACAAATGAGTTTCTCATCATTCTCAGCTCTGCTTCCAGCTGTGTTTTAGCAGGAACCAATGTTACCCATTCATTGCCCTGTTTGCCACAGACATCTCTCCCTGCACACAGCCATACAGTTGAAGAGCACAATCTGGTACCCAGGCACAGAGATGGAAGTGCCAGGGTGCCACAGTGCACTTGGACTCTAAGTGAGGGGAGTACAGAGAACAGCAAATCCCTGCAAAGGAAACGAGACCAACTTTCTATAGGGAAATTTCTTCTGCTTTGAAATTTTCCACTCAGTGCTCATGAAAATGTCTTAATTGTCTCTTTACTTTGCTCACCATGAGGAGGTCCCTCAGGTATTACAATCTGCTTTACTCAGAAAGAGGGCAATATGTAGCAGGAGGATCTTAGAGGACAAGCTGGTGCATATTTTTTCAAAAGGCTTGGCTGTACTTCACCTCCATGCTACACCCACAGGCCCACATGGATGTAGCTCAGTGGCACTGGCCAAAAGGGTCCATGTGTGTCCTCCCCCCAAAGGGGCCAGGGCCTAATTGCAATGGGCACCAGAGAATTAACTTTTATTTGTGTTAAACTGTTTGAGTTCAGGCTCTCAAAATATTAGGAGGCTCCATCCTGGATGAGTCAGGGTATATATTGGGTGAGAGGAATTGTATTAATACAGGACATCTGGGAGTAGAGACAGCTGGGCATCAGTGTATTCAGCTTGACTGCTACCTAGAGAAATGATGGTCAGGGTTTACTTCAGATGTGTAAGCCATGCTCTGAAGCTGACTCTAGAGCCCTGAGACACAGTTGTCAGCAACACAACCCCTTGCTCCTGAGACTCCATCTCTGCTTTGGAGAAGGGCTTAACACACTTACCAACAGAAACCTCAAAGGTTATTGGCTTGTCCCCAACTTTCCTGTCAATCATTGTGGCTTCAAAAAATGTCCCGAAGAGAAGGAACTCCTCAAATTTCTCTTCATAGATCTATTGTAGAAGAAATAAGCAGAAAAATTACATTTATTTTACTTTATGCTCTTTTTTTACAGCACAGAGAAGTCCTTTTAAGTCTCTAGCAGCTGTGTTGTGGATCTTTCAGTCTGAGGTGGTCAGCGAGGCACAATTTGTCAGAACAAGTAATACCTCTTCTCTGGGAAATTTATGTGATTGGAAAAGAGAGAAACACATGTGACTTTGGTCTTGTCAGTATAGTCCAGTTAGATTATAACTGATTACATAGAAGTCATCACTCCTCACTTCATACTCTCCTTCATCATTAGTCACAAATACATGGTTTCAGTATCTTCACTTACTGTTATATCATAATTCAAACTGTACATCTAAGGCAGCTCAAGGACCCTTTTTGAGCAGCAACAACAAAATATCACCATCCTGATAGAAGACATTTCTCTGTGAATCCATCAGTAACCTTCCTTCATATTGCAATGATAATGCTATGCATGGAATGCCATCCTAATGCATCCAGGCAGGGGAGTGCTTGCCTAGCATAGGTTTTCAGCAGAAGAATTAGCAGCATCACCTATCAAAGCTCATGCCACAAACAGATTGCAGCTCCAGCACAGCTTTAGCTTCCCTGCACCTTGATTATGTTCAGCATGAGCCCAGAGCACAGGTTCAGGGGTTATGGCACACACATCTCTCTCTCATTATAAAGAAAGGAAATTACAAATGTTTAATATCTTCTTGCTGCTGAAATAGGTCAATAAAGTTGTGCTGCGGGGCTGAGTAATTTGCCTCTTGTCTCAGAGGCTCTATGAGACATTTTTCACCTTGTTTGTCACGTCTCCAGGTCCTGCTTTTCCTATCAGAGAGGTGTAATACAATTACTGTGTCCACTGTAGCATGAAATATTGCTGAATGTCAAAACCAGAAGTATATCCAGCATCACTGTTTTATATTGTTGCCTTATACTCATTCTGCATTTGAAACTCAGGCACAGTGGTCAGAAACAAATCCTTATTGCCACTTTTAACATTTATTGGTGTTACAGCAGGGTTTGTTCCTCTAGCTAGAGTATTTTGCTAGCACCTAAGACCATAGAGTTTGAGCTGCTCACCATTATGGATTTCCTACACATAAAGGAAAATACATAGGGAAATACATTTCTTCTCATGTTACCTCTATTACAATCTTCAGAGACCAACTGAGGGACAGAGACAATTTACAACCATATGAGTACATAAAGCAAGACTGAGGCACAAGTTCACACGACTGGCTTGCAATTACCTATGCTGTTTGTCTGCTATCACACCCTTAGACCTGCTTCATGCTGGCACTCACACTGGCAGTGACAGGCACAGGCCAAGAATAAGCATTGACCAAGGCTAGGGCTTGAGACCAAAAAACAATTTCTCCTGTCCTATTTATTTGTAGAGATGGAGTCAAAAGACCAAGAATCAGATCTGACAAAAGACATGAATGCCTTGAGTGCTAAAGTGAGACTCCCATTACAAAAACCAGAATTTTGACCAAGTGGCATGCTGAACTGGGAAGAAAATTGGTTATAAGAATATTTTTCTTCTGATCTTTTGGGTGAAAAAAAAAAACAACAGGAGAGCTTAAATATGTACCAATGTGTTCTTGCTCCCAAATAGTGGTGTGACAGATCAGAGATTCAAAGCTCAATAACTGGCTCAACACCTGAGCACACATTCCCCACCACAACTGCACAACCTTCTCAAAGCATTGTAGCACAGATCTTCCCATGATTTAACTCAGTGCAACAGATGGAGTTAGGAAAGTAACATCAGTTAACACCAGTTGAGGCTGAGGACACTATTTGATTCTATAATTCTATACACTAATGCTCCATTTGTGCTGCATTATTATAGGAAGGTCCCAAGAGTATGGAGGCATGGAGAAGCTGTAAGGAGACCATAAAAGCACCAAATACACACATTGGTTCCATCCTTGGAGATTTAGGGACGTGTCAATCAATCCCTTAATATCATACTGACCTCTGCAGGTACATCAAATGGTTCAACTTCCACTTCAGTTGAATTCATCTTATCTGAAGGAGAAACTGACTTTCGATCCTCTCCTGCTTTCTCAGTTTTGTCTTTTCCTTTCCATGTTTTGAAGTCTTTATCTTTAGATGGCAATTTGATATCCTTGGTAAAACTGGAGAACTTTGACTCACGAGCTCCTCCTGACAGTATCTCCACAGCAATTTCAATGAAGAGACGTCCTCTGAAGGAGACCCCTTCACCAAAACCTTCATTAAGCTCCTGGTGGTCATCCATGAGGCTGTGATTCCTGGGTGAGCCATAAAGATTGATCCAGGCAGGTCCAAATGTAGGCAAAAACCCTGAAGAAAAAGCACATTTTTTGGCATTTCCAATAAGTGTTAGCACACTCTCCTCACTCCTTGCTGCAAGAAATCTTGTCTCAATGTTCTGATTTGGGCCAGGATAAAGGTAATTTTCTGTCTTGTACTTTTGCTTTCAGCTAAGTTTCTTGTAAGTAGCTGCAGTTGCTGAAATTAACAGCAAGTTTCTCAGACAGTGTCTGCTTCTGGGACTGATAACACTCAATGTTTATAGTTCCAGCTGGAGACTGGTGTGCAGAGCCAAGGACACCGCTCAGCTCTGAGGAACATTTTGCCCTCCAGAAGGAGAAAAGGAGTAAAAAGGTCACACCTGCAAACGCTCCCTTAAGGAGGAACAGATAAGATAAATGACCAAAATTGACCAAACAGAGTACTCCATCCCATACACATACATATACAATCAGTATAAATTTGAGGGATCACAGGAGTCAACCCCCCTTCCTTCTTTCTCTTCCTTCTCCACCTGTCCCTGTTTGCTTTGGCATCCTGGGAGGATTCCATCCATTCATCTGCCTGTGGTCCTGATCCATGCCAGCCTGAATCTGTGTTTCTGCCTCCAGCTCCCCACTGCTGCTGACTCCAGGAGTCCAGCCTGGACTTTCCCAGGGCTGCTCTGCAGCTTTGGTGGGAATGTGAGAGCTATTGGGGGAAAGGAGGGAGAAACATGGTATCAATTTTCCTGTATATTTGTATATATTTAGTAATTTTTTCCTCTTTATCATTACTGTTTCATTAAAGCTGTGTAGTTTAGTTTCCAACCCATAAGTCTCTCTCCCTTATTCTCTCTCCTTTCTTTATCAGGGGAGGGAGGGGGATTAACAGACAGTATCTGTTTGGTTTCATTGCTGGGCCAGTGTTAAACCATGACAGATTTATTGGTGCCCAGCGTGAGGGGGATGAGAAGTGGCTGCAGAGGTGGAAAAATCAGTGCTCTCTTTACAAGGTGTGCTCATTCCCCTAATTGCAGTTGTCTTACTCCTCACCAATATATGATAATATATGAGAATACATATGCATGTCTGAGAAACATTGACCACAACAAGCAGGAGAACCAAAACTACAAGCATAATGCCCTTTTGACTAGCATCTGGTGAACTCAGCCCAAGAGTGGTATAATTCCTCAATTAAAACTGACAATGTAATTACCAACAAAGTTTTTAATTCTTGCATGAAACACCACTGCACTGTGTACTGCACCATTAGTATTGCAGACCATATCATATCTACTTTTCTCAAGCAGCACTTATTAAAACTATTATCACTCATTCCAGCTGCAAAACAGTGTGCTGCACACCCTGAATACCAAAGGTGTGGCCTCCATACCTGCAGGGAGGTGTCAGGGTTTAATGCTGGCCTGGCAATTAAACCAAATAACAGATGCTCTCTATCACAGATGCTCTCACCCACACAAAAAGCCAAGCCTGGATGCATTTCTGTACATGTGGCAACCACTTCACAGGGAGAATGGTTTTGCAGGGTAATTCTTAGGAACAAAGGAGTCTCTGCCAATACCAGGCTGGGCACTCTGCCAACATGAAGCTCTTTCTCTGAGGTATTTATAAGACACATGCTGCAGCATGAGGTTTATTGCACCTCTTGAAAAACAGATCTTGCTTCCACAGACTGAGGGCTGGAACATGGTGGGAGAGGATTGGAGGCCTTCTCAGCTTTTCCAAACTGTTCCCAATCCCAGGACACTTCTCACTAATATGAATTATCTTTATCTTCTGATTAAGGACTCAGATCCACATTTGAATAGCCAAGTTTAGGGAGTTAATGTGCCTTTGCAGAGCTGTGATAACTAAACATGTTCTGCACTTGAATCATATAGCATAAATAAGGCTGTACATGTAGGCTCAAATACCAGTGAAAAGACTCCAGATGCTGAACTTTACCTCACACATGTGAAGACAAACACAATAGGCCATGATACCTCCTTGAGCTACAGTACCACCCAGCTGAGCTCTGCCTTTGCTCTTACTGGGTAAGTCAAAAACACAACCCTGCTCTGCCCATGGTTTGCTCACTGTGCTTTAATGAAAGAAGTACCTGACAGAAACTGACAGAAACTATCAACTCACATGAGTCAGCCTTAATGGACTAGAGCAGGCTGTTGCCACGGCCACAGAGTGCCAAACTACATAGCAACCCTGTAACAAGAAAGGCAGTGGCAGACCACTGTGCACTGAGGACAATGTAATTTAACTTCAAATTAAGCAACAAAAGGTGACTCAGAACCAACAAAACCTATGGATTGAGCTCTCAGCATTCCTAAAATGGCATTAGCCAACAAGTACTTTTTGCCTTAAAGGCATGAACAGATAGTTTTACCTTTATCACCATCTTGTTCATTTGATATTTTCTTCAAGTCAATGAAGTGGGTGGCTAAGGCCACATCATTCATGCTGCCTTCATCCCAGACCTGGATTTTGACTCTTCGGCAGAGTGGAGGGAACATTTCCTTGAAAATAATCTGCTCATGCCATATGGGATCTGCACAGTTCTTTTGCACTGTTGTCCGACCCTGAAATGAAAATTCAGCAAATTTAACCCCAGAGGCATCAAACTATGGAGAACTGCAATGACTGTAGCACAAAATGCACTTAGCATCTCTCCAGTCATTTTTTAAGCATAAGTATCTTATCTGAAAACTACTTTGCCTTCCCCATTGACACATTTCTTTTCCCCTCTATATCTAATAAAAGATGACATCACAGCTTAAGAATTCTCAAGAGCACACAGCAGAGGCCTGAAATAAGATCTAATTCTTCAGGGCCTTGGTGCACAAAACATAGCTGTGAAGCCAGACTGACATTTTTGCTACAAACTGCACATCTTCAAATGGCTTCTGAAATACCTGGGTAGTAGTAATGCAATCCAGTTTGTCACATAAAAGATTAAATTCAATACAGCTGCAGGCTGCATGTACCAATTGAATTACCTTAAATGAGGCAATTTATCCAGTATAAAATGTGATTGCAGTGACTCATGTTCTGTGCATATGTCTGTGTTCTGGGGATGAAGAGCTTGGAAATATTCCTCCTAGCCTGAAGAAGACAGGACTGCATCACAGTCCATGCAGCCCCAGGCTGTGGCAGGTTTCCTTCTCTTCCATTTGGCAGGGAGAATTGAGTTGGAAAACCCACCAACAAAAAGTCTAACCCCATGTTTTACACACCAGCATGCAAACTCACATCAGTGACCCATTCTTACATCCTCTTCAGCCCTCTATTAAACCTGAAGTAGCTGCATGTGTGTGACCATTTTAACCCATCCTAGTTTGAGGGTGAATACTTTGCAATTTGGATTCACAACAAAACATGAACTCAGCACCAAGGGCCTCATTCTCATCCATAAAGCATTAACTGGAGTTTTCCCTGAGGTTTCCTTGCAAACAGAGAGCACTGACATCTTAAAATCATTCCCAGTTTGATTCTTTCCTCATATTTACACCAATAATCAAGACAAGATCCCTGACAAGGTGTTTCATGGGTGTACCCCAGAGAAATCAGTCCCCATGGACTTCCTCTGCATTCCTCTTCTAGCAAAGTCAGAAGGTCCTTCTCAGCAGCCATGATGTTGAAGGAGCTCTTGGAGCACTTAAGCCAGGCAACACTGAGACAAGAGTCTACTCAAATGCTCCCTCTTCTAACTGCAGAAAAGCTGCAAGTGTCCTGAACTACAGCAGATTAATTCAGAAGTCAATACACAGCCCTAAAATCCAGATTGAACCATCTTTACCAATTTCAGTCCTGCTTCCATTTTCCACTCTAGGGAGATTAGAATACAGCATTTACCTAAGACCACAATGGGTAATTCACTGTCTCATAACTTCATATTTTAGTAACAAATCTACAGATTCTACTTTCCCCTTCTGCTGCCTGACTTACTACTGTGAGGATGATGTATCATCGCTGGCATTGTTTCCATCACTTTGTTCCTGCATAATTGAAGAACTGATTCTTCTTTCTGATTAAGTATGTCTGTGTTTTACTTAATTCATGTAGCTATAAGCTAAAGGATATCATCACCTGCCTGTAGCACAGCTAACAGGAAAGAAGGCCTACATTTGTGATCAAGAGGATTCCCAATTACCATTTGACCTGCAAACATGACCACCACATAGGGATCCACAAGGTCCTTACTGTCTCCTATGAATGCTTTGGTGACATTGGCCATGATGCTAGAGTTCATCTTTGGAAGTCCTTCTGCTTTGTATATTCTCACGTAAAATCTGGCCCATGGTCTTTCAGATGGAAAGCCTTTTGGGATCAAGAGGTTCCTAAAAGAAAAAGAAGTAATTTTTTTAAAACGAAAAGCTCAGACAATGAAGTGATATTTTTTCCAACAAAATTGTCATCTCAAGATAGTTTGCATCCTAAGTAGACACAAAAAGGTGAATTAATTTGCTTCTGCATCTAAGCCAAAACATTTTCTGGTTACCATGGGAAAATGGTACAGCATAACTCAGCAAGTATGTCTGTGATATAAAACCACAAAAGCACAGAATACATAGTTTGGAGGTGACTTTTGAAGGTCATCTGATCCAACCCTCTGCTCAAAGCATAGCTAATTAGATCAGGTCACTCAGGACCTTGTCCAGTAAATTCTGAGTATCTCCAAGGATGGAGATTCCCCATTCTCTTGGGGCCTCTATAACATTTGACCATCTTCACGGTAAACAAAATTCTTTTATCTGTTCTGAAATTCTCTTGTTCTAGCCTACATCCAAAACCTCTCATCCTTCTACTGTAATCCTCTGAAAAGAGTCTGTCTCTGCCCTCCTTCATCTCCTTTTCCTAAGGCTCAATAAACCAAGTGCCCAACACACCCTCTTCCTGTATACCATGTTCTCCAGCCCTCCCATCATCTTGATCACTCTTCATTGTCTTGATCCACTATGTCAGTATTGACCAGAAACACCACTCCTGTAAAATTTAAATTATGCTGACTGCACCCTTTACCACTTTGAATTTCTCAGTTTTAAAAAGGAAAATGCTAATGCACTTGAGTTTATTTAAGGGCATGAAAAATATCCATGCACATACATCTGATAGAGGAAAAGGATTAGCTTTTCCTCATATATTTTCTTCTTACTTCACTGCATTTCAGAAATGTATATCTGGTTTCAAATCAATGAATTTTCTGTCAGGGGTAATCTGGCACTTAGCCACAGGGCACAGTCAGCTCTCAGCTGCAGAGAAGTGACCCTAGCATGCCCTTCAATTTAGTTGAGACGACTGTAAAACCTCTCTTGGAGCACATCAGAACAGCCAGGTGTACGATGCTATCCAGATATTAACTCTGAGTAAGGAAGAGAAGGATTGAGTTAGGAAGAGCAGATGACTCTTGAGGTACTTTGTAAAAAAGGAATAAATAAAAATGAATCTATTGCCTTACTTTTCAATCTGCTCCTCAGAATCAGCTGTTTTCTGTGTTGCTGGTATTGCATCACCTTTCCCAGTCACACTGATGTCACACTTCAGGTATCCCTTGGCTCCCGTCCTAATGTCAGCAGGGTCTGTGAGAAGTGCCCACTTGTCACAAAACTGATGACCTGTAAGATGGACGGATTTAAACACCCAAATCTAGGATGCAAATAAATGCAAATATTTTTCCTCTCCACTCCAAGAAAGAGCACTGCAAACAACACGTGGGCTTCAGGAGGATCAGGCTAAAGCACAACTGTTTACAGCACACATCTGGAGGGACAAAAGTGTTGTGTGACCACAAAAATGCAAACAAGAGGATTGATCTTGAGCTTGTCAGGAACAAGCTCATTTTCATCAACAGTTACTGAGATCAGTGACTACAAACCAGCTGAGATTCAGCAGCTGACATAAAGCTGCAGCTTTATGAGAAAAGGCCACCTTCTTTTATGAGATCTGTTTTAAGACCTCAGTAGCCTCCTGCAGCAAAAACCCTCCTGAGAGCTTTGTCCAGGTGTAATGCTGACAGCCAGCTGAGAAGGGGAGAAAGGAGCATGGACAGCTACTGGAGGAAGCAGAAGCAGCTAAAAGGAGGTTCAGCTCCATCTTTTCAGTGGGAAAATACACAAGACAATTCATCCTAGACAGCCCTTGCTGCAGTCCTGCTCAAGCAACCCTCCCCAAGCAAGGCCCTTAAACCTTACATTAATGGGCCCATTCCTAAAGATTGAGAAAACACCAGGTCCTTGAGCAGTTATTGAAGAGAGAAATATACACGTTTTGTGGATAGCTGTAAAAAGATTTCAGAAAGCACAGGACAGCTCTGGAGATGGCAGACCAAGTGGATCCATGATTGCCTCTTTGTCACCTCTTTCTTATCTTTCCCGTTATGACATGTCCCTCCTCTCTTTTTGTGCTCTCCTCACTATTCCCTCCATGGTCCATCCCACCCTCCCTCTACCCCATTTATCCCAACACATGCAGCAAAGCTTTGGTTGCTCTGTATTGAATGAGTGGGGTCAGGCTTTGTGAGCACTCAGCTGCTCACTCTGACCTCCCAAAGAAAAGCTGGCTTTGATAAGTGCTTCCCACCTATGTGCAGACTGTCCAAGTGTTTCCAATGTTGAAATTTTCCCCAGAAAATTGGCTGGTGCCCCGGTTACCAAAAAAACAAAAATAATCCTTGCATCAACCTCGTTCAGTTTATCCCTTGGTATAAACCAAAAGCATCTAACAGACAAAAAATGCACCACTTACCTGGCTGATGGTACACTGTCCCCAGATCTACTTTAAAGGAGCCTATCAGCACACTCCCAATCAGTTTATTGTGCATAACCTGTTAGAAAAAGGCACGTTAAACATTGTCATTATCTGTCTTCCCAGTCAATATAAGAAAAAAGCAATCCAAGCAATCCAAGAAAAAGCAAGCTCCAAATGACAGGTCATGTTCAGCAACATCCAGCACCACCCAAAAGCAGGTGTACATAGCCACAGAAGACACAGCCAGCTTTTTAAAGCTGTGCTTTACCCAATATTGCACCAATTTAGAAATCAACATATTTACATCCAAGTGGAATCATGCAGGTTCATCCCAGGCCCCAGGGTTATATACAGTGAGAATCAGACAGATGTGAATTCAGAGCAGATGCAGTTGTATTACTTATCCTGGCAGTTTTAAATAAATCACAATTAATATAAGCACACAGGACATAACTGGTTTTACAATAGGCTGTGGAAATCATATCACTTTCTGTGCAGCAGAATTATGTGAATTGCCATAAGAACTGAGTATACCCAGAGGAGAAAGAAGTAAAGCGATTCCTTGCAACATTTCAGTGTGCACACACACCAAGAAGAAATTCAATTATCATGAATAATCATCAATTATGATTTATCCTCCCGAATAATAATGAAATCAAAGAAGTTGTATAGATGTAAATGAGATGGCAAGAAGGCCCCAGTGAGTCTGTCTTTTTATGCTTCCTGCCAAGTAATGAATTTAATTTAATTTTAATTAAATTTAATCAATAATTTTCCTTTGTCATGATTCCTAGATCCTACTTCTGTGTCTGATTTTCAAATACATCTGTATGCTTCATTTTATGACAAGGCAGAGGCCAGCAACATCTTCTAACAGAAAACTGGTTCTGGAACTGCATTTCTCAAAAAATGTATTGCACCTGGGGTCTGAGTATCTTAAAAGGTTGAAACCTATTCCTTGATTGTACTATCTGAAAGTAGCCTGTATTCTCTGGAACACCTGGGCCAAACTGCAAGGAGAAACTAATCCCATGGGGTTCAAGTTCACAGAAGCAAATTTAAATGTTGGAGCTAAACAACCAAGCCTCTAAAAGCATTTTAGGAATCTGGAATCTATCGTACCCTGGTTTTGGACTTACAAAGCCAAGATATGATAAATTTCATCATTCGTATGGTCTTTCATCAAGATCTACCAGAAAGTTCAGGAGGTTTCTTGTTGCCATGTAATGTCATTCTCTGCTAAAAGACTGTGCCCCTCTGATTGAGGAAACACACTTATTTGTCCTTGGTAATTTCCCACTTTGACATGGAAGGAGTTTCTAGGGCTGAAAAAATCAAGAGCAAACAAAGGAGCAGTATCATTTTACTCTACTATTAATACTTTAAAAATAATTAACCTTCATGCAAGACAGGATGCAGTGTGAAGCCAATGCTTCATGCACTTGTGCTATTTTTTTTTCAGTCCCTGATACTGCCAGGTCCCATCACAGCACTGGACCCTCCCTCCTATGAAGTCAGAGTAGGGCACACAGAGGTGGAGAAGACATCATGAAAACTGTTGGGTTTCATCCTTAAACCAAGTAAAATTAGAGCTTTGGAGAAACTACACAGAAAAAGGAGCTTGCCCAAATCAGCTGATCCAACATGGGAAGGACTGAAGGGGAAACAGAGGCTGTAAAAAAGGGATTTAGTTAAGATGTAGAAAGAAGAGGAGAATATGTGGGGAATCTAAAGTGATGGTGATCCATTTTGCTTTTCATTTCCTCTCCAGGGCATGACAACCTATTCAGAGAGCATTTGATGTGTAAACCTTGAAAAGATTTGTTGCTCCCACTGCAGTGATGGGGGTTTTCATATCCTATTAACTGCTGGTGAAATAACCCACTGCTTCTGCTAAATGTTCTGCATATTTTACTGGTATTATTTTTTCAAGCATATTTTTTCTAATACAATAAGGAAGATGAGCATGAAGCTTATAGCAAATGCTTGTTGTCTTCTCTGAGACAGAGCATCACATCTACAGCCTACCTAATTAGGAAATGTTTATATCTTTCCACACTCAGTTGGCTCTATAGATGACTGAACACTTTTCTTCAGACTTTCTGAATGAAGGCAAGCATTAACAGTGTTAAATGGGGAGTATTTCAGTACTGGAGTTGCAGGTTTAGTGTGAAATAGACATTGCAGTTTTACTTTGGCATTACTACAAGGTTGCTGGAGTTGACTGACAGGTATTAATGAAGAAAAAAAATCTATTCATTTGCAGGTGCAAAGAAATGGAAGATCTAACTTTCCCTTCACACACGGGGTTGGAATACAGCTCAACTAGCTGCTGAACTGATGGACAATGGTACTTACTAATCTTTTTTATTTTCCTTGAGCTTCCCTATGTGGATGAGTTCACTTTCACAGATTAAGCAAATTCAGTGTGTGAATGCTGGTAATGCAGCTGGTAATGGAGGCTGCCAATCTTTGTTTCTTCTTAAGTGATATTCCTGCTGTGAAAACTTACCATCCCCCAGGCTTTCCTTTACTCCCAGCATAGAATTTTTCTTTATTTCTATCCCTGATATATTGAATAATGAATTTCTGTTTTCAGTAGCGTACATGAGCATTGCAGGAGATTAGTTGGTTGGGTTTTGTGGGGGGTTTTAAAGTGATTTTTATCTAGAATACCTTTAATTTCTTGCACCTTCATGAGCTATAAATCAGGTAATTTGCTGAGCCTGATGAAACCACAGATTTACAGCAGGTAATGACACATTGCCCCACACCCCCAACACCCTCAGAAAGCTGTCACTCTCCTCCACCACTGGATATCTTCTTAGCAAAAGCACATGAGATGGGAAAGACTGCTCATATCTTGGAGGAAAATACACACCCCCAAGCAGCAGTAGCCCTTAGAGTTGATGCCTTGGTACCATGCTGGTACTAATCCTGTCAGAAAAAACAGATACTGGGACCATATGCTGTAATCTAAGTCATAACAGTGAATGTTATCTACTCCCATGCAAAAGGTGGATCATTGTCAGCCTGCAGTAAACTCTGTCCATGGGGATACATAAATGTCAGATCTGCAGATACCTTACGTAGGGATGAACTTCATATATTTGAGCACTGCATGTGATACAGTGAATTTGAACTGGAATTTAGGATTCGGGCAGCAAGTTTACTACCAGCACTGAAAACTGAGTTTTCCGGCTGGCCATGTGTAAATGGACATTTTTTACTTCTGTAGATGGGAAGTCACTGTAGTAGCAGCTCAGCAAAGCAGGTACACAGTGAACTTCTCTGAGAAGTTTTGCATTGATGCTTCCTATAGCTCCTGACCTCTGTGTGTATCTGTCAAACACAACCAGCACAGACCCTTTCCTGGAGTACGTTTTGAAATGGACTGAGAACCTTGTAGAAAAAGAACTTTTCCTGGAGCACCAGCACTGCTCATTTCTCTTGCCAAGTGATGGGACCTTTTGGCAGTAGAAATGCAAAAAAACAGTTTATGAAGGGTACAGCTTGTGGTACTTCTAAGTAATACAAATACATAATTGTCCAGAGTCTCAAAAGATCTTCTTAATTCCTTAGGAGCTTTGCTAAATGTGGTGATGAACCTCAGGAGGCCCAGGAAAGATAATTAGCATGGCTCCACAGACCTGGCCTTCCAAACTGCAATCACTATCTAATGTCTCAAGTCCAAGAGCACATGTGTATTCCATCAGGGCTATTCTGAGATGGCACATAGCTTCCCTGGGACTTTCCTTGCAGCAAGCAGTGGAGCACCACTGAATGCTTGCAGTCCAATCCTGTGATAAGAGCAACCACTGACACACCCCAACCCCCTGAGAGCCACTGTTGAAGGTAAGGTACCTGGACAGTTGAGTTAGGAGCAATTGCATCTAAGCAACTGAGATAAATTGTTTAAGAGTGGAAACTTGAAAATTAGAGGGATAAAGACAATGCTAACAAGAGTTAACTAAGCTGAATTTTCTCATTCTACTGAGCAGATTGCCAAAGTGTCCCTGAAATTAATGTCCCTGAAAATGCACACTTACTCTTCCTTGAGAGTGATGTTCCTTCAAATCATTGCCAGATGCCTCCTACTTTTCCTCTCCCTATCCTCTCCCTTTCCTATATTTTATGCTGAGTATACAGTGATCTATGTACCTAATTTTTTTTTAATTACATTAAAACAAATCATTTAGAGCTGAAGTGACACAATGGCCTTTACTTAGTGTGCTAAGCTTTCCTAGGTACTTACAGAGATGTTGATTATTTTGTCGAACAGGAACACCTGTGGTCCAACGAAATCAAACACAAAGTACTGTGGGAAAAGGAGACAGCAGATTGGAATCATCCTTGTGATGGTAGCCAGCAATGGTTCAGCTTTTTGGGTCACCACACAGAGCCCCACTGAGATACTGGGGGTGCTGGGGAGGAAGGTTGGACACTGCAGAACCCTTTCCTTGTTCCCTAGCTCAGGTCTGGCACAGCTCAGACCTGTTTTCTACTCTCCATCTTGCATGGTTGCACAGCACTGCCCTTCACAAATGCCCAAGGCCCTCAGTCCCCTTCTTCAAGAGAAAGCACTTACCTCATTGTAGAAAGGGGCATTTGTGCCTTCCTTCACTGTTGTTTGCTTCTTCTCATCACCTATCTCGATGATCACCACGGGGTCAATGTTCTCACCTACCAACTGCCTGGCCTCAATGATGGTGATGGCAATCTGTGGGGCACAAGGACACCACAGGCACTCTTGGGCTCAGGTTCAGCCTGCCTGGGCGTTTCACAGACACATGAGCACCAGCATCCCCAGCTCACCTGATAATTCTGGGATTTCATCTCATCTTCATGAATTCTTCTCACCAACTTTGCCCTATAAAAATGACAAAATAGGTCATTAGGCATCTACTTGCCATGCATGGGAATAATCCCATCAAACCTGACTCCATTCCTCCCCTGTATGAAAAAATAAGTACACAAGGACTTGGCTATAGAGTTTGCTGTTCCCTTTGGCTCATTTTCATTAGCAGCACCGTTGAGGCACTCTCAGCATCCATTTCAATCTCTCCTTGAAGTAGATAGCATCCAGTGACAATCTGCACTGAGCTGATGTTTTGCTGACAAGTACACCTCACCCTGCCATGTGGGAGAGCAGCAGTGAAGGGATTGCTGCTGTCAGCAAATGGATTTTCTGTCAGCAGATGAATTGTCCTAGGGCAATGCCATTCCCAAGAAGGATGGAAAAGGTGTTTTGGGGGCTTTTAGGTAGAGTATACAAGGAGCACCTTTTTCTCTTTGGGCTTAAAGATCCAAAAATATTGGTCAGTGCATCAGTGTTCACTAGGTCTTCCTCTCTCTCTTCTCTTCCAAGAGTCTCACCATGAAGATTAGCACTTTCATCATGATTGCCTGATGAAGAAAACAACCAAAAAAGTAAAACCCGATTGATTTCCATGAGCAAAAAGCTAACTGCAAGCAATGAATTCACCAGCAGGAACTGATTACTTATTTATTTGGGTATCACAATTAGAGGTTCAGTAGTGGTTTGTACTGAGCAGCTCTGCTTACAGCAGCAGCTCCCCTCCTGTGCAAAGTCATCCACCATATAAACTGTGGCTGCAGCAGCTCTCCTCACCTCACCTCACATGCACACCAGACACATCTGGCTGCCCCACCTCCCATCTGCTAGAAAAACAGAGCAGGGAGAGATGATGGGGTTTGCACATACTACGTTGCAGCAGTGAGTTTGCCATCCATGGTTTGTAATAACAGTTTGACATGCTTCAGTGCCTTCCTTCAGCAACCACAGTGGAGCCTAGCTTAGAAATATTTTCTCACCTTTCCTCTTTGCAGAGAAGATTAAGTGGAAGACCAAAGACAGAAAAAGAGTTGAAGAGCATGATTCATGGTACATCTTGTAGAGAGCTATAGCCAGATAAGACAAATCACTTCCAGAAGCACTTATTTTTCTTCCTGATGATACAGAGAATCTCAGCAACCATCTACAACTGGCCAGAGAAGCCATTCCCATACTTCTCTGATTGGCCTGCTAGTCTAACAGAAGTCCTACCAGCATCTCTTACCCTTGCAGAGCATATCTGCTGTCACTACCTGCCTTGAGAAGGGTGCCATGTGTTGAAAGCTTAAAATTTGGGTGCTTGTATTTCATTCATCCCAGTAATTACTGTTATAACCAAGAAATGTTTAGTGACTGGATGCGAGTTATTTCTGGTCCAGAAGCTGTCAAGTGGTACCTGCAACAATGAAGATGACAGATACAGACAGAGACAACTTTTGCTGGTGTGGCGAGGCAGCCAGGCATGAACCAGCTACATGAAGGTTCCTTCACTAGGAACCTCATAAAACAAAGAGCAGCTGTAGGAACTGGAGTTGTTTAGCCTGGAGAAAAGGAAGCTGAGGAGAGACCCCATCACTCTCTACAGCCACCTGAAAGGTGCTGTGAAGGGGCCTTGGTCTCTTCTCCCAAGTTACAAGTGGTAGGACAACAAGAGGTAATGATCTCAAGTTGTGCCAGAGGAGGTTTAGATTTTATATTAGGAAAAAACTATCCACCAAAAGGGTTATCAACCACTGGGACAAGCTGCCGGGTAAGTGGTTGAGTCACCATCCCTGAAGATATTTGAAAGAACTGTAGATGTGGTACATGGACACATGTGGTACAAACTTAGGGACATGGTTTAGTGGTGGACTTGCCAGTGTTAGGTCAATAGCTGGACACGATGATCTTAAAGGTTTTTTCCAACCAAAACAGTTTTATGATTGCCTTGAGGCCATTAATGGGCCCATAGTTTTCCTCATGTAGCACCAAGTTCCCATGACTACTCTCCATATCCTGTTTACTCTAGAACATGCTGTTTGACTATGGGCTTGTAGTACTCTGCATTGTTTGCTCTGAGGCTAAAGCAGATAAAACTCCCCCACACACACACTGGGGTACAGGCACATGTCTGCAGGAGTGTCCAGACACTTCACCTGGACCTGGGTTCCATGTTTCTATTGAGATGTAAACTCTTTGGATCTCCATTTTCCTGGCATTTTATCATCTGTATAGTTATCCTTTTTTCCCCCCTCAATAACCACATGTATGTTGTGCATAACCAACCAGCTGGAACAATTCCCCTGTATGGATCCAGTGACAGAAAATACAAATGGTTCAGTGAGTGACAGTTCCCCCACTGCACACATCCCAACAGATCTCCTCAGCCCAAATCCCAGCCACAGCAAGAGAGAACTGGTGATTGCTGCATCTTTGCTAGTTCAGACCCCTCAGCAATGAAGATGTTAAAGAAATAGATGAAGCAGCAGCATAAAGACCTCAATCTATCCAACGAGTCAAACACAATCATTTGAAACAGAGATTTGAAGGCTCACATAGAAGACTGAAGCAACCTACAGTATAATGTATCTCGTAGACCATGGTGTATTTCATTGAGCAGAATATAAATAAGCACTAACACATCTTTAATTAATAAGAAGTTTAGTAGTCTTTAGTTTTCTTTGCTCCAAAAGCCCAAACCCCTTGCTGTAAGGAACCAGAGGAGAATCTTTTCAAAAGTAGTGCTCCCTAGCTAAATAACACTTAGGGCACAAAATATGTATTCCTGTTCCTGCCCACCAGTGAGTTAAGACACACGTGGCTGGTCTCTTAAAACACAATAATTCAAGGGCTGCACTAAACACATAGTACTCTGTGGTTTAAAAATTCTATTACATTTGAGGTATGTGACTGCAAAAGAAAGCTACAGAAGGTGAAAATTTTGTGACGTTGTTGTGGCTGAACTACAGATTTTAGTGAGTGGGGGGACTGGGGTGATAGGAGAAAAATTAGAAGTGGTAGGATGTACAGTGGATCCTTAGCTTGGAAACCATCAGTGTGTTAAGGGGCAGAAATAGGAAACTGCATATCTTACAGATATACCCACATCTCTTAAAAATAAAAAAAATCATTATTAAAAATAAAAAAAAAGAGATCTTAAGAGGAGAATTGTTATAAGTAAAGCTCCCAGCATTATTGAGCCAGCCTATCCAGCCAGCAGAGCCTACCGAGGTTGTGTTATGATTTCTGGAAGAAACAGATCTCTGGAAGAATTACACAACTGTAATGAATTATCTATCTCTAGATTATAAAAAAGCTCTCAAAAATGTGTCATCTCTCTATGGTAAGAGTGAGGCTAACATTTTTTGTTTTACTCTACCAGATACAGGAGTCTGATCTCTCAGAATCTGAAGGTGGACTTAATGAAACAGTTAATGCAAAAAGAATTCTCTCTCTGTTTACTTGGGAGTGATAAGGATTTTACTGCCTGTTTTATCTAGTCTAAACTCTAAGAAACAATTCAAATGAGTTCACATTAAGTCAGACATCATATACCCCCCACCTGCTCTTTGCTGTTGCAATATTGATTTATGAGGCCTTACCCAGTGCATCTTTGTTTGCAATAGTCAACCCTTTCTCGCCTTTCTTCTTCTTCTTCAGTTTCATGCCAGCAAACAGCCCCTTTCTGAAAAAAATGAAGAGAAGTGATCAGTGTGGTATCATTAAGCCCCCTTCTGTGCTGCACTTAAGGAACTGTTAACAGGGAGTTTTTATTTCCAGGTGAGATTGTTATATTCTAGTTTTCCTCTTGAAAAGCAAATAAGAGAAAGCAAACAAGAGAAACTTCTGGTTATTCTTAAAACTCAGGAATGTAAAGGCAAACATACTGAGAGAAGAACAAAAATTTCTTTTGAAACCAAGACAGCAAAAGAGAAAGAAATGAAATCCAAGATTCCAATCTACTCACAAACATAATCCTTATGCCTGTGACAAGGCCAGACATAAAGTCTTCTCACAAACTACAGGTTCCATATTAAAAGAAGTTTTTCAGTGAATTAAGATAAATACAAAAGCATTAGTGTAAACTTCCTTGGTGAGGACACCCATCATATCAGTGGCTGACATTCCACAACAGGTTTTGCCCTTTATTTAGTTCATTCCCACTCTTTCCAAGAGCAAAGCCAACAAGAGGGCTGGACATGTGTTTCTCCTCAAGCTGTGTTACAGAGCTGCTTCAGCCCAGTATCAACCCCACAGCTGTGCCTGGAGAGCCCCTTTCAAGCCAAGATTTTGGAAAAGTGGGGGAAGCAGCTGTCTGTCCTGCAATTGCCTTACACTTTGGGAAATTACTTGCTGCATTTTGGTTTTCTTCAGAGTATTCTTATCGTTTCTTCTTTAAAAAGTCTGTATTTTTAAGTTCCATGATTCATCACTGAAGAGGAGGATGGGGAGTAGAAATCAAATCTCAGAGCACTGGAGTGTGCAGTTTAATTTTCACTGGTTTCTGAAGGTTTCTGGAGGCTTGAGCCAGTGTTTAACAATGACCCTTAGTGTCTGTATATGTCTTGTCTGCTGCCAATAGAGGTCTGGCAAAACAGTAACAATAACATAGGAAATATACACAGATCTTCTTAAGGGTACACTGGACAGTGCTTGGAATAGAGGTGGACAATAAAAACACTTGGCTTTGAATGTTTGACTAAAACAAAAAAAAGAAAAAGTGAGAAAAGAATTCAGCATTATCAAGCTAAGCTTGAGAGGACATTTTCATTAAAGAAAAGCCTGTGGAGTTATCATTTTGAAATAACCAGACCATCCTGATATGTACTAAGAAATCCAGTCATTCAGATGATTCACTTGGCTTCATTTGATGATGAAAATGTAAATCTCGTTGCTGCAGACCCTACATGTTTGCTGAAACCAACATAGTTTTGATTTCATATTCTATAGCAGAGAAATAGGCAGTTCTGTTCGCAGGCAAACTGGTCCTTTTCAATTTGAAATGTCAAGAAAAACATTTCAGCATAGCTGAAGCATTTAATTTTGAAATGCTGAAATTTTATGCTTTTATAGTTTGAAAATATATTTTTTTACACCTCACTTTGAGAGCTGAAGCATTCACTAAGCCCCCCACAAAATTCTAGCCTACCTAGAGCTTCATTTTTATTAGTGTACTGCTCTCCAATGTTTTTCTAATTATTGGTCATATTGGTTCAAGAGGAGTATTCTGTGGGCATGATTTCATACTACAGTTTTTCAAAGGAAACAAATATGCCACTTATTTCACAAGGAAAACCTTGCTGGGCAAGGAAAATCTATGCTGCTCGAGAATTTTACGCTACTGACAAACAAACCAGGTGGTGAGAGTGGAAACACAAAGGATTTAGAACAATGGCAACATTTCTCACATCTTCTGCTGGTCACAAGCATGCAGTGATAAACAATCAGAACTTTTTTTTCCCTTGACATCAGAGGAATTGTTTGTCTGAATTGCTGTAGAAATAAAATCTTACCTAGGGAAGCCACAACCCAACCAGCCCTAACAAGCAACACCTACGAGCTGAGCAAACCTGATAGCAACCAGTGCTCAAACACCTGAAATCACCTGCAAACTCAAAGTGCATTTAGGTATGGAGGAAAAGTTACTGCAAACTGGGAAGGAAAGCTGATAATATTTACAAGGTGTTTTCAGAGCTGGCTTATTAAGTTTATTGGCCAGACCCAAGAGGAATGCATTTCTATGCTGGGCACAGTCAGAGAAGAAGCACAGTTACTGGGTGCCACAGAATACCAAAACCCAGTCAGTATGAGTATGAATGCAGTACCAAGGCAAAAAGTGGCTCAAGCAAAGGAGTCAGAAGGCAACTGGAGGGAATGACCATTAACAAAGCCACTGATGTGGAAACTGGGCCATCTTCCATGATTTTTATGTTTGCATAACACCAAAACTGCTTAAAAACAAAACTGCAGGAGGTGCCACGATGTAGTGACAGAAATATCCAAGCTTGAGAAAACTCCACAGATGCCAACAGCAGATCTGTCTTTGAAGCAAAACAGATTTCAGTCCCAGCCTTTTAGTTTGCCAGAGATTCGGGCACAGAAAGGCATCAGGGGGCACCTAAGTTCTCCTGCATCCCTGGCCCCACTGGCTACCATGGCCAAGGACAGTGCTGGCCATGCAGAGGAGTATCTCTCAAAAGCAGCAAGCACAAGCTACTCACAAAACTCAGCTATGGGAAAGGAGAGCATGGGGTTGCTCCCCAGGACAGCAGGGCAGTGTGCAATATATATGGGGTCTGCCAGAGAGAATCTTCTCTGTAAAGGTCTAAGCCAAGTCAGTGAAAGTTTCAGGGAATTTAAAATATCAGTCCCTTACAACAAAGAGGCTCCATCACTTCTGTGGGTAAAGCGTGTGTCATCTGATGACACTGCATGTGCTCCAAATATTGTGCACATGAGTAACATCCATGGTGCTTAGTTAAATCACTGAGCCTTCTTAAAAATGTTGTGTGGTTACTCTTTTTGGAATAGAGAAGGTTTTCTCCCAGAAAGCAAAAATAAAAGTAAGCTTTCTTCAAATTTCTACAAAAAAGTTCCTTTTTTGGTGCATGTTAGGACATAAATACAATTAAATGCTGAAAAATACTCCTTTCTCTCTCCCCAAGATTGTAAAAATGTTCAGAGGAAAAAAAAAAGTTTCATGTTTCTGTGCAGTTTCACACAATTTGATTACGTTCCGAAAGTTATTCCCATCCATCTGTTATCTCCAAGCCAGGTATCTGCCACATTTAGATAGACCACAAAGGTGCTGTGTGAAAACACTTCCTATGCTTCCCACAGGAAGGCACAAACATGGCACTGCAAAAGTCTGGGAAATGAAGAGAGACTTGGGATGCCAAAAAATTCATCTGTCTGTCACCCGTGGTGAGGATGGTGATAGTATTGTGGTAGTGCTGTGAAAATTTATCCCTCACATGCTATGTGATACAAATAGACAGAAGGATTTTGTCCTTTCCTAGAAAGAGCAGGATAATTTAAGATACAATAAAACAAATTCATGCCAAAAGATAAGATGGAAGAAAGAGTTCCTATAGGTTAGCAACACTTTTCCCATTTTAAGTTTTGAGGACCTCAGTTTTTCCTGCTATTGAAGTTAAGTACTTCAGGTAGCTGAGCAATGCCCAAGGCCCTTTCCAGATTAGAAACAGTCAAATATCACCCAACCCAGATAATATAGAACATGGATTAGTTCAAAGAGCACTGAGCCTCCCAGCTTCATCCACATGGGGGTAGTAAAAACATCTGGGGTAAGGATGACCTTTTCTCCTTCGACTATTCACAGTGACAATGTGGGTCCTATTTTCCTGAGGGGGCACTGACCATACCACAACACCTGAATCTACTCAGACTGTGTCAGATTTGCACCACAAATCTGTATATATGAGGGTTCAATTCCTGTTACAAATGGCACTGGTCCACTGGGTCTCTAAATTAATTTTCATACTCCTTGAAAAATGCTCACATAATTTATTCTGCTCTTATCATGTTTTATCCATGGCAGCTTCCAGCTTTCCAGATTATTTTTCAAAAAACCCTTTCATGCTGTTTCTTTTTCATTTAAGCTTTCCCATCGTCACTGAGGCTTCACAATCACTTCTTCACTGCATAATGTTCTCTCTAATATAAAATAACTGCTATTTGCAGTCTAATTTAAAGGAAAGCTGGCCAAGAAAAAAAACAAATAAAAAATTCAGAATGAGAATTGTCAGCAAGAGAGTACAAGTGATCTCACTAAATGCTTACTACTGCTTACTACTCTGTTTGGAGTTCTTCCTAACTTAGTTTCTTCTTCCACCAAAATCCCTCCAGAAGTTCATGTGCTCAGAGAATTGGTGCATGGGGAGAAGAGCTTATTGATTCAGAAGATGCACCATCGAGAGTCAAACAGGCACTCCTAGGGCACAGGCTGTCTGGCAGAAATCTCTTCTCATTGATTATAAGTCAGGAAAACAATCTGAGCCACCTAAACACGGGGGTCTGTAGCTCAAGGAGGAAACTTCTGTTCCCTTCCACAAGGCCTCCTCCCTTTGCAGCTTTCTATCTCCTGCTCAAAGAAATATCAGTCTTGGGCCTGAGTTGCATCAAGCTGGGATGCCTGTCAAGATCCATTTTCACACCCATGAGCCTTGGGACGCCCTTTCCTATCACTGGAACATGACCAGCTCCTGGTGGACACAGAGCAATGAAACCAGCAAGGTATGAGTTTGGGATCCCTGGAAATACAGAGGGCAGATACAGAAACAAAACCTGTTTATGCAGGACATATCCTAAGACCATCCAGAAATTTTCATGGGGACAGGCTGAGTTAGCTCCCAGTGTGCTCCAGGAAGCTGAAAATCCTTACTGGAGCAGCTGCTCTGCTTTTCCTCCCAAGGTTCTTCCTCCCTGGAAGCTGCAGTCTCAGCAAACTTTTTGACACCATCAAAATTAATTAGTTCAGGGATGATCAAAGGTTTGTGCAGCTCAGATCTGAGCCAGCTTTGGTGCCTAAGGATTGTAAAGCTATGGGCACAGTGACTGCCTTTGTGAGACAGTGTTAGAAACTGAAGACAAAGGAAAAACAGCCTTCAGCCTTCTCAAACATAAATGCAAAATATATTCCATGGGCTTGTATCTTTGCATTTTGCTATTTGCATTTTGTAAGGTGGTTCAAATTTTTTTGCACCTCTATAAAGTTCTTTCAATATAATTTTCAAGACTTCTTCAGTAGATCAAAAAGTATTGCACCAGGTGGATCATTATTTCCACACAATTAGTTCTAATTTTCGTCATATAAACACAAGCAAAAAGAATTGTCTGGGTGATAGAAATGTTTTCTCTTTTTTTCTTTTTTAATGCTAAGCCACAAGAGAGACTCTTGGCTCATTTTATTACTTCCATGATATATACTAGTCAAGGAAATTGAAAGGAAAAGTAAATTATCTCACAATTTAAGCCACTCATCTCAAAGATTAAAATATAATAATTCAAAGATGGAGCATGAAAATGAAAAGGCTAATCAATCTAAAACTATAATGCAAGCATAACTGGTTAATTCAGAAACATTTTTTGTTAAGCTAGTATGTCATTTGTGATAACAAATAAAATCTCAGGGCAAAAAAACTTTTGTGTTACATTTGGTTGTCAAAGAGGGATGAATAAAATACCTTCTGTGCACCAGGTCACATGGAAAGAAAGAAATAACTTAATGAATGTTTGATGTACCATTTCATGCCTTCTTTTCTCCGGACTACAGAAGTTAAGGGAAATTTTTGTCTGATTATTTATTTAATTTATCTCTTGCCAGTGCAGAGTTGCTTTGTACAGTATATTGTCAGATTCTTTATCCTGATGCAATCATGAGACTCCCTTTATCCACAAATCCATTATTTCTGTTGTGGTTCTTTCACAGCCCAGAGCTCTCACTTGTTTCCCTTTTTCCTGATTTCCCACTGGTTCTGCTGTTCTGAGATGTCAAAGGATTTGTAAAGGAAAAGCTTCAGCTTCTCAGGAAGGTAAATACACAAGCCTGTATGACAAGCTGATATTTTAAAAACAGCTGTGGCACACACACAAGTTTCAGAAGAGTGGAGTTTTTCACATCTAAGTGACACTGATATTTTATGTCTTGACTAATAATTTCTCATGAGTAAAAGGAAAACTAATCTGCAAGGTGACAATATGGTGTTCAACCTGTATGTTCAATAACAGGCTCTAAATTTGCTATTACAACTCAGGAAAGAAATTCTGCTGTCTTTGTGGATAATTTTCTATAAAACTTCAGTCTATTGCACTGCAGCAGTCACAGACTTAAATGAACCATTAGAAAATGTAAGAAATGAGATAAAATTACAGTAGAAAACAATATGTGTCACTAAATTACTCCATTTTGGCTACTGCTTTCTGTTCCAATTGGCTCATCTTGAAAAGATCACAAAACTCAGTAATGTAAAAACACTGGGAAGTGTGATGAGAAGAGGGCTCCCAGCTGATTCTATTCAGCCTGGGAAAAGTGATGATAGATTGTTTTGCAGGTGATGTACCTCAGTAAGAATAATCTGGTGTGACTGAGAAGTTCTGAACTCAGAACTGGTAATAAGACTCAAGGAGAAGGTCTTGAAGTCAGCACTGGTGGTCTCTGAAGTCAGCAGCTCAGTGTGCAGAGTTAGTTAAAAAAGCCAACACAGTGCTAGGTATCATCAGGATGGACATTGGGAAGAAGCCAGTGGGTGTCACTTTGCCTCTAAAACATCAGTGAAACCACATGGGGTCAGAAGACAAAATCACAGAATAATTCTGGTTGACATCCCAAGTACTGCGTGCAGCTCTGGTGTCCATATCTCACGAAAGATGGCAGGGTTAGAGGAGGCACAGAAAAGGGTGGGAGGTGTCACTTGATGAGAGACTGAAACAGCTGGAACTCTTCATTTGGAGAAGGGATGACTAAATTGGAATAGGATCAAAGTTTATAAATTTAAGCTTGTGAATAAGGTGAAAGCAGAGCTGCTTGGTAGTTAGCAAAACCCATAACACTAGAATGAAGATACACCTGATGAAACAGGACCCAAAATACCAAGAGGACCAGACAGGGATGGATCCATTAACACTCATGACAAAAATGTTCTGAATGCTGGTGGGAATGGACCACAAAAGGTGGCCAGGCTCATGTGCTCTCCTTGAATATCACCTTCAGACAGAGCATGGTGACAAATGGATACTGGATCTGACCTCTTAAGAGTATTTCTCATCTTCTGTTGGTTTCCTGATCATGAATACCAGATCTGTGAATGGATGGGTCATCTGACAGTCATGATGGATTTTAATCAGATACGGGTTCATTATCATATTTCTCTCAGAATGATCAAAGCACATAACACAAGCCTTTTGTCAGAATTATACCTAATCTAGCATAAAGCCTGATAGTAAAGAAACTAATCCTTTCTTTGGACACACTTGGACAGGAAGGTGAGTTCCCTCCCAGTTAGCATGGTCTCATGTGATCACCATGTCCTTGAGAGGAAGCTGGAGTTACTGCATTGGCCAACTGGAACTGAAGTGGTGTTTAGCAATGAGCTATCAAAAAATGAGTGACAGAGAGAGATTAATAGAGAAGGAGCTTCTCAGTTTCAGTCTCCAGATCACAAAACAGGAGCACTCAATGACACTATCAGACAAGTTTAAAACAAATGAGAAGAAGTGTTCTTCAGTAAGAAAAATAAATCATATTGCAAGAAAGGCTGTTCAGACCAAGGAATTCAAAGTGATTTCAGGTAAATTTCTGGAGTTGGGGCCAGGGAGTCCTATAACTATCCAACTCATAAGCTTTTAACTGTACAAAACTGCTAAGGGCAGGATCACAGACCCTCTTCCCAAGTATCCACCCTTGGCCCCTCTTGGAATGCAGAAACCTGAGTGAAGAAGACATTATGGTTTGAACCAGTTGCTTCCATGTTTTTAGCATTCTAATTGAAAAATATTACTTTCCTAGATGCTGTTACATGCAAAATGACCAAAAAGATGATCTGCAAGAAGAAATACCAACTACATTCAAAGACATTCTGAACAACCTAGAATTGAATTTTTGAATTGTATGTAGTTCTGCCACGTATGATCCAAAGCTCAGAAAAGGCTTCAGAGACAGCAATGCCACAGCACAAGACCTCTGCAAGCACTGTCCATTTTCCCAGGAACATGCAGCCTCAGTTCTTTCAAATCCTTCCCCTTCTGCAGAAAAGCAATGACTTTTTTGTTGACGCATTTAGCATCCTTATACATCATGAGTCATGACAGCAAAGAAGCCACATCTTGAACAGGTGTAAATTAGTGGTCAGATCCAATGACTTATCTCCTGTCAATGCACAAGAGCTGGGTAACAGAGCTACTAAATAGTAACATATACCTACAAAATAAAGAATGCAGTTATTTCACAGAGGGGGTTCTTTTCTCCTGATTCTGCACCTGTTATAGAGTCCTTCCCTCCCTCCAGAGAGGGAGCTTGACCCAGCACCTGCTGGTCTCAGAGTCTTCCCTTGACTTAGTGCAAGTAGCATTGATTAAAGAAAGCACAAGGTAGTATGGAATAGATAAATACAATCAGTAATACTCATGTCTGCCTGAGTTAAACAGTTAAACAAGCATTAAAGCATTGTTTCCTTTCTTTTCTTTCAATAAGAACTCTTTAAATATAATTAACTGAAATTGACTTTAACCTTGGAAGAATTCCCTGGGGTTTTAGACATACCTCTGTGCCTGAGGTGCCACTGCCAAGGGCTCCATCCTGCTGGTTTCTTCCAGTTGCTACCTTTTACATTATGAACAGGATCTCCAAGCTCATATTTGCATTTCAGACAGCATTTCAGTTTGCTAATTGCTGGTAGCAATGTGGTGCCTGGTTAGTCAAGTTGGCAAACACTATACAAGAACAGACTTATCCCTGTGCAAACATTAACTCCTCTTGCTCTGCAGAGACCTGTGGGACCATGCCAGGGAGTCAAACACTGCCCTCAAGCAACAGCTCCAAGCTAAAATAACACTGAAATTTTCATGCCCACCAAGACACCTTAGTTTTCAGACAGACTGAGCAATCACAATCTGGAAAAAACATGCCTCTCCAAGTATTCATGTACTCAGTTATTCTTTAATAAGAATATAATTTCTTTTTTCTATATTTTCTAATTTTTTACATTCATATTCAATTGTGGTTCCTCCTACTCCTCCCATATCCTAAATTAAAAGGCTTAGCATGTGTTATTTTCATTTAGTAAACTTTCACATTATTCACAACTCTTGCCTCCAGTCTTGCATGTACAGCTGCTTCCTTGACATTTCCTCTTGGCCACACTCCAGCCCTCACTGAGAAGAGGTTACAGGGGCACAAGACCTCTTTTGTACTGCTCTTCCCACAAGACCATTTTCTCACTGTTCTTAACCTTGTCTGATAGAAACTGACTTATAGAGAGGATGGCCTGATTGTCCATTCATGGTAATAAACATCTGCACCCCAGCAGGGTGAGGGGATTTGTTCTTCCCAAGACATATAATAAAGTTCCCTGCTGTGACAAAGTACCCAGAGGAGAAACTATAATTAAAGAAGGCATTTCATGCAGTCCTGTCTCTTTAAAAAGCATGTGTGAAATCCCTTTCTCTCCATCAGAAATCCAGGAAACACCAGCAGCACATGCCTTACATTTGGGTGATGATGTGCCTATGTCCCAGGCATTTACTGATGCTTTACCTACCCCATTCTTTTAAAAGGCTTAATAACTTTTTCAGAGAAAAGCATGAGCTTCACTAAGGAAAGGCACAGCAATGTGTACAGTAGTATAAAATAGCACATCTAGTCCAGGCAGATGTGGCTGGCAGCAGAAGTCTGGTCCCTTGGTACATCCCACACAACACTGCCACTTCATTCACCAAAGCCAGGGTTTGAAGCACTCTGGTTTCAGATGAAATCCTAAACACTGCGTGCAGCCACTCAGCCCTCTCAGTAGAGAGCTGCTCACAGTAACTGGTAAAAAAAAAAACAAAAAAAACAAAAAACAACAAAAACAGGGGGGGTGGGGGGGAGGAAGGAAAAAAAGAAAACATAAAACTTTTGATTTCATTACTTCCCCTTTGCAGGGCTAAATTCAGAAATTATTCACTACCAATACAGAACAGTTTCACTACAGTGACCTAAAATTTGCAACAGAATAAGCTGAACTGGCATCTCTGCAGGAAAAAGGCTGTCAAGGAGGCAAAAAGGCTGTCACATCCTGGGTACCCTGAGTAACCACCACTGGCTGACCAGTTTTGTTCACCACCACTCTAGCAGGCAACCAAACTTTCCTTGCAAAGGCTTAGAGTTTCCCAGCTAGGCTGTAAGCTTCCTAGACCATCCAGGCCCCAAATATATTCTTTCTTAAGTGAACAAAAGTTGCTGTAAGACCTGAAACAAGTCAGCAAGCATCTCATTTCCTCAGCTGGAAACAGTGGCTCTATACTGAGAACCCAATTAGTGCTTCAGTTGCAAAAGCTGAGGCAACCTTTTAACAGCTGCTCTGACCTAATAAGGACTTTTGTTTATCTTTTTCCTTTTTTAAAATTCTTTTTTGAGATGGTAATAAAAAATGTCTGATTAAAAGGTCTAAAGAAGAGACACTTTGTTAGGAAGATAAGAAAATACAGAGTATGCATGTCTTAACACTTTCATTTTGTATGGGAAATGTTTTCAGACTTACAGACTATAACAAGCAAGGCTCAGTGTGCATAGACATGTATATCAGGCCCCAGCCTACATGGGATGTGTGCCTTGAGCTATCTACAGGAGCTTTTTAAGAGGAGGTTTAATGCTGAAAGACAGGGATGCAAACGCACATACTGATGCTCAGTCTGTGTGCCTCCAGGTTGGAATGGACAAAAAAATCACACTGACTTTTTATAATTTGTTTAACAGCAAGGACAGGCTGCAAGGGTGGTATCTCCAGTTCTTATTGCTTGGAAGAGCCATTTTTCAGCTGTGACTTCTGCTCCTGTTTCCCAAAGTTCACATTTCCAGAGGAGTCATGCAACAAGCTGAGCAGAAGCAGACTCTGTGTGTGTCTATACATACACAGACATCAATTTGTGTTTGCAGAGCACCTGGTAATAGGGAGATTCTTGTTGCAGCAACGTGCCCAGCAACCACTGCCATTTATTCTTACTCACTGAAAAAGTCATGCCTGCTACACAGAAGATATGGCTGAATTACTGAAATGATGCTATGTGAAGTTTCCTATCTGCATGGCCATCATACTGTTTACTCCTTTCCCTTCACCCTTTGCTTCTCTTCACCAGTGAAACTAAAACCTCTTCAGGACACAGACTGGCTGTGCAAGCACACATCCTGGCCCAAACACAGTGGGATCCTGGCCTCTACCTACCATCCTAACAAGGGTAGTGAAAAATGTCACCAGAGTAATACTGGCTATTGCTCTGGCCCACAGTAAATGACCCCTGAGGGATGCAGGGTCCAGAGTTGGGGTACCAGGCTTCAGGGAGGTGGTAGCTAAAACTGAAGATGCCTTCAGCAGATGGTTTACAGCATTCTATTGAAATCTGTGTAAAATAAAGGGAGGTGCTTCCAGCTGCGGTTTCTAACACAGGTGAGCAGCAGCAAACACCCTAAGGGCACCCTGCCTTCACCAGCCATCCATCACACATTACAGAAAACATCACAAATGATGTTTTGATCCCAAACCTGGGGGGCTGTGTTTCCCCAAGCCTTGCATCTTTTCTCCCCTCCCCTGGAAAATTAATCCCCAGAATTGGGGGTTGGTTGAATTAATTTTTCCCTTCATGCTCTGCATCTCCCACTGCTGTCCAGCAAAACAGAATCACAGAATCATCTGGCTTGGAAAGGACCTCTGAGATCATCAAGTCCAACCCTTGATCCACTGTGGTTACCAGACCATGGCACTGAGTGCCACATTCAGTCTCTTTTTAAAAACCTCCAAGGACACAGAATCCACCACCTCCCTGGGCAGCCCATTCCAATGTCTGATCACCCTCTCTGTAAAGAATTTTTTCCTAATACCTAACCTAAAACTTCCCTGACAGAGCTTAAGTCCATGCTCTCTTGTCTTAATGGGAGAAGAGACCAACCCCCCCCAGCTCCAACCTCCTTTCAGGGAGTTGGAGAGAGTGATGAGGTCTCCCCTGAGCCTCCTCTTCTCCAGCCTGAACACCCCCAGCTCCCTCAGCCCTTCCTCACAGGACTTGTGCTGGATCCCCTCACAGCCTCCTTGCTCTTCTCTGGACCTGCCCCCGCACCTCAATTCCTTCCTGAACTGAGGGGCCCAGAACTGGACACAGGACTCCAGCTGTGGCCTCACCAGTGCTGAGTACAGGGGAAGAATCCCTTCCCTGGACCTGCTGGCCACACTGTTCCTGATCCAGGCCAGGATACAGGAACCCTTGGGGCTGGGCTGTGAGCATCAGCAGCCAGCCCAAGCACTGATGCCTTGGTGTCTGCAGCAATCCCTCTGCCTGATGAATCCCTCTGTGCCACAGAAGCTGCTGAACAGAAAGTGCTGGGGTTTCCATTTTATGAAACTGAGACCTAACAGGAAACTCCCTTGTATTTACAAAGGGGGAGTTCTCTGAGCTACTTGATAAATCAAGGTGGGGGCTGTGCCCAGGACCGAGTCATAGGACATTTAGAAGTGTAAATGTGTAGAGAGCTTGCATAAGGGGAGGTTTTCAATAGTCAATACATTTAAAAAGTGACTCAGGCCCTCTTCTCTCATAAGAAAACAGAGCAGTTCTGGGCAAAGTCAGGTCTCTTGCAGAAGGAAAGGGATAAGAAGAAAGTCAAGATACAGAGTCTATTTCCAGCCTCAGTCATGCCACATCCAGTTATGTAGGTTTGGGTGGTCTGTTCAGCTAATGGATTTTAAACACTTCCCTGTCCCATGGAAAAGCATTGCGAGACTGAGGTGTTGTTTGAGAAGCACCTGAAACCAGAGTGTGTAGAGATGGGGCAGTGCATGTAAGGCTTGAACAAACTGGTTCTCAAAAACAACCACAGGTATTTAGTGATCCACATGTTTTGTTTTGGATTTCTCTAATGGGTACAGAATATTGTTCTCAATCACCTTAGAAACCCTGAGGGAGTCAGTGCCTGCCTTCTGCTCTGTGGGATGTGGACTGAGCCACAGGCACAGGTTGCCCAGAGAGGCTGTAGATGCCCCATCCCTGGAAAGATTCAAGGTCAGGGCTCTGAGAAACCTGGTCTGATTGAAGATGTCCCAGCTCATTGCATGGGGTTGGACTCAATGACCTTTATATGTCATTCCAACCCAAACCATTCTATGATTCTAAATTGTCCCAAACTGGGCACATTGTTGTCAAATGCAAGCAGCTATAATCATGGGCTGATTCTTGTGGTATGTCAGAGAACATGAATCATACATCATTTTCTGCTGGGGAGTCCTTAAAGTGCTGGAACAACTGTGTTTGAGACAAAGTGATATTTGATTAGAAAACCTGAGAAGCTTAAATAGGCTGTCTCCTCAGCACATACAAATTGCTGTTATCTCAGTGTCTGGGTGGCACGAGAAATGGGATTACTGTCTTTTTAAGGGAATAATCCATGTGTTAAAAGCTATTGAGAGGCATCCAGCTAATGATCCATCTGAAAATAAGTAGAGTTTTTATGGAGCCTGGTATAAAAACCAGGACCTGCCTTGCCTCCCACATACTCAGTTATCCAGCAGGTGCTGCAGTGTGGCTCAGGATGCACAAAGTGTGTCAGCCCCCTGCTAATGTCTGTGGTTCTGCTGCAGTGTCATAAAAACCCACTGTATCCTCAGAAGTAAGGAAGAAGTGACAGGCTTGGGTCTGTGCTGGTCTGAAAAAGAAACCCACTCAGCCAGCAGAGAGAAGCTTCATTGCCAGGTTAGCCAGGAGAGGTCAAAGATCAGCCTATAGTCAGTGCTGATACTTCACTTGGTGCCCTGTGGGTATAAGAACAAGTCTGGGTCTCCATGCTGGACAGGAACTGTTCCTGACCAACCCTTGTTTCCTTGACATCAGGCAGACAAGTGTCCTTTATCAAGCTGTTTCTCACAGGTAGTGGGGTTTGACCCTTCACAGTCAGTGCCAGGGTTCAGCATACAAGCCCATGTTTCTCAGCTCAGCTCTCCCCAGGGCCCTTGTTACTGTTCAGTACTCCCAATATACTTAATCTTCAGCTTCACAAAGACTGTTGGCAAGATTTTTCAGCAAATTAATGTGGAGCTAAGAGAAGAGAGGAATAAAAAGTCCCATCTGGGTGCACTTAGTGCACAATACTACTTACGGTTTGGACATTGTTGTAGGATCAGTTCCAATTCAGAAGTCAGTCTCCTGTCCAGGTATGAATTAAGCCACTGTGGTTTAACTCCTCTCCCTCTCTTCCCCGTGTATGTGTCCCCAGTCATTGAAGGCTGCCTGGGCCATGGATATGAAACATCCTTAGGGCTTCCCTATTTTGTACCAAACTGTGTCAGTCCCAAAGGTCCTGTGAGCTCTCCTTTGTTCTGATGGGGAAATGAGGCTCTGCCTTCTGCTCAGTACAGCTATTAGGCCCAAAGCTACAGCCCACCCACGTGATCCTCAAATTGCTGGCTGGTTCATCACTCTCCAGTGATGACACAAAATGTTCTGTGAATGTCAGTTGAGCAGTGACATTTGCAAAGATGCTTCTCTTTTATCAGCACTTTGTTTGCACAAGAACGTACCTGTTGGCTCTTCAGTAGGGAAGCATTAATCACAAATTAATCCTTTCTAGCATAGGAACAAAACCAGACTGTTTTCTGGGGAAAGTGTTTGGCATCTGAGCTCATCACACACATGGTGAGATTCTCTACCAGGCAGACAAAAAGTCTGAAGACCATTCAGGAGGATGAGCAGGTCGACTTCCATAAACAGAAAGGTTTCCGAGCACAAAACAGCTCAAAAGCCACTCCAGCTGACAGAGACATTTTCTATTTCAACCTCAGAAAAGCTATAGCTCACCTTACTAAGTACAAAGGTCCAGCAGCAAGAGACCTCTTGAGCACACACAAGGACCCTGATGGGTAGATGTGGAGATTAAGGGATGTAGGTTTCCCTCCTACACTTTTAACAAAAGCCACTGTCAAAACTTGAGCACATAATATAGTTCTCTAATTACAGCTGTGTATGTAAGAGACTAAAGTCATGACTTTTGCACTGCCCATGTGCTGACAACAGTTTTCACTTTGTATGTCCCTGTGATCCTACATCACCAAACTTGTATCTCTTTCCTTTTTAAACCTGTCCTTCCATCATAAATCTGTTCTTACTGTACATACTGCAGTCCCAGCCTGAATAAGTAACAAGACAGTTGCTGACCAACATAAAAGATGTTCCCAGATGAAGAGGCTAGTAGCAGGTACTTCTGACATTTCTTCCAACAGGATCAATATCCCATTTCTCTTACAGAACTCATGTATTTCAGGCTCAGTGGGGCTGTGAAATGCTCATGCCTAACAGTCACATATGCCACAATAACCTCCTGTTCTGCACCATTTTCCAATTAGTCTTCAATATGATCTTAGGGGATTATCTTCACAGCAGACTTCGACCTTCTAAAAGCCAGAAAAGCAGATGCTGCCTTCAAAGTTTCTATAGATGTCAAGTTTAAATGGAGCACTTTATGAAACATACGGTGCAGTCAATGTCCAGACAGCAGTCATTGCAGGTGGGATTTCATTTTCACTCTGGATAGCCTGTGCCCTTCCAGGCCAAGTAAACTACTTCCTTCTCTGGCTGTGAAGTAGTCATGAGAGAGAAAAAATATCACCTTGAACTATTATTTGTAGAGCATTATGTTATTCCTCAAGCTAAATCCCAGGAAGTTTCCAAGGGGTCCAAGGAGGAGATGGGGCTGCTGCAGCTCAGTGCCAGGTGACCTGCTGGAGGTGCCATGGCCACATGTACATGTGTTTTGCACTGAGAATGCCAGAAGCCTTTAAACTGGCCTGGAAATCGGTCTGCACTGGTGCTGCAGCAATTCAGTTTCTATTTGCTATTAGAAAATCCAAACTTGTAAAAGGAAAGTCTGTAACCAGCCCAGATTTTCCACAAAAGTCACTCTTTCATTTAAAGTCAGCTGCATCTTGCAGATGAGAGGACCTGAATGTTTCCCAAACATCTCTCTCCACTTCTGTCATAGCCATCAATACAACATCATTCATTAATATTGCTGCTTTATGTTACTGGAGCTGGAGAGAAGGTGGTCAAAGGTTGTATAAAATGACTACAGCACTTCTAGTGCTTAAAATAGACATCTTTATGTCTTAGTATTTGCTTCTCATCAGTGTCCCTGCAACCATCCAGCCATCACAGGATGCAACTCAGAGAAGTTTGCTGCTCTGGGGTCTGAGTCACATTTTGTCAACAACAAGCACACTTGATTGAACACTTTTGGTTACTGCAGTATTTTTCAAGGTGTTTGGAAGCAGCCAAGCTTCAGAATTTGCGACAAGCACTGTTAGTGTCAGAGATAGAAATGGCTGTCTGCATAATCTGGCAAGAAGCCTGTCTCAAATGAAAAAAGAAAAAAAAAAATTTGGAAATGAACCTTCAAACATTAAATAAGATAAAGATTATTTTACGAAAAAAAAGGTTGCTGGAAGAATGATTAACATACCCCCTTCTGTTCAAACACACAGAGGAATAATCAATCTTCTATTAAAAAATCACAGAGGCATAGAATCGTAGAATCTTTCAGGCTGGAAATGACCCTTGGGATCATTGAGTCCAACCATCATCCCTACTCTACAAAGTTCTCCCATAAACCCTATCTTCCAACACCACATCTAAGCAACCCTTAAACACATCCAGGGATGGTAACTCCATGAGCTCCCTGGGCAGCCATCCCAGTGTCTGACCACTCTTTCCGTGAAAATTTTTTCCTAATGTCCAGACTAAACCTACCCTGTTGCAGCTTGAATCCTGCAACATCTTGTTCTATCACTAATTACCTGTGAGAAGAGACCAGCACCAACCCCTCCACAATGTCCTTTCAGGTAGCTATAGGGAGTGATGAAGCCTCCCCTCAGCCTCCTCTTCCTCAAACTAAACAGTCCCACCTCCCTCAGCTGTTCTTCGTAAGATTTATTCTCCAGGCCCTTCACCAGCTTAGTTGTCCCCCTCTGCACTCACTCCAGCACCTTGATCTCTCTTTTACTGAGGTGCCCAAAACTGGACACAATACTCAAGGTGTGGCCTCACCAGTGCTGAGTACAGGGGGACAGGGACATTTTTCCCTAGATCAGGTTTCTCAAAGTGCCATCCAACCTGGCCTTGGATACTTCCAATGGTGGAGCATCCACAGCTTCCCTGGGCAGCCTGTTCCACTGTCTCAAGAACCTTATAATTAAAATTTTCTTCCTTAGGTTAAAACTAAATTTACCTTCATCCAGCAGTCTGACACCTTTGCTCCTTGTCCTGTCACTAGAGGCCTTCATAAAAAGTCTTTCTCTGTCTTTCTTGTGTTCTTTATGTCTTGAAAGGCCACTATGTCTTTTCCAAGCTGAACAACCTCAACTCTCTCAGCCTTTCCTCAACGGAGAGGGGTTCCAGCCCTCTGACCCTTCTTGTGGCCCTCCTCTGGACTTGCTCTAAGACATCCATGTCTTTCTTGTGCTGGGGACCATAGAGCTGCATACTGTGGCAGCAGTGGACTCCAGGTGTGGGCTCATGAGAGTAGAGCAGAGGGAGAGAATCATCTCCTTCAACTTGCTGGTCACATTTCTTTTTATGCAGTCCAGGAGACAGTCAGCTCTCTGGAGTGAAAGCACACATTACCAGCTTATATCCAAATTCTCATCCACAGGAATCCCCTGGTCTTTTTCCTCAGGGCTGCTCTCAATCTGTTTGTTCCCCAATCTTTACTGATGTTGGGGCATTGCCTTGACCCAAGAACAGGACTTTTAACTTGGCCTTGTTGAGCTTCATGAGGTTCACACAGGCTCACTATTCCAGCCTGCCCTGATCCCTCTGGATGGCATCTCTTCCCCTACATGAATCAACCACACCACTCAGCTTGGTGACATCTGCAGACTTGCTGAGGGTATTCATATTAAGGAGGAAAGCAATACATCACTGAAGTTCTTTTCCATATCTGTTATTTCAAAAACATTTTGCCCTTGCATAATTTTATTTGGTTTTCCTTGTGCTGCAGTTCCTGATAGAGCTGCTGAGCCCCAGTGGATGGGACTATTGCCTGAAACTCAAAATAAAACTCACAGACTGTGTTCAGCACTGCTGAGAGCAAGGAAGGAAGAGTCCTGATGATATGAGGAGACTGGATCCTCACAGCAGCCCAGTGAAGATAGAAAGGCTTTTCCAGGTACCATTTAACAGTAAAGGCTTATCTGGTATTATGTGAATTGGTTTCAGCAGGAAAAAATACTTTCCTCAGTGCCAGAATCCCATAAAATACCAAAAAATTAATCACAGTAATCCCACACAGCCTCCTATTGCCTTTCTACTCTGACAAGCCCTTTTCAAAAGACACTTCCCTTTTTTTATTGCTTTTTTCTCAGTAAGGCAGCAGGAATATCTATCTGATAATAAATGGAAATGCTTTCGTTTGAGGATTTCAGAGCATTGAAAGGGCAAGCACAGACTCATTTTTAAAGATGGTAAAAACAAAGGAACAGAAAAGTTAATGGCCCTACAGAGTCTAGGCTATAAGTAATTCCTATCTAGCAGGATTTTGGGGGACAAAGTTAAAACACATGAAAAAAAGGTGACGAAAGCTGACTTTGGCTTTAGAAAGAATTACATATTTTTGTCACAAGCAATGTGTTACAGCAAGTCTCTTTTTTATCTTCTGCAATTCCCTGCCACTGACAAATCCCCCATAAAGAAATAACATTTGCTGGAGCATTGCAGGGCACTCTGGGAGAGACACCACAGCCTTTTGCTCTCCGTGGAGAGACCACCCTACAGCATCTCTGTCTTGGAGGAAGCTACCACGTACAGCAGATTTCTGGACCCCTTTGCCTTCAGCAGGGACACACCAAAGCCTGGTAGTTTTCCATACACAGAGTCCATTCTCAGGAATGTGACTCCTTCATCCACTTCTCCCAGGCCAGCATTCCTGATGGAGTTGGCCAAAGGCATCATTTCAGAGCCAGCCAAAGCCCTGAGCTACAGCTGGGAAGAGACACAGCAACGAGAGGAGTTCAGACACAACTGAGTTGCCTTGTATCAGTACAGATCATTAACTGCAGGAAATGCCAAGTAAGTTCACTTAACATAAATATCTTCTGTTGCAGGCTAAATTTAATCCAATTATCTCCTGTTTCCTTAAGAGTACAGCAGTCCAGAGTAACTGCCCACCAGGCACAGCCTGCATGTCTCTCCTTCAGTCTGTATGCACAGGTTGGATAGTGGCTTTTTTGTGTGGCTCCAGCCTGCACTGCCAGAAACACAAAATGTTAGGTATCTTTTGTCACAGGAAAGTTTGTTTTCTTCAGAAATTCTATAAAGCACAGAAAATTCACCTCAACTCCCCAGGAGACAAGGAGAGTAAAAAGCATGCAGGAAAAATACCCTTTGCTATAATCTCTAGATTTGCAAAGGTGCAGCTTTAAAAAATAATTTAAAAAAAATCTCCAGGAAACAAGACTTTCAGGGTGACCTTCACAGGAAAATAAAGTAGGAAATACTGATTAATACTGAAAAAGAAATTCAGGCCACATGCTCAGTAGTGTTAACCAGTAAAATCCCTTTGACAGTTTTCCCACTTACACCAGCTAGATCCAGCTCAGCCACCCAACCAACACTTTCATCAGAAAGCATGAGAGAATAAAGACATAAATACTCCATAAAGTCACAGTATTGTGTTTATTTGACCTGTTGCCATACATCTAGATGCCAGTGACAGATGAATCTCATCTAACTTCAGGCATCTAGAGCTAGGCTGCTACCTCCCAGCCAGTCATCCCAGGTGACCTGGATCAAGATGTGTCAGAAAAGCATCCAAATGAATTAGAAACTAGAAGTGTTCATTTCTCCCGATCAGCTGGAAGAATAGTCTAGACAGCTGGGACATCTACATTTGTTCAGATTAAACCCATCCCCATGTGGCAAGCCTGAGCAAGAGGGTTTAACATCAACAACAACCAAAAGATATATCAAACTTTCTTAATGAGATAGAGATTTCAAATTCAGAGAGATTGCATAGAGAGTTCAGGAAGGGGGGGAACCTATAGTTTTTGGTAAAATTCAGGGATTTCACTTGAGAAGCTCAAATGTGTTTCTCTGCCCTTGCACTGACCTCCACGTGGAGCATAGCTTGTATTTTATGAACATGATCAGTTTAGCTCTGCCTCAGGGCTCTACACAAGTAACTTGATGTCAGTGTTTCTGTAGATCAGTGAAGGGAAGAGAGCAGTGTGAGTTCTTGCCTGATCATGGCTGGAGTCAGCAAATCTCTGCCCTCCAAAGTGAGATTATCCATCATCCTGCCCTGGTGGAGAAGTGACATTGCAAAGCCTGTCTGTGTCACCAGTGCTTCAGTCCTCAAATGCCACCTGGTAGCACTTCTTCAAAGCCCTGACCTGTCATTATAAGCATCCTTTGAGTATAAAAAGGGCTGAGTTTTGTCTTTTCAGTAGCAAGCTCTCTGCAGAAATGGAGATGCCTTCAGGTCTGGTCTCCACTGAACTTATTTATTTGATAGGCTTGTAATAAAGATTTTAAGGTAGAAGTAAACAGTGGTAAAAATAAACATAATAGAAAGGGACAGTGGGGAAAAGCTGTATCAGAACCAATTCAGCAAAAGCTCCCTGAGGTGTGTGCAGCATGTGTGCATTGTAGGCAGGACCCAAGGCTGCTGTTACTCAGAGAAGTCAGTGCATGTTTTCCTGGTCTCATCCAAAGACCTCACCATCAGACACATTTTCTACCCATGCAGTTACTTTACTCAGGTGAAGTTATTCAATGATACCATTAGCAGCTTTAGGAGCAAGACCAGAATGCCAGACTCCCACAGCTTAGCTCCACAACAAACAATAAAAAAGGCAATAAAATGAAAAAAAAAAAAAAATAGCAGTAAAAGTAACAAGTAATGAGCAAGGAGAGGAATGACTTGATCCCCCAGGTTACCTGCTGAGTCACTGCCTTGCTCTCCAGTGCCTGTACAACACCCTGATCCACAAAAATTCCAGGAAAAAGGATTCAAGGTATGCAATGAGGAAGAGGAAGAAGGCTGCAGTCTATGCATCCTTGAGGTAAAAAGTGTTCTGGAGGTACTTGTTCAAAATACTTAAGAGTAGCATTGATTTTTTTGTTTGTTTCTCAGTGGAGAGCACTTTCTGGGCACATAAACCACCACACTTTAACCAGGTGCAAAACCAGCAGCAGGACATTTCCTGCTGTGTTTACAGGCTTAACACCAGGAGCTACTTCTACACAGAGAGATGATACAACCTTCAAGCTGAATTTTCCTTTCTCTGCAAGCAAAACTTAAGTGCAAAGCTCATGGCTTGCTATGAATTAAGGACATCTTGAGCAATGGGCCCCATACTCTTGAGTTCTAAACAAATTCTCAAGTTTTTTGTGTACCAGAGACTTTTACACAGGGAAGATGGGAATGTGCTGCCTTGAGCTAAATGGCAGGAAGTGAGGCCCTCCAAATTCTATACTTGGAAACAGCCAGCAATATCAGGAGAGGTCAACCTCCAACACTGAGCAACAGAGCCCCAGGATGCTGAACACCATCACAATTCAGAGCCCCAGCCAATGGTCACTTCATGCTCAGGTTGTGCCACGAGGCACAGGGCTGATGAGAGCAAAATGTTCCCCAGGGAGTTTGTGAGGGGATTGTCCCTTGCCTTTCCCTCAGCACTGGTGCAGATGATAAATCATAGCATAGGCCAGAAAAAGAAGGGATCACAATTGCCTGCAGCTTCAAAGTGCACAGGCAGGCAAAGAGATACGCACAAGTGGGAATAATTATACTGTGCCTTCAGATGCAAAATTATTTTTGGTCTCATTTGTAGAATTGGTGCAATTTAAAAACAAAAAAAAATATTCACATCTTGATAACTAGCTGAAGTAACATAATTTATTTTTAGTGTCATACCTTCTGTCACGAATGCTGATGTAAACTCTGAAGCAATTACTCATTTTTCTTGAGCTATCCCAGAGCAGCATCTGGGATAAAATCAATATCAGTAAGTAGAATGTCAACTCTGGTATCACCTGTATTTCCTTACTACCCATAGAAACCAGGTTCACTTCTGAAGTTTCATAACAGTACATAAGAAAATAAGACCATGAACTGAATTAATTACCAAAGATTCAGCATCCTCAGAATAAAAATCTACTGATGTCAGCATGGGCAATCTAAGCAAAGGACCCACAAGAAACCAGTAGTAGTATTTTTTAGATTGGATTCATGTCACTGTGCTATTTCACATTGTCCTGTGAACAATTCAGACTCCCAAGTGTATGAGCACTGCTTCTTCACAACACTGCATTTTTACAGCTTTGACTTCTTATAAATCAGCCATGTGAACTGAAATGAGGTGTATGCAGTCCATGAAAAACAAACCATTTCCACTTTCCACAGCTAATAAAAAATTTAGAGTCAATTTTAAAAACCCTGAATCTGGGAACTCTCTGGTGCAGAGACCAATCCAACACCACAGGAATCTGACAGAGACGATTACTGTTGTCTGCAGGATCAGACTCACAGAACAGTTAATGACTCTGGCTCCCAACCCATGTAGCTCTCTAAGCAGAACAAATTGATTTCAGCAAAAGCAACAGAAAAGTTAATCTAAATCTTACCAGAGCTAATGCCAGATTAGTTTTAGGTACCTTTTCTTAGACTGATTCAATGAAAGAAGCAAACTAGTGAAATAAAACATGTCTTTCTCTTCACACACGAAGCCCTGTGCAGTTGTTCTAGAATTTAGGGCAAGCACAAATTAAACTTTATCACTATACTAAATTTACTTAAGTGCTGCTATTTATATAAGTTAATTTATGGTAAATTTTCAGCTAAATCCTCTAAGCACTTTGGCCAAGCTTTTATCTTAGTTCCACATCTGAGTCTGTAGAAATGCTACAAAATCCATGAACAAGTCTGGGCTTGGCCTACTGCTGCCAGGACAAAATTATTTTGCTGGCAATACATTAAGCTCTATTGCAAAAGAAGGCAGAAACAAAAAAATACACTAGAAGCAGGATATCCTATTTAAACAATCTTTGTACTACTTAAAACTTGCACTAACATAACTTGCAATACTATAAACAGAAACTTGCACTACTAGTACCTCAGGGAGAGTGGTGCACATCAAGTGTGAACATGGATAATCCCAAAGACACTTAAAAAACAGTGGTCAGGGAAAGAAAACCCTAAGGACACAAGAAAATATGCTTGCAAGAGACATTCACTTCCTCCCATTTGCAGTTCAAGAGAATTAATGATCCTTCCTTAAAGAGTTTTAAAGTACAAAAATAAATACAAAACTTGCTGACATAAATTAAACCCTCACACAAGCACCTCAATGTTAAAATTCTAAGATTTTTCTAAACTTCATTTTTCTCACTGGAGATTGTCTTACTAAAAAACAAAAAACAAAACAAAACAAAACAAACAAAAACAAAAGAAAAAGCCAACAAAACAACAACAACAACAAAACAAAAAAAAAAAGACACATTACCTGGGCTTTTTTCCCTCCATATCCTATGCTTTCCTGTTGTTCAGTGTCAAACCAGCCTTCAGCAACTCATCTAGCACTCATCTAGCACTTGCAAGACATGCCACTCTTCTTCCCCTGATTGTCATCAGGATTCTGTCTGTCTTTCTGATTAACCCACCAAGATATCAGCCACAGTAGGGTGAGGCTGTTTAAACACTTAATTATAGTCATGACTCTTATTCTAGATAAGGTTTCCCAAAGCACTGATGTGTACAAGTGTAGTTATCTGTTTAGGGAAGCCTTGAAGAACTCTGTGGTTTTGGCTCACAGTGCTCCACTACAAAGACATTTCTTCCTCCTCTTGCCACGAGTGGGTTCTCCCCACTCCTGTGGTCAGGTGGAACCAGCTTATGACTCAGCCAGCATCTTGGCTCATAAAAAAGCTCCAGATACACAACAGCCTGATGTTTTGGGGTGCCACAATATCAAATGTATGCTTCGTGTAGTTCAGTTATTTGCTGCACTAATAAAATTTCTACTCCTCCACATGCACAGACTCTCCTGACTATCCCTAGTATACCCAATGAGATCAGTGGGAGTTTGGCCAAGATGTCAGAAACTGGAGGAACGTTAAGCACAAGAAAAAGCCTGTGAGTCTAGTTCCCTGCAGGGTGCAAATATATTGCTCCCTGTATGTCCTGCATATGAAAAAATTCTTTTTCAAGTTGAGGACTGTCCAGCATTAGAACAAGCTGCTCAGTGAGGCTGTACCATCTCTGTCCATACAGGTTTTCAGTACCAAGATCCTAATACTGGTAATGGTGTGTGCAGAGATAGGAGCAGTTACAGCATGGGCTGAGGATGAAATCTGCTCCCTGTAGGGAAGCTGATGTTACTACAGCACAAGTCACACATCCTCTCTGAAGTACAGCTCAAGCAGCTGCACTATGGGGGCGATTCCAGTTCGGATCCCTGGGGCTTTTGAAAGCATAAAATTTTCAAATTATACATACAGCAGGTTATGATCTACCATGTCACAGCAATACAGCAAATGCAGCATTTCCATAAGCCCTTGTTGCAGTACAAATGTAAACTTTGGGACAAACCACAGGCACATTTAAGGCAATGTCTTGCTTAAACAAATTAAACTAAACAAACATCAACCTGTTGACCTAATACAGAGGTATTAACTACCTGATAGTTTCATCTCTCATATAAAAAATACACACTTCACTGTGCTGCACAGTTCTGCAAAAGTAAACTTCTTTTGTGTATTAAAAAATGGCATTCCCACAAGAGTAGAAACAAACTGCTGCAAATAATACAATTAGCACAAGAAGGAGGACCTGGTTCACTGTGCACTACATTGCATGTGCAGTCACTTTGCTACTCAGTTCAGTAGCTTTGCAATTCATGTCCAAGTGTTGCCAAAGAGTTGTGTTGAGGAGCCACTAGGGAAGAAATGTCTGATCTCTTGGCAAGAGGAATGTCTTACATCATGAAGGTTAATTCAGGTCTTTCCAAACAGAAACTGCTCTCGATCTGGTTAAAAACAGGTTGTTACAAAGTAAAGGGTACCAACATTTCTTATGATTTTATTATTTTAGGGTTTGTGGCTGGTTTAGCACTTGGCTAGTCAGCACAGATGTTCTAGGTGTTAAGATATGTTCATACCAGCTAGTTTGACAGTTATCATTGATGGGATTTCACACAGTAACCTGAGCCAATTTATCAGCTAGATGGTGTTAAAAAAGGAACAGGGGCATCATTCCCCTCTACCACTCTTCTCCCCCCTACCCTCATCTGCTCTCAGCCATGTTCCTGATGCTGATACCAACTGTAGCAACAGTTCTCTAAGCCAGTTTAACTCACTAATTCATCAGAAACAACTGGACATGTTGGAACTACATTGTAGGAGGAACCAGGAAGTCTGCAGCCAGGAGAAAAAGGAGGGAAAGCCATTGGAAATGGGGAGTGAGAGAAAGGACAGGACAGATGATGGAGCCAACAGCTTGGGTCAGATGATGATTAAACCACAAGTTTGACTCTATTTCAAGTCCACAGCGGGGCTCTTGCTGCCCTTCAATGGTGGGATTTGTTTTGGTATCAACTGACACTAATAACTCAAGAACAAAACGTGAACATTTTTATCCAAGCAGCCACTTGATGATTAAGTGTGGAAAACACTATGGTTTTCTATAGCAAGAAAAAAAAGGCAGAAGCCAGGTCTGTCTGAAGCCACCTCCAGTGATGCAGTGCTGCTTGCAGTGCTCTCTGGCTGAGGGATTATGTGAGACTGGGTACTGTCCTGCTTCCCAGCCAGGTGACTTCAAGAAACCACTGTAACTCATGAGCGTTTACCCAGTAATTCTTCCTCAACCTCTGACAAAGTGAGTTGTTCAGACTGTTTACATGACAGCAGCCCAAAGGTGTGGTCAGTTTCCATTATCATTATTAGTATGAACAGTGCCATTACAATTGCAAGGGAGGGTTTGTGTAAAGTAATGCAGATCTTTCAGACACTGAGGAGAAGCACAGGCTGGGAACAGCATATTGCTGGGCAGAAACTGGAAAACAGGCAAGGAGAGAAAGGGCTCCACTCAGGCAGAAACAAAACTGGCAGAGTTTCCCATACACTTCAGACAGAAAGAGGAATGACAGACAAACGGAGCAATTTACTGTGAAAATTCACTCAAGGATTTCATTTCAAGGACAACTTATTTATGCAGAGATCATGTCTAGAAGTCCCTTTTGTAGATGAAGCATCCATGATTTCTTTGCTTTGTGACAAAAAGTACTATGCCACTCTATACACCTGGTTTTAATATTCTGAGAGGAATATTCCATGCAGTCTTCCAAAAGAACACAGTTGAAACTGGCAGGGCACAAAGGAAAGTGACTGAAGTGACCAAGAGCATAGAGCAGCTTCCAGACAAGTTACAGCTACAAAAATTAGTACAAAAATTAGTACACTGATGCATGCAAAAGACAAGTGGCTGGGATACATTTGGGCCTCTAAATCATTAGTGAAATGGCAAAGAGGAGCAGAAAACACTTGTTCAGTTTCTCACTGTAAGAAGCATTTTGCTAAAGATGCATAACTACAGCACTGAACAGATGAAGCTGTTCAGCTTCCTGCTACTTAGTGCAGGACCATGTACTGTTGATCCACCAGAACAAATCCAGGGTAAATCTACTCTTTTCAGAGGATGAAGGACAAGGCTCTCAAATACAATAGGATTTTAAAGGTAAGGTGTTTTTTTTAAATTTGCAATCATCTTCAACTTCTCTGTCAGTTCAGACTCGGAGAAAGTTGCTGAGTTTTCATGAATAAATTCAGTCCTGAAAAGATGGTTATTGATGGAAAAGGACTGGAAAAGACATCATGCACAGCTACCGTATAAACACTGAAATGGAAGAAGAGTTCTCATGTAAATTAACTACAACCTGTTATAATAGTTGATGGCTCCTCTCTCTCTGCTTTCTGAACAGGAGCCCCCTGAGGAACACAGGTGACATATTATGCAGCCAAGCTGAATCTGGTGTGAAGCCTGGAGCACACCAAGGAGGCTGCAGCCCTGGCAGAGTAAGCCTGAGCCACCCTCTCCAGGAAAACCTGGTGCTAGAAGTTGTTCAGGCCAGAGGTGTCCTGGCAATTCAAGCCTTCCAGAGAAAAGAGAGGTAAGGATGCAGCTCTGCATCTTTTATCTGAATTAATTAGTAGAGACAGCAGCAGCTATGGAAAGAGGAATATCTACTAGGAAATTATGGCAGGACACTCCTGAGATACCCTGCTAAGGGAGTCCCCCAGGAATTTGATTTTATAGGATCCGAATTGGGAGGGGAGAGAAGAAAGAGCAGAGCATTTCAACCCAGCACCTCTTGCAACCACAGCTCCCCAGTGCCACCTACTCCACTGCTTTCATAAACCCGATGCCTAAATCTTGCCTCAACCAAGCAATTTTTCACTCTATCTTTTAGTGCAATTGGTTGGCCTGGAGTTCTTGAGTTGGAAGAGGAAGTGAACATGATGTCCACTCTGCTCCCCAGACTGCTATGGGTTTTATAGATCTCTACCATGTCCTCACTCATATATTTTTCTCTTTAAAAGTCACAAACCTCTGCTGTTCTCAGATGTTTCCTATCCTTTGGATTATCAAAGCCATTCTTTCTGAACCTTCCCCACTATCCCTGTAGCCTTTCTGCCATTCTAAGAGAAGGAAACCTTTGACTTCCGCCACCACATGGGTTTTAGGAGGGGCCACCCCCCTTCACTAGTACCAACACAGCCTGACCACAAGCAAAGACACCTCCATTTCCTGTGTATACTGTAGCACCCATCTCGGCAGCATGGAGTCCTCATCCACCACAGGAAACACCACATGCCAGTCCAAGCTATGACAGGGCCAAGGAGAAGGGCTGTGCCACTGTGAAACCCCTGGGCTGGAGAACATGGGACTGCTTGGCAAAGTCTGCTCCAAGAGGTTGCAGTGGGATCATGGGTGCCCAGCACCCTGCAGGCCTGGATGTTAACCACCCACACACACAGGTGCTGTGTACTCATGATCCTCCTTTGGGCACATTCCTGATTCCCTGGCATGACAGTCTTAAATGCTGTGAGGTATTTTCCCTGACTTGCTGTGCTTTAGCACCAGAAAACAAACATGGCAAAAATCCGCAGCCCATGCTGTAACTCTTACAACACCAGTATTTTCTCTTACTCAGCCCCCCCTACCACGATTGCCTTTACAGCAGGAATATCTTTAATTCTGCTGAAACCACACAGCGTCAGTCTCCAGAATACTGTCACTTTTGCAAACATAAAGGCTTTCATTTTATTGCACATACTGTATCTGCATAATAAATGTTCACACGTGAATTAGTTGTTTGCAACCTCCTGGAGGTAAAGTCAGTGGAGGTAAAGCAGCATTTTGAGAGCTTTGGTGACCTACAAGAGGGGTCATGTGGGTTGGGGACATTTACCAGGGGAATCCCCTGAGCTCGTCCTGAAGGTTCAGGTTTAACATTTTGTTCCAGTTTAGGCCCAGCTGGTAGCAAGAAGGCCTCTGCTCACTCACCCCCCACCTCCTAGTCCCTTCACCATACTTAAACAAACAAAATTCTCCACAATCATTCCATTCTCTAAGATTGTTCAGTTTATGTTTTGCCTCTAACCTCTCTCCTTCTCCTGGCTGGGTTGCCAAAAATGTTGCCATTTAGGCCCAGCCAGTAACACCCAGACCTCTGCTCACCCACTCCACTCCAGATCCCTTCCCTGCTGCCTCCTCTCAGGGCACAGGGGTTGGGCAGGGGAGGCTCAGGGTCAGTTCCCCACACGGTGTTTCTGCTGCTCGTTCCTCCTCAGGGGGAGGACTCCTCACATTCTTCCCCTGCTCCAACGTGGGGTCCCTCTCACGGGAGAGTCCTTCAGGAACCCCTGGGACCTGAGTCCCTCCCAGGAGGTGCAGTCCCTCAGGAACTGCTCCAGCCCGGGCTGCCCACAGAGTCACGGCTGTTGTGGGAACAGTCACCTCCTCTGGCACGGGGTCCTCCATGGCTGCAGATCCACATCTGACCCTCTCTGTCATCCTGCACAGCCTGCAGCTCCTCATCTGCCCCCCTGTGACACTCAGCAGCACCTCCACATCTGTTCACCATGATCCTTCATGGCTGCAAGGCCACACTTGCTCCACCATGCTCCTTCAGGAACTGCTCTGCCATGGCTCTCCACGGGTTGCAGGGGCACAGCTGCCATCTCACCACAGGCTGAGGTGAAATCTCTGCTTGGGCACCTTTCCCCTTCCTTCCAGTCTGACCTTAGTGTTTGCTCTGGCATTGCTTGCTCTCACCTTCTCCTCTGCAGATCTTTTCTGTTTTGTTTTGGTGAGGGGCTTTGTTTGTTTGTTTGTTTTTATTTAATCTTTTTTCAGTTTTGTTTTTCCCATCTTGAATATGTTACTCACCTGGGTGCATCCAGCTTCCCAGATCTGCTTGGCCTTGGCCAGAGGCAGGGTTAGAATTGGAGCTGGGGGCAGCTTCTCACAGGAGCCACTCCTGTGCCCCTCACTTCAAAAACAACACTGCCCTAACCCAAGGCACGTTTGCCAACATGAACCAGGAAAGAGAGAGGAATAAAGGACCCAGTAGTCCTTCTCAGTCATGTGGTAGTGATATCATCCTTCTGGGCATAACAAGACCTATCTAATAACCAACTCCATGAAGGGATTAGCACCTGTTCACATAAACATCAAAAAATCAGACCACTGTAGTCTTGCTACAAATGCAGTCTCCCCATTAGCTGACACCACCCAAGAGCTCTGCTATCTTTGATTTTGGTGTCAAGTAGAAAGATTATCACGTGAATATGCACTAGACAGACCTGCCCTGTAGTGTGATCAGTGACACCCTACCTGCCTGCTCCACCTAAAGAAGCTTCAGCCATATCCTTTATCTAGTTTTGCTTGGAAAAATCAAATGTAGCTTCCAAAAGCTTGTACCTGGATCCCCCACTGCTGTTATATAAGCATTTCCCAGTGGTTTGAAAGTATACAAGAGATGTCTCTGTGTTGTGTGCATCCCTTTCTCACTTAGAGTATGAAGAGACGGGAATTTACACTGTCAGATTTCTCCCATGTGAGTCAAATAAATTTCTTCTCATTTGCATTCCTGCAGCTTCTCATGCAGCTCAAACATAGATGTTTTGATTTCTCTATGTAATAAAATTCTCTATAAGCCATTCAAACAGTTGTGTCTGCACAACTGTAATTAAAAATATGATAAAGTCAGTTTGCATTCTTCCCCAGCTTTACAAAAGGGAAAGAACATCTTTTTGGCAACTGCTCTTACTTGTATCTCTGACCAATGCACACAATCCCTCAAGCAAATCAGCAGCAGTTTGGTACAAGTTCCAAAGGAGGTAAAGGCCTGAGAGGTGGCCAGGCTCTGAGCTGCCCTGGTTTCCATGTGTTCTCTGAAAACCCCTAAAGGAACAGCATGGCACAGTGAACACTGATGCATCTGAGCTTGGAACACCAGTCGTTCATCAATAAATGAATAGCAGGTGGCTTTTCCAAGGCTCATTTATCAAGGAACAAAGAAAGTTGTGGGTAGTCTTTTACATACCTTTTCCATCACACATAATTGACTACAAGCCACCCTCTTCATTCTGTTACAGCCCAGGTGAGCTTTTTTTGATCTAGCAGGGTTGCTGCACCGTGGTGATGTCCCCCATAGCTGGGACATCTCTCAAGGTTGCTACTCAAGGCACAGAGACCTTTAACCAACAGCAGATCTTTGGTAAGCGACTGATACCATGCATAACCCTGCAGTTGACTTTCCCTTGATAAATTTGATTGCATGCTGAATTGATGCTAACGAAACAGGACATGAACTTTACATATATGATCCTCAGACATAAACCATGAACCAAGCCTGGGACTAAGTCTGGATCCAGCTGCACTTAGATTCCTCTGAGGAGTTCAGAAAGCAAGGGGGTCTATTCTGACCCTGGTGACTCGATGGGAGGGTCTTCCTTATCCTTTTGGTCTTGGATCTCCATGTGAATCATTCTAACCTGAGTGTAAGTCAGTTCTCCCTTGTATTTTTCTTCCATGTAGTAATTAACAAAGTGAAACTTGCCATTGAACTTTGTTAAATCACAGTTTTATAACATCATATTAAAACCACTTTTTATACCCTTTATAGTGGCTCTTCAAGTGATCTAAATCACCAGTTCTGGTAAATTATTATTACAGTTTGATAAAACATGTTGCTGCTCCTCATTTTGAGTGAGGTTCATTCCACTCATTTCTGCAAGTGTCCCACATAGATAAGCCCTGCTGGTTTACTTAATCCACAAAAAGTTTATTTATTTAAATTGAAACTGAACTCCTGTGGTGGTTTTTATTTTTATACTTTATAATTTTTACATTTTTATGCTCACATGTCAGCAGGTGCCTATTTTGCTTTTTTACTTCAACAGAAACAAGTTTTTACAGCATTTTCTCAGCAGTGTCCCTAATACAAATCCTACTCCTAGGCAAGCTTCCAGGCCTCAGCTGCTTGGTCATATGCATGAGGGAGGGCTTTGTGCTTTAAAACTTCTCACAGCATTGCTCAGAGTAAACTTTCATTCCTTTCCAAAGTTCACTTTACTACCTTCTTCTGTTGCCCCTGAACCTAATTTTCTACAAACAAGTTGCTTTAAAGTTAATATTGCCCACTGAATTATTTGTATACCTTCTCTTGTTTTACATGATGAGGTAGTTGTTACATCTAAGCAATACACCATGTGCTGTTTCACTTGTTCTAACCTTATTCCATAGTATAGGCTTGATAAGGCAAGGACAGCTATACCTTTGAAATGCTTTTGATTTTAGTGTCAAGTAGACCAATCTCCTGATTTTACCCAATGATCTTTTCCCTAACTTCTGCAGAAAGCAGCTTTTATTCAATCTATCAGCACTTGTGAAACAATCACTTCTGCATGTTGTTAGATTGCCAGTAATTCTGATTTTCCCAATCTCATCTGTGTTTCTCTGGATGTATAGTTATGGAAAATACTTAGTGCCATTGCCTTGCACATCTACACCTTTTTTTTTTATAGCCTCAGCTTTGTGAGCATTGCTTGGAGTGTGAGTTTTTATCACTTTGCAGACAGGTGCCCACAGATTTGCATAATAGACATGGGGCTTCTGAGCATATCCACTGCTAATGGATTTGGAATTGTTTCCTGCATTTTCTCTGCATCACTTTTCTCTGCCTTCATAACACCAGTAGGATAATTTATAAAGCTGTTTTTATATTATCACCTTATTTAATTTTCTTTCATGATGTCTCAAAACAGAATGAGACCAGAATGATGATGACTTCGTATGGCTCTGCTTCAGAGCTGACTGCAGGTCCTAAACAGATTACAGAAGGAGTATGCAGCAGCCTCTCTTCCTGAAACCAGCTCCAGAAAGCAAAGTACAACAGAGGGCAATATGAAGAGAGACTTTTCAGCTTCCACCATGGGTCCCTAAAATGCCAGGTCACCTGAACATTGCAACTCAGAGCTCCCCAAATAACTCATGTTATATTTGATAACAGCTTCTCAGATGTGGTCCCACTTACCAATATGAGGTAAGTACCAATGAGTTTTAACCAAACAGGATTTCCAAACAAGTTATATTAAATTCTGCACATGGCAAACTTCCTCAACAATACCCACAGCAGCACTTCTGACCATCTGATAACTTGGCCCTGATTTGGGCATCCCAGATGGTATTCAGCTCTCATTAGATCTTGCAACCTACTCAGTCAGTGGTAGCTCAACTCAGTCATAGAAACTGATGGACAAATGTTGCATTTTCTGATATAAAAGCAGCAAGCTGAAAGGGATTTTTCTGAGTACCTAGGGCACAAGGTCATTACTCCAGTAGAATAAATGCTAGAAGTTTTTTCAGAAGTATTTCCATGACCAGATGCATCCTGATTCTATCATTTTCTTATTAGTATTTTTGCAAGGTATAGTAGTCTTCTTCTATGTGTATTTGTTTGGGTTATTTGCATAGTATGAGCTGGTGGAACAGTATCACCTGAGAATCCCAGCTTTTCCGAAAATAGACCCCTTCATTTCTTATGTGCTTTGCCCGTAGAGAAAAACCCATCCACATTTGCAGCAAAACCACCTTCAGGCTGAGAAATCAAGGAGTAACTCTGATCCTTACCTGTTGGGGAAATTCACTCCTGGGTGGGTTACTGTTCTTAATGTTCCCACATATGATGCAAATCAGTCCTAAGAGAGAGAGAATTTGACTCCATTACTGCAAATTCTTCAGGCATAGCATGGAGAAGGGGAAGGAAAGGGATGCAAACTCCCATCTACAGTTCTGTCTATGGGACTTGGTTTTCCCCTTACAATGTCTGCTTTTCAGTTTCCTTTTGATTGTCAGCCCATTGAAACTATGGTGTGGTGCAGCCTTTATCAGATATATCAGGTGGAGGCCAGGTACAAATATAAAACTAGACTACAACATGGAGATTTTACCAAGTAGACTGGTGTGTCAACAGCTTTGTAGTGTGTGCTCAGACCAGTTTGTGTCAATATCAAACATGCAGCTAAATCTTGTTATTTCAGTGTCACTGCCATGAGAATTTTCCTTGTGCTTTTGACAAATGTTTATTTACACATTCATGAATTCAGGTGCAACTTCAGATAGGAGAGTGGTTTCTCTGGTTCCATGAACTCACTTCCCTTACCACCACATGGAGGAAGTGGCAATCACCCAGCAGAGTTGTCTTTGTGGATCTCAGCAGCCTTGTTCTAGTAGAAACCTTCTGGGCCCATGTTTGCACTTCTCACCTTTTTCCCTGGTCACTCAAATCTCCTCAGAAAGATGCTGCTGCTGCTGCTCAAACAGAAGTATTTCACATCTCTGTGAATGGCCTCAGCAAATGCTAGGTGCTTGTGAGTGGCTTTTAACAAGAGTGATCATTCCTTAAAGAACCCATTCAAAATTTGGGTGCCACCATCCTAGGACTCATTCAGACCTATGTGAGAGACAGTTCCTGTCCCAAAAGGTTTAAAAACCTGGGTAAATTTAGGGTATGCTTCAGTCAGTGCTTTGACATATAAAGAGTCATTTTATATGTCACTTCCATTCATACATCATTCATGTATAAAACTGTTTTACAATGAACTCTATTTTACTAAAAAAAAGTAAGCTCAAGAAAACAGTGTCAGGAAGGTCACATAGATTGAGTCCAGACCACGCAGCTCCCATGCTAGAGAATAAATGAGGCAACCCACAGCTCCATACTGAGTCACAGCAGACAGCAATGCAAAATGGAAATATCAGAATTACCAGCATGGCCTCACAGCAGATCACCACCAAAGCCCTCAGAGATACCAGCAAGGGACAGACAGACAAACAGCCTCCCCAGACTGAGGCACAAAGGTAAGACAGAGACTTCCCCTTTGCTTTGCAGTATCCAAAGCCTACCCCAAGGGACCCTGATCCAAGCACCCTGGTGCTTAATAGCAACAATTACAATGATCAGAATCCTGTTCATTCTCATTCTGCACAATTTTATTCTTACGTTTTTTTGTTGGTGACCTTTAACCACATTCACAGAGAGACATGGGTCCAAGCTCTTTGTAGCAGCATCTTTTCCCTAAAGAGAGTTCAAAGAATGGACAAGAGCATTTTGGCTCCGGGGCTTTAATCCAGGATTTTAAGCCCAAACTAAGGGCTGAGGGGAGCTTGTGTATGGCACACACTACTCCATCCCTCTCCAAACATCATATTTGCTGTCTGGTTGCAAGATGAACTGGTTTCACAGAGCAAGTTTGACATCTACATTCCAATCACTGCCTCAAACTATACTAAAAATACAGCAACCACAAAAGGTGAAGGTAAAAGAAAATTATTCTTTTTATACAAGCTATTTCTATGCTCTTTTTATAATACTCTGAGATTTTAAAATCAACAGTCCATCAAGGTCTGTCCAGACTGTAAGAGAGAGGAAAATGCAAAGGCTGCCTCAAAGCACCTTCTATGCAGGAAAGAAAATATAAGATGAAGTATCACCCTAAGATTCCTGTGACTTGACTCACTGTTTATTAGGAGGGTTTGATTTGTAAACAGTAGGAAATGTGCCTCCATTAAATTGTCTTCCCACACCAAAAGCATAAACACATGCAGAAGAAATCATAGCCCTTGCTATACAAGGAGGCACACAAAAAACTCCAATGCTTTGTGTCAGTTACCCTGCACAAAATGAAGTCAGCAATAATATTTGCTATTCTGATCTGCCATAAGTCACAGCAGAGATGTCAGTTATTGAACACACCAACACTGCCAGGATCAACAGAGAAACAAACAAAAAAACCACCTCCTCAAAGCAGCAGCACTGGTTAATAAAGCACAGAAGCCAAACTTGTCTTCCTGATGCAGATGCACATTTGTTGGCCTGCAAAGAAATGGCTTTATTTTAAGCAACAAAATTCCACTGGATTGGGGGCTTGGAGGCCAGATAAAATAAACATCTAGGAAAAAGAGAGAAAAGAGAAAAAGAAAGAGGACAGAAGTTTTGTGTCAGTTATCTCCATAAGCATGAATTTAAATCCTTTTTTTCAAAACATTTACATAAGTTTTGTGAAAGGTACTGTGTAGACTGCTAGTCATGCTTTTCAATTTGATTTTAGATAGTAATGTCACAAAGAAGATATTAACAAAGGTGAGACATGCTAAAACTTAATTAGTACAAGACAAAACCAAGCAGCAATGAGATAATAATTGAAATTGGAAATGCTGCTGTCAGTCACCTGTGATATATGCTGTTGCTTACAGCAGCATTTGAGTCTTTGCTTTATCCAAGATCTTTTTAAAATGCAGACCTGCATTGCTCTCATACAGGGTTTCATATCCAGGGGTAGTATATAAGACCACTTACACTCAGGGAAATAGCATTATCTAAGAAATTGATAGCTGTCCTTGAAAGCCTACCTTTCCCCTTCTTTGTACAGATCTTTAAATAATGGTTAGTTGATCCTTAAAAAAAAACAAAAAAACACCCCCCCCCAAAAAAACCCCACCAGTGGACTTAAAAACACATTTACACAAAAATTTTCTCCCACTTGAAAACTGAGGAAAATGGAATTCAGATTAAATTGGATAAGGGAAAAATTACTTCAGATGGAAGAGAAGAAAATTCAGGACCTGCAGGATATTTCTCAAACAAGCCATTTGCAGGAATTTCTGTGTGGTGAAAAAAAAAAAAAAAAAAAAAAAAAAAAAAAAACACACACCAAAAAAAAACCCCCAAAAAACCCCCAGTACAACTGCATCCAGGAATCATAGGTTTGCAGACCTCGTTATTTGCAGGAGTCTCTTTGAGAAAGTCTGCAGGGAAAATGCTAGACTTTATTTTAGCTCCTCTGCCTTCTCCATAGCTAACACGTTTTATGAAACATTTAACTAAGCTCATTGAACTGTCACTGTGCTTTCACACAAGCACAGAACAGCACTGGGGAGAAGGAAACTTGATGCTTTTTTTTGAAAAATAACCAAAATCCCTTGTCACCTAATTGCTTTCTTTCTGAGTACATAACCATTTGCAAGCAGAGCCCAGAGCCCACCCACTCTCTCCCTTGGCCCCCAAAAGCCACCACAGAGCTCCCACCCCATTTCTCAGAGATCTGTTTCCTCCCCAGCTACAGAAACAGCTGCAGCATCAGGAACTCACACAGAGCTCTGAGCACCCACTGCACCCAACACCGTATCTTGGAGCCTGATTTACATATTTAGGAGCCAGACACCTACTTTGCAGAGGCTGGATCAAGCCAGTTGCTAAGCTGACACGACATTTATTACAAAAACTCTGGGTATTTCTTCTGAAGTGTCAGCACAGCAGTTGAAGCTTTCAATGAAAAAATCTTGATACTCAACACTTGCTAGGTGTTCCCTGGGACATTCATGGTTAAGTCTGATAGAAACCCAGCCAGGAGGTGAGCCATCTGCATCCTGTCTGGATGTGCTAACCATGACACTACAAATTTAGGAAAAAATGGAGAAAGGAAACAGCAGTTTTGGTCTCTGCTGAACTTGTTCTTTTGCTTTATATTAATAACAGTGTGCTTATGGGGCAGCCAGGGAGAGGTTGCAGAACCATGCACACAGCCACAGGCTCACTGCTCTCAGTGGGCAGAATCCAGGCTGAGCAGACAAATATTCTCCAAATAGAACAAAATACAAACCAAAAATATCTCAGCTCTCTGTCAGGCCTGTCCCTCGGGATGAGGCAGCCCAGGCAGGCAGTACACCAGCAGAGGACACAGACAGGCATTCAGGCACTGAACACAAGGCAAATACATCCTGGAAGACTTTGAGGGGTGGTCTCAATATTGTCCATTTCATTTTTACGTCAGCTACTTTGAAAATCAGTTTGTCTGCTAGAAAAATACAGCCATCTTTATTTTTCTGATAGTAATTCCCTGTAAGCTGATCTTTTCACATCACACTTTATTAATTGGGCTCATTTTTAAGGGCATCTTCATTAGTATTGTTCTCTGGATTTGAGAGGCTGTTCCAGAAACAGAGACCCGTGGCTTGGGAAATCATGAACCATTGCCTGCACACATCTCTCTTTCCAGAATGACCAAAGCCTCTCTACCTCCAAAAAAAACCCAGAAAAAACCAGTAGCAATCTCCTTGGTGACAGAGGTGACATGTGTGGTTGAAGGCCAGTATTTTTAAAAGGTCTCATGGATTTATTATACTAAAATTCAGCCTTGAATCCTGCCAGCAGTCACCTGAGTAACTCAGGCCTGCAAGACTTCCTGCGGACACAGGTCACATCAGCTTAAGCTAGACCTTGTGTTTATGTTACCAGCCACATAGTACTGCAATGACTGCAGCATCAAGTTAAATAACTTGTGTGGGTTTTTTACCTTGATTTAAGTAAAAAGCAGGAATAAAACCCCCATTTTGGCTGACAACAGGATAAATCTCTCCTGCAACCAGCACTAGGGACAGGCATGCAGATTTCCTGCTTGTTGTCTTTGGAAACATCAAACCATTTTTATTTCTAATTTGCAATGACAAATCCTTAGTGCCATCAACAGCAGAGCAGAGCACATTCCCAGAAACATCCATTTAACCAAATACTTTCCAGAAGTGCAGTGATGGCACATTTTGTGTGTCAATTTGAAATAACACTCTCTGCTGAAGAGACATTTCCAACTATGCAAACACAGCTGTATTTGAAACTTCAGACACACGAATCTGCAAGCTCTATTTGTAACTAACCTGGTGCACTGAAAAACATTTTGCTTTTTTTATTGTTACACTTCAGCTGGGTTGCTCCGTGAAGTTGCTACCGTGTTTACCATACTGGCTTTAAAGTGTTTGAGCAATCTTGCATTCAGCACAATTAGGAAATAAGTATTTCTTCATTTCAGTGCAATGATCCAGATCTGCTCCCCTACTTTAAAAGGAATTATCTGACCACCACCATATATAAAATTGATGTGATGAATGAGTCAGTCCTAAGAGGCTGTTAGGGACTGCTCTAGTTAGGAATTACTTTCACTTCTGTCCTTCAGTTTTCATCAAGGTCTTTACTACTGATTCTGAAACATCATTGTTCCAGCCAGATGATATGCAGGCACAGCACTGCTGCTTGGCAGAAAATAAAGTGATTACCTACAGCTAAAATCTTTTTGCCCTTTACATCTACATTTACAACGTGTTGACATGGATGGTTTAGCACTTTACCTCCCTGAACAGCTTACACTCTCTGCCTGTGGTTTGGAGCTGCTCTGTCAGGACCAAGCACCACAGGGGTGCCAGTGGGATGGGACACAGCAGCAGCCCTGAGCTTCCCTCCTTGCAAGGATGCTCCCAAGGTGGCATTTGAATCAGAAAGGTTTAATTGGCCCCAAAAATGTAATGCAGTTTTTTTCCTTTAAGAGATGCTTGAAGCAAAAAGCTCTATAGATCCATGAAGAACCACTGCAACCCTACACATGGCTGAACTCTCCCCTGAGGAGCAGCCAGCACCCATCTCCGTCAGATACCACAGCTCCAGGAAGCTTCCTGTGGCCTCACAGCTGCCCCACACTTTCTGTCACCAGCAGTAAGGAAAGGCTCACTTCAGTTCTGCAGGTGAAGGGAAGAATATAACCTTGATTCATTAGGGATTTTTACCTTTCAAATTTAAGTGTAGGCAAAATATCTCACAATGAAATATATTTAGGTGAAATCAACAAATCTTTCAGAAAAAAAAACTGATTTTATTTGCATCTTTTCTCAACAGACAAACTATATGTCCAAAATATGTCATTCAAACAGAGTGTCTCAACCCCAGACTTCATCTTTTACTGGCTTGTTTGCATCAGGAAGGAAAGGGGGTGATACTCCAGCCTGAATTTTTTTTAAAATGTTATTATGCTTCTTTCAGGGATGACAATAACCATAACTTTCCACTGTAAATAAGCACTTTGACATTAGTGGGAGCACTTATATTCCTTTCTTAGATAAAACTGGCTCAACAGTTTTCTGTTTAATTTTGTTTTGTGCCTTCTGTTGAAGGAGATTAACTCAATTTCTCATTAAAAAAAAACCCAAACATTTATCTGCATTCTCTGGAGTGATAAAACCAAATTAGGGTTTGGTGCTGGCATGAATGTTTTGCCATCCAACACCTTGCACAGGGATGCAGATTGGTTTGTGATTTTTTTAATCAAATGAGGGTGACATCTCTAGATAAATCTGAGCAACAACACTGACGGTTCATATTTTTCTGCTGTGTTTATACCAAGGAAGAGCTGACAAAAGCAGAGCCTGTGAAGTGCACCAGCAAGAGGGATGTGGCACAGCAGGAGATGTGCACAGTGCAGCAGCTGAATCTCCTCCTCTGGAGCTGACCACGCAGATGTAAAAACTATCCCAGTTTTCAGAGTTCAGGAAGATTGGCTGTGGAAGAGAAATCTTGCCTGTTTCAGAATAAATAAAATATGATCAGAGAAAGAGTTTTAAGTGATTTTTGTTTCTGAAGAAGGGCTCACAGCACTCCAAAATGGAACATGCAATACTCTGAGGCATAAACTATCTTGACTGTATTTCTCTTACAAAACCTCTTCAGCTGTAATTCCTATTAGAAATTACACACAGAGGAAACAATTAAAACACAGACTAGAGTATACAGGTATGTGACACTGCCTTATTCATCACTTTTCTCACACGAGGACAGTAAAAACATCTAAAGGTCATCTCACACATAACACCAGCAAGAGGCCATGCATGTCTTTGCCAATAAAAAGTTTACTTGTTTTACTCCAAAATTCACCAGAGAAGTTGTCACCTCCTCAGCTTTTCCCCCAGCAAGCAGCAGCCCAGGCTTGCTGTCCATTGCTCTGAGGTTTACCGTGCCACAGGCTGGAACCAAGCTGAAGGAGAGAATACACAAAGCAGAGTATTATTTATGGTAATTTTATTATTGTAATATTATTTATTGTAATCTCAGTCGCTGTCTGTACAGGAAGCAAAAAGAACAGCCCCATCCCTGCAGGAAACCCTGCCAGCTGCCCTCTCCATCTCCTGCCAGACACCACATCATTCCCTACACCTTGCTTCTGCCTACATGTGAAAACCAGAACACAAACAGGGCTGTGTACCTTTCCTTCTGGCCACCACAAAGTGAGACCTGAACTACCCTAGGTCAGACAGACAGTGATGAGTGGAGATGTTTTAATTACCATTTCCCAGGGCTGATGTCCCAGTGGACAAGAGACCAGTGCTGCTATAGCTCAGCCCATGCTATGAGCAGAACTTCACAGAACTGTCATGCTGGCTTTTCCACATCATCACTCAAGAAATGACATTCAGGTAGAATGTAAGAAAACTGCCCTGCTGAAAACAGCCTCTCTCACTTCAGCACTCAGTGGAAGCAAATAAAGTAATATCACTATTGCCAACAGATCTTCAGCTGTAACTCAGGTTTTTGACAACATTTCCAGGTTTTCGACCACATTTCCAGGTTTTCAGCACTGAATATCTGCTTCCACCGCGTAAGAAGGCTGCTGGCATGATTTGCAATGGCAACTCAATACATTTTTTAAAGTTTTGTGCCTAACTCAAAAACATCATTTGAATTTGTTTTTTCCTTGTTCAAAGTACAAAAACCTCACTATTAAGTTTTTTTATCTCAGGTAGTTCTTTTTTTTGTTTTTTTTTAAAAAAATGATTGTTACACTCAAATGATCTGTAAAAATAGGAACAGCTTTTACAGAGTCTAATTCAGTGATTTTTCAGCTTCTTCTGAACAGTTAACCTGAATCCCTTTGCAGAAATGCCAGAACCCTGTATAGCTCTTGAATACTGAGAAAGCCACTAGCATCAGAGCCAAAGCTTCGAAGGCAGCAGGTGTCAGGCAGAGATTAAATATCACAGGGAAGACAGTCATTTAAGTATTACTCTTTTTGCAGGTAAATGTTTAACCCTTTGTGTATTACTATTCCCATTCTCCAAGTGCAACTCAAGGAATTAGTTGCCATTGCTCCCTATACTGTAGGCCATAATATTCAGCCCCCCAAAGAGAGAACAGGGAGCACTCAGCACCATGAGCCCTGCCTGACTGCTGGTCCTGTTTCAGCCAAAGCGTGGCACAAACAGCCGCACAACAACCTCACACTCCACGATGGGCCTCAGCACAACTCATAACTCACCTCTTCCTAGAGCTCAGTCACCAAGCAGCTCCTCCGCTTGGGCACACATTCCACAGCTGTGTTCACTCGTGTCACCGGGTACTCTCGAAAGCGCATCACAGCGGGACAGCAGGGTGTTCCTACCGGGGGTCGGTCTGTCTGTCTGTCTGTCTGTCTGTCTGTCTGGGAAGCTGCAGCGCTGTGCTCGGAGCTGTTTCAATCTGACGCTTTCGCGCCTCAGCAGCCCGCCCACAGCTGCCACTGCCCAGGCACAGGCTGGCCGCTTTCCCAGCTCCAAAACACCTCAAAAGGAGACCTCTTCGCCTCCATCCTCTTCCCTGGGGCAGACTTAACGGCACGGGAGGTGCTCTTTTCATTGAGGGACTGTAGCCATGTTTGGGACTTGTTTAAAACAGCCGCCGGGGTGCTGGCTCCACCTTCGCGCCTCAGCAGCCCGCCCGCTGCTGCCCCTGCCCCGGCACAGGCTGGCCAGCTCCCCGGCTTCAAAGCGCCGCAAAAAGAGGTCTTTTCACCGCGATCCTCTTCCCCAGGGCAGGCTTACCGGCACCGTGACTACTTTTTCCTCAACCGGGAACCGTGGCAGTCTTTATGCCTCGCTTATATCTGCCCCCGGCAGCGCTGGTTCCGCCCCCGCCCCCTCAGCAGCCCGCCCGCAGCTGCAGCTCCCCCGGCCCTGGCTCTCTCTGCTTTCCCGGATCCGAAAAGCTCCATTTTATTAACCTAAAATCATTATATCCGTTGAAACTAAATGAAGAACGACCTGGACTGTAAACTGGTCCTTTATTGTCTTTGCCTTTTGTGATACAGGCAATTTTTTTTATTGCTGAAAGCTGGACAGATTCAGAAATTTGCCTTCCTGCATAATTTGTGCTGCAGATAAGAAGAGCTTTGGGTTTCTTCAGGAGCCTACTCTTGATTATAATGTTTATTATTTAGAAAACCTAGTCCTGGCCCATGATCTCAGCATAAACCACTGATCTTACAATCAAAGGCAGAAATTCATCAATATCAATATAATTTTTCATATTTTATAATTATTTTTTTAAGGTCCTTTTGGAAGGTCTCACGCTGGCTTGGCTCACACAGCTGGAGTCATGCATCTCTGTCAGCACATGGAACAATGAAAAATTCGCCCAATTTTAGTCACTTCATGAGAATTTGGTATCATCTTCCTCAGAATGAGGTGGCATCTTTGGACATTAATGACTCAATGTCCAAATGGAGACATGTGGTGTTCCTCAAGGGTCGGTACTTGGACCTCTGCTATTTAACATCTTTGTTGGTGACATGGGGAATAGAGTGCACCCTCAGCAAGCTTGTTGATACCAAACTGTATGGTGAAGTCACCACACTGGAGGGAATAAAAAATTGCCATCCTGAGGGACCCTGACAGGCTCAAAAAGTGGGCTCGTGCAAGCTGCATGAAGTTCAATAAGGCCAAATGCAAAGTTCAATGCAAAAAATCCAATGCAAAATCCCATGCACGACTGCAGGCTGGGAGGAGAAGGGATTGAGGACAGCCCTGATGAGAAGGACTTTAAGAGTGATGGTGGACCAGAAGCTCAACTTAAGCTGTCAATGTGTGCTTGCAGCTCAGAAAGCCAACTGTGTCGTGGGCTGCATCAAAAGCAGCCAGATGGTGGAGGGAGGTGATTTTCCCCCCTTCATTCTGCTCTTGTGAGACCCCACCTGGAGTACTGTGTCCAGTTCTGGAGTCCCCAAGATAAGGACATGGAGCTTCTTGTGTGTCCAGATGAGAGCCACAAAAACGATCAGAGGGCTGGAGCACCTCCCCGTGAAGCCAGGCTGAGGAAATTGGGTTTGTTCAGCCTGGAGGAGGCTCTGAGGTGACCTTATAGAAACCTTCCAATATCTGAAGGGGACCTACAAGAAAGCTGGGGTAGGGCTTTTTACATGGGTGTGTAGTGAGAGGACATGGGGAAATGGTTTAAAACTTGAAGAGAGGAAATTTAGGTTAGACATTAGGAAAAAAATATTTCCTGTGAGGGTGGTGATGTGCTGGCACAGGTTGCCCAGGGAAGTTGTGGCTGCCCCCTCCCTGGAAGTGTTCAAAGCCAGGTTGGATGGAGCCTCGGGCAACCTGATCGAGTGGAAAATATCCCTGCCCATGGCAAAGGAGTCAGAACTAGATGATCTTTAAGGTACCTTCCAAGCCTTACCCTTCTATGATTCTATGCTCTTGCACAGAAAATCAGGCCGTTCTCACAGTATTACCAAATTTCTGTTTTAACTAGATTTAAGCTATTCATTAACAGTGCAGATTTCTTCTCTGGTCTTCAGTATGGCAATTTTAACCAGCTTCCTCGTGGGACAAAGTTTAATTTCTGCTAGGAATTTATATATTTGCATTCTGTCACCGAAAAGTATCTGACAGAAAGGGATGACGTGGATCCCCTGGGACTGTCTCTGACTGTGATAAGGTAGGAGGCTTTTCTGCATTTCACAGGTACAGACTCACCAGACAGTATTTTCTCCTGATGTATTTGACAGGGGACACATTTCAGAGCAGGGAAAGAGGGTACAGAAGGAAGGATCACATATGTGACACTGTGTCTGTGTACATAGACAAGTACACAACATCCCTGCCAGCATCATTTTCCACACCTTTTTCAAATTTATCTGTTGCAAGGAAATTTGTTTCTGTAATCATTTCCCAGAGTTGCTCCAAAGCAAGACACTTCCACAGGCAGCAGCAGCAGGTGCCTGTCACATGAAAAAGTAAACCTGTGCTGGGGACGAGGCTGTCATAGTTCTGCAAAGCAATTATTCAGCAAATGAAGCTAATTCACCCCCAGTGCAAAACACCAGTGACAATCATTCACATCAGGATGGCAAAGAAAGGCACAGCACTCTCCAAATGCAAATTTTAATCATTGTGTTGGGGTACAACGAGCTGAGGCTGTAATTGCTCTATAGCCCCACATATTTCCCAGACGACTTTCAACAAGACAAGAGGGCATGGTCTTAAGTTAAGTTGTGCCAGGGGAAGTTTAGGTTAGATATTAGAATTTCTTTACAGAGAGGGTGATCAAGCATTGGAATGGGCTGCCCAGTGAAGTGGTGGACTGTCCGTCTCTGGAGATATTTAAAAAGAGACTGGATGTGGCACTCAGTGCCATGGTCTGGTAACTGCAGCGGTGGGTCAAGGGTTGGACTTGATGATCTCTGAGGTCCCTTCCAACCCAGCCAATTCTATGATTCTATAAGTGAAGAAATCACTTTCTTGGGACTGGTCTGTGAAGCCAGGGGACCACTAAGTAGCTGGCTGGGGGATCATGGCAAGGAGATGAGGTACATATTCTCACAGTAGACAAATATATGGAAAAAATACAGAAAATATGTTCAAAAAGTGGATTTACAATTTCTGCTAGAATTTCTACAAAATGCAAGAGGAAACCTTTTTATCCTGCTGCTGCATGCATGTGTCAGGTGTCTGAGAAATGAAGATAATAAACTTGCTCATTGAAGCCACCATAACAAGACACAAGTCTGCATGAAATATTCATAGGTGAGAAGGAACATCTGGGCACATTTCAGTGGCATAGGCCATTCCTCCTGCTTTATGCACTTTTAAAAAGAAAAGACCACAGCTGCCCATGGTGACATCATCCAAGAAGCCACAGCTGCCACCCCCCAGCTGGCCACCATTTCAGCCACTCCACTGCTCTGCCTTATAACCAGGTGAGCTCAGGAGCTGAAGCTGCCTCTTTAATAACCCACTAAATCAGGCTGAAATCAGCCAGGCAGAAGCAGTCTGCAGAGATGGATCCCTGTAGAGCAGCTTTTCACAGAAAGCAAGCTCTGCAGGGTGCCCATTCTCTGCAAAATTCACCAGGAACAGGCAGGGATTCACCAAGGAGCAGGGGACAGGAGGAAAGAAGGGGCCATTGCATCCCATCTTTCAATACATTTATCTCCAAAAATCAAAGCTAGTTTGGAGGTTGGAGCCCAGTTATGCAAAATCATCTTTCTTTCCAAGCTAAGCCTGGCCCAAGAGGATAGCTAGTTGTTACCAGACATATATGATAATTTTAAAAACCCTTATTTGACAGGTAGGCTCATCTGTTGGCTTCTTTGAAGCATTTGAGAGTTTTCTGTCATTTTTCCCTTCATGTGCAAGTAAAGTTTGATTGACATTTTGAAGCTTGCTATTAAATTAGCTCCTATTTTTAGAGCTTGGGGACCATAACTTAGAACAAAGCAAACCTGAAGCAGATGAAACCTGTAAGATGTGTACCTTCTGTACACAAGTACAGAAGAATCATAGAATTGGCTGGGTTGGAAGGGGCCTCAGAGATCATCAAGTCCAACCCTTGATCCACTCCCGCTGCAGTTACCAGACCATGGCACTGAGTGCCACATCCAGTCTCTTTAAATATCTACAGGGACAGAGAATCCACTACTTCCCAGGGCAGCCCATTCCAATGCTTGATCACCCTCTCAGTAAAGAAATTCTTTCTAATGTCCAACCTAAACCTCCCCCGGCACAACTTGAGACCGTGCCCTCTTGTCTTGCTGAGAGTTGCCTGGGAAAAGAGACCAACCCCCACCTGGCTCCAACCTCCTTTCAGGGAGTTGTACAGAGTGATGAGGTCTCCCCTGAGCCTCCTCTTCTCCAGGCTGAACAGCCCCAGCTCCCTCAGCCTCTCCTCCAGCCTGGTTGCCCTCCTTTGGACCTGCTCCAGGACCTCAATCTCCTTCCTGAACTGAGGGGCCCAGAACTGGACACAGGACTCAAGGTGTGGCCTCACCAGCGCTGAGTACAGGGACAGAATCCCTTCCCTGGACCTGCTGGCCACGCTGTTTCTGATCCAGGCCAGGATGCCATTGGCCTTCTTGGCCACCTGGGCACACTGCTGGCTCATGTTCAGCTTCCTGTCAATCCAGACTCCCAGGTCCCTTTCTGCCTGGCTGCTCTCAGCCACTCTGTGCCCAGCCTGGAGCTCCCCATGGGGTTGTTGTGGCAAAAGTGCAGGACCCGGCACTTGGCCTTGTTGAACCTCATCCTGTTGGAATCAGCCCAACTCTCCAGTCTGTCCAGGTCCCTCTGCAGAGCCCTCCTGCCTTCCAGCTGATCCACACTCCCCCCCGGTTTAGTGTCCTCTGTGAATTTGCTAATTGTGGACTCAATTCCCTCATCTAAATCATTGATGAAGATACTAACCAGAACTGGGCCTGGGGACACCACTGGTGAGCAGCTGCCAATTGGATCAGCACCGTTCAGCACCACTCTCTGGGGGCCTCCAGCAGTTCCTAACCCAGCACAGGGTGCTCCTGTCTGAGCCCTGGGCTGACAGCTTTTCCAGGAGAATGCTGTGGGAGACGGTGTCAAAGGCTTTGCTGAAGTCCAGGTAGACTCCATCCAGAGCCTCCCCCTCATCCCCCAGGCAGTCACCTGATGATAAAAGGAGATCAGGTTGGTCAGACAGGACCTGCCATTCCTAACCCTGTGCTGGCTGGGTTCTGATCCCCTGTCCATGCTGTAGGAGCTGTGTGATTCCTCCCAGGATGATCTGCTCCATAACCCTGCCAGCCACTGAGATCAGGCTGACAGGTCTGGAATTTCCTGGGTCCTCCTTTCATCCCTTTTTGTGGATTGCTGTGACATTTGCCAACTTCCAATCATCTGGGACCTCCAGTGAGCCAGGACTGTTGGTAAATGATAGTCTTGGCGAGCTCTTCTGCCAGCTCTCTCACCACCCTTGGGTGGATCCCATCTGGTCCCATAGACTTGTGGGGATCCAAGCAGCTCAGTAGGTCACTGACTGTTTCCTTCTGGATTACAGGGGGGCTGTTTAGGTTCTTGTCACCTTCTACAAGCTCCAGAAGCCAGCTGTCCTCAGGATAACCTGTCTTACTGTTGAAAACTGAGGTAAAGAAGGTGTTAAATACCTCAGCCTTTTCTTCATCTTTGACAACTATATTCCTGCCCATGTCCAGTAAAGAATGGATGTTTTCCTTGCCCCTCCATTTGCCATTGATGTATCTGTAGGACTTTTTGTTATCCTTCACAGAGGTGGCGAGATTCAGTTCAAGTTGTGCAAGTAATACTCCAGCAGAGTAATGAGGCAGCTCAGGTATGCCAGTGTAACTCCCTCATGGGGGCACCTAATCCTAGCTTAAAAATAACACTGTTCCAGAACGATGACTCTGCTTTCAAGTGTAATTACCCTCTTCCCAAGATGCCATTTGATTCCCTGCTCTAGAAAAATTAAACTTTATACGGATTATCATTGGAAAGATTTATTTCAGCGACAAAAAACCCAACATAACAGTTAAAAGGAGTCCATGGCACTAAAAAAAAAAGCTTGCTTTGTTTTTTCCCCCGTGTATAGCCCTCTATGTCTTCTAACACTTTGCAAGCTTTCTGTCAACATCAGTCCTAATTTTCCCCATGTCTGGAGCAAGTCTTCCAAATGCAATGGCTGTATGCAGCTTTGCAGCTCTGAAAGACTCAGTTATCAGTGCACACCTTCAGGAGACACAGCTTCCTCTTACAGAGACAGCACAGCTCTATCAGAGCTTCCAAAAGCCTTTCTGAAGCCATCTGAAATGACAGGATCTTGAGGTGTTCAGGAGAAGTTTGGGATGCATTTCATCTCCTTTCCTTCTCATTCAGGTTGGTAAAGGTGGGGAGCTGTGCAGCAAGGTACAGGCAGGAGCCTCAGTTCACAGACACAACATGGCTCTGTCCTGGGGAAAAAAAACAACTTTCCAAGAGCTGTTATGTGCTGAACAGCAGCACAAACCAAGTTACTGGTTTGATAGCAGAGCCAGAGGAAATGCAGGGGAAAAAACCGCAAAAGCAATCCTGGCCCAACAGCCCTGGCAGAGCAATGCAGCAGCAATAGCAATAAAATTCCTGCAAGTCCCCTCAGCTGTGTGGTACCATCTATTTCTTCTCTTTGTCCTCTGCAGCCTTGTTAAGAGTTCAGAGGTACCTCAGGGTCAGACTCCTTCCTTTGAATCACCTCACCAGCACTGCTGATTAATCGCAGCGCAGATTAACTGATGTCAGAAGGGGAATTTTTTTTCCTATTACAGCAACTTTCTTCAGTGGCAGACCACATAGTGTTTAATCACATTAAATCAATCATTTAAATATCTTAAGAGATCCACCTGACTTCTTTTCTACTCAAGCAAATGGAAATCTATTAAGAAAATTAAAAATTCTTTTTAGGGGCTAAAAAGATTACACACTAAGCATAATTTCTTCATCTCTCTACTCTCCTCCCACAAAATATTACCTGGCTGGCTGGCTGTTAGCCCACAGAACAACAAAGCATAACCAGGAGCCCAGGGGACACCTGTCTACAAATGGCACAGGATAATCCATCATACCACATTACCAGTTTGGGCTTGCAAACAGCCAGCCAACACCCACCCCACTACAAGAGCAGCAGGGAATCCAGTCTTGTTTTGCTAGCATGGGATGGTCCAATGGGGTGGGATTCAGGGATGAAACTGCTTTTGGTGACACCTGCTTGGCCTGAGCTGCTCAAGTGGTCCAGGGGTCTCTGTTAAGCACGAAGGGAGCACTGATCTTTGCAGCATGGGTATGTGCACACTGCCTGCAAACAAGCAGACACAGAGGTCAGCAGCTGGGCTGTTCCAACAACAAAACATTTTTACCTGTGAGAAAAGGCCACGGTACAGGTGGGGATGAGACCTGCAGGCTGCCAGGCACAGCACTCTGACACCTTCTGGACTCCTCAGTGCAGAGCTAGGGACCACTGCTGGAGGCACCACACCAGCACACAGCCAAGGAGCCACTTTAAGTCCTTTAAGTGCCCTGTAAGCACTTGCAAAGATGAAGTAGAAGTGAAGTCAGTCAGAAGTGCAGTCAGAAGCTTAACATGCTCAAAACAAGCTCATCCACTCTCTGCAGACAGAGATTTAGTGGAGGATAGGGGTAAGAAGAGAGGGGGCCTGTTCAGAAAACAAAAATAATTTTTTCTAAAAACAAGAACTGCTCTCACTCCTAGCCTAGAAGAAGCAGACACAACAGCTCTTCCTGCAGTAGGTTAGTCTCTCATTTTTTTAAATGCAAGACTGCTCTCTGTTGGACTAGAGAAGCCCAGCCTTGTTTGCATCCACTAAAACCCTGCCAGGCAGCAATTGGTCCTGTTCCAGTATCAGCAGGACAGTGGTACCACTTGCTGGGAGTTAAAAGTCATTTTAGGAAAACTGTAACAGTTTGTTCTGCACCCTATGAAAGCAGCACCTAGATTTTTCCCTTGATAAATGAAGCAGCTGTTCTGCCCAACTCAAAACAAGGACTATTAACAATTCTTCTACATGGGATGCTGATTTTCTTTTCTAATTGTGGGGTACACAATTTCTTCCCAGAATATGCAGCTTTTTATATGAATTTTAGTTGTTACAGCAAAGAAGAGGATATGACTTCAGAGTAATGGCACACCTGGTTCAGAGCAGGGACTGAGTCCCTGCAGATCTCTCTGTTGCAAAAGGGTCCAACACACACGAAGGCATCTCAGGCCCTTGAAGTTCCCTTTCAGCAAATCAGCACTTTTTATCCAGAACTGCTGGCAAAAGTTCCCAACCAGTTCCATAGGTGTCCACATGCAGCTTTGCACAAGTGTCTCCTTTGGCACAAGGTCATCAACCTGCCCTCAACTCACTGTCCTCCACCCATTTCCATAAGCAGAGGTTGACTCAGGCCCTCCATGTATTTATGTAGCCTCACAGGTGTATTTCATAGCCAAGGCCAAACTCTGCACTGCTGCTGGCTTTGGATGGGGCAGGCTGTATTTGCCCAACTCACTTCAGGTAAAACAAGCTCAATGATACCCCCAGGAGCTGCTGGCTCCATCAACTCAGTCTGCAGGCTTGACATCGATAAATTATTTCAATGATGAATTTAAATCAAAAGATAATTTCCAGACCTTCCTGGTAGAGGAACTGGTTCTGGTTTATTTTGTCTTGCTTTACTCACACCCCACAGCACCTCCACCTGCTGTGCAGCTACCCTGAAGACAAACACCAGAGCACTTCAATTGTATATCCTATTATCTTTTTAATAATGGATTAGAGATGCATCTGCTCTGAAGACTAGAAATGAAAACAGCATCTCCTTTTCTCTTCTGAAACATTATCGTGTGTGTTAACATGGACAGCCCTTCAGCTTCATCACTGACGTCTATTCAGTCTCCTTAGGACATATTCTGCCTATCTGTAAAATCAGCTGTCTAGAAAGAGGGCAAGAAATGTTGGTCCACTGAAGAATACAAGCCAACATAATCAGATTTGTTAGCCAAAGAAATTAATGTTTAGAAACTGCTGTATGGAAATTCAACTAATACTACTTTACCAGATTGCCTTAGAACCAAGTGACAAGAAAGAGTTTTCTCTCATAATTCACAAGGTCAGAAACAAGAGACAGCCTAGACAAATTACTATCCAGGCTCAATGCAGAGTAAGAAGCAAGGAACACTACAAAAACCAAGCTTCAGCTGTCTTCTGCATACAAATCCCATTTCTGAACCAAATGGCTATGCTAGGACTGTCACACTTGCCAGGCAGTTGAAGGAGTGCCAGATTGAAAAGAAAGGACACTCCATGATGATTTTCTATCTATGCATTAAAAAGACATTTCAAACTCACTCTTTCACCCTTCCAATCACATGTATATAAAAAAAAATATTATGAAAAGAGACTTAGGATAAAAACACGTTCCTCTTCTTGTTTCCAGGGTATCTCACGCCCAGATTCCCCAGTTTGCTCAGACACTCAAGGCCCACACAATTACTCAGCACTGAACCACCTTTCCAGAGCTGGATTCAAGTCCTCCAGGAAAGCTGAGTTAGAGTAAGTCTGCCCCTGTTGGGTTTACAGCAAACAAACATAAACGTGAACCAGCTGCATGCAAGAAGTAACAAAGTCTTTAAAAGTTTCTCATAGGCTCCTTGCTCTCCTTCAAAAACCAGAACTTGGCCAAGGTTTCTGCTTAACCTAGGAGACTGTCACATAGAGCAATGGTTACAGAATCAACAAGTTCATTACAATTGATGGCTTTTGTCTAATCAGTATTTGCCAAAGGCTTAGTCTTATTATTTAGATAGTTTTATAAACAGATGTATGATACTCTGCAAGTAACATTTTAACCAAGTCTATTTTCTGAGGCCTCTTAATCCAGTAAGGAGAGCTCTGCCTGCTAATTATATAAAACTGCCTTACTTCAGCAGTGTTCATTAGCAAAGAACACCTACCCAAACACTCTTTAATAAAAAAAACAAAACCACTTTTTTTCCCTGACACTGCCTGTTGCTTCAACTCAGGACAATAACAAGAGAAGTGCTGACACCTACAGGGCAAGACGTTTATGTGTCTAGAAACCTCAATCTGTTCACCTATTTTTAAGTTCTCTAATAGTTCTGCTTGAACTTGTGGGTTTTTGAGTTAGGGGAATGAGAGGAACGCAAAAGATGGAGAGAGGAAGGTTTGAGTTACAGGACATAGACCCATAATGTAAAGAAATAATTAATGTACAGGAATTCCGCATCAGTATTCACTAAAGCAGTCATAACTACTGCTTACATCATTCTATTCACAAACTGATGCTTTTCACTTTTGTGAGGCTGTGCTGAATCCCCTAAAGAATAATCAAGGACAGAAGGAGTTCCCTGCATCCCTAAAGCCTGCATTAATGAAGACAGTAATTCAGATTTCATGACCTGAGCCCATCATGCAACATCTTTCAGCTCTGTGTGTACAAGATGGAATCATGAGCCATATACATCACTGCAGCCCCAGAAGTACTTTAAGTCTCTGACCCCAGCCCTATTTCTAATGTTTTCCCAGTCCCAGCTCACCCATTTCCAAAAGGCATCTTGTACCAAGTAGTTCGTAACCAAGTGATCATGGTATCAGTTCCCAAAGCCTTCTTAAAGTTACATAAAAAAGCCTGGCTTTGTTTCAGGGGATGTGGGGCAGGGGGGGGGGATTAGTGTCAGCTTCAAGGGCTGAACAATGAAGCCAGACACATCCCACCTATGGCCCAAAATGAGCTTTAAGGTCTATTGCACTGACAAGCCAAGAGGCCTGCATTTGGAATATTCAAGGGGAACAAAAGGTGGGTAAATAAATTTATATATGGTTATATACACATTTAAGAAAATCTGACAGAATAAAGGAAGGTTTAAACCCAAGGAAGAGGTTATTAGGGTACTCTTACCATCTCGGTCTCTATTTCTTTTTTCTTATTATAACAAAACACTCAGTCTCTCTGCAGTTACACTGCTAATATGAATCCTGGGCCTGAATTACTTGAAAGAAACAAACAAATTACAATTTTAGTTTAATTACTCCCAAGTTCCCAGTTAAAAGTGTCTTTAGCCAAAAAAAAGCCCAAAAAGAGACAAGATACTACATGCACAAGTGCCTTCAAATACCCCATATTAAACACCACAGGCTTAGATTGTAGTTGAAAGAGGAGACAGAGGATACATCGCCCTCTTGTACTTTCCCTTCTTCTTAGAGGTTAAGCATATGGTATGGAGAAGACTAAAAGTAAGAGGTTTCCATTGCCAGAACGGTATTGCTACAGAATTGCACGCATACAGGACAAAAAAGATACTTTGATGACATTTTGTTGTCTTGAGCACTATGGTGAGAGTGGCATTTTAGTGCTTTGCCCAGAAAGAAAACTTCTGCATGCGAAGGATTCTGCACATGGTTTGACCTACATCACAGTTTATTTGTAAACAATTGTCACAAGTGCCAATAATTTAACTGAACACAGAATTTGTACAACTCGCTGTATAATATTAACAATGTTCCACTACAAGAATGCAACTGTATTCTGTTGCAGCCTTTTTTAAAACCTTCAAAATACAAACCATTTTGTACACTTAAGAAGGAATTTGAAAACAACAATAAAAGAAAAAAAAACTGTAAAATAGTGTTGTGATTAAAAAAAAGAAAAACAACAAAACAAAACAACCTGAAAACAAAGCATAGCACTTTCTAGTTGGCTCCTGAACACCTTCAGGTAAAGCCATCTAGAAAGAATACTACTTGGGTTGCACCAGAGCACTGAGCCAACTTCTCTTCTGCAAGCTAAAAATCTTGCTGAAGACAGAAAATTAAAATAGCTTTACAACATCTAATACATGTGATTTTCCCCCACTTTCAAGAAAACTACCTGAAGAAAATAAGTTGATTTAATTTGTCTTTATTTGCAATACATAGAAAATAGACTCTTTTGGTATGAAGATCTTTGAGATCTCATTTTTACACCACATTTAAAACAAAAGTCACATATTTTAAGTAAAGCCTCTGGACCATCCCAAGCACTGAAGCTGTAGCTGAGTTTCAGGTATTCTATGGACTTCTTTGGTTGCAATCTATTCAGTAAATTTCAGATATTCAGACTTGAACATCTAAGCTCCTAAACTAGAGTTGAAGCACCTACATTAGTGTGGCTTGAGTTCTAAAAAACTGCAACATATCTGTCTTTGTCATCAATAACTGTAAGATGTATGGGTATTAAACTCTGGACAGACTACTTTTAGTTAGAAACTTTAGACAACCTAATAAATCCTTCACTTAGTAACACTGAAGAATATGCAGTGAGAACAAGAAATTTTCATCCATTTTCAAACTTCCATATAACTTGCACTATCATCACTTTACATACTGGTATAGATAGTACATGGCAAAATTCCATACAATACGCCAAGCGAGCTCATCTACTACAGCTCACTGTAGCATTTAAAAGTAACACCTATAGTACTGACAGCACAAGCCATTGCCTACTGCTTAGTTCCTCTACAGTGCTAGATATTGGCTTAATCCTCACATAACTCTCACAGTAAATGTTTCCTCTGCCATTTATAGCTGCTTGACATTAAATTCTCCTCTTTAACTTCTTTTGAAGTAAATAAGGCAACTTAAAAAAAGCATTATGGATAGTATACATGTCCAGTACAAAAGTCACTGTAAATTATCAGCTTTATATAGATAATCTAGCCCTGTAATATAAGCAGAATACCACATTCAGCTGCTGTTGGTAAAATACAAAACCAATAGATGTAAGAAAGCAGCACTGAGCAAACTGAAATGCTACAGACCTATGGTTTCTCAGAGCACAAGTCTCACACACTTCAGGAATGTATATAAAGCAAAGGAAAGCAAGGATGGAATTTTCACAGTTGAATCTGAAGCCACTGCATTACCCAATTGTGGTATGCTTCTTCTTTCCCAATTTCTGTAATGTTCTTTTCTCACAGCCACACAGAACTGATACAACAGAAATATTGCCATTTTAATCCTTGCTGTTGTCCAGCATCATCTACTCCACGGATTCTCAGTCCATTATGTACTGTAGGCTGCTAGTGACAGGGCAGTTAAGTCTCACCTTTCATTATGTCTATTTAAAACAAGGCAGTTCCAGTAAAGAAGGGAGTTGGCAGAGTACTTCGTACAGTTGTGTTAAAGGTCACCATTTTACATCTCTCGTTCTCGTGTGCTATTGGGGACAGTCTTTTTTAAGCTGGCAAGAAGCTGTTAATGCCCAACACAAAGTGAAACCATGCTACACAAAATCATGCCCTTTGAAGAGAGCCAGAACATGATTTTAGATCAAACAGTTCACTGTTAAATGTTTGTCACACCAGCAGCTAATGGTTCAGGGAAATCAGATTCAAAGAAGTCTCTGCCTACACATCCTCTGCTATCATCTTCCTTTGCTAATGACTGTCAAGTGAAAAACCAAGAGCTCTGGTTTTTCAAACATTAATTAACAGGACAGATATAGTTACCTACCTTAAACTCAAATTATGACATCAGTTTTCCCACAGGAATCATCACCAGCTTCATATAACAATGAGGGACTAATCCAGTGCAATCAAACCTCAGACACTCCTGGTTTCACACAAAGAGCAGGATAAATCCATTATCATGAAGAACCCCAGGAACAGTGCCAACCACTTCAGCCCTTCCATAGTTCCACAATTCCATCAAATTCTGCCAGTGATGAAAGAGCAACACTCATGTTCAAGTGGCCTTAAGTGTTCAGCAGGCCTCCAAGTCTACTCTACAAGCCTCCTGTAAGTATCAAATCTGTTTGCATTGTACTGATTTGTCAAGGCCTCAGTGTTCAGCTGAACTACAGAATTCAACAACTCTTAATGCCCCATATCACCATGATACCTTTTTTTTTTTTATAACAGTTGGTATCACTGAGCTTTCAGAGGAAGAGCCAAATCTCTTACCTTTATACAGAAAGATTTTCAGTAATACAGTACAAAATTAAACAGAATTTATGTCTGAGTAACGAACATAGAAAACTACTATTGCAATTTTGTGGAGACAGTGTAGAAATTTAACAATCATCAGAAAGCCTAGAAAGGGCGTGTTTAGTTATAAAAGAAAGATTGTCTCAAGATAAAAACAGTGCTGACAGCTAAAAAGCTCTCTGTTGCAGCAAGATATGCAGTAATTAGTAACAAGTTGTAGACGGTTTAAGCACTTCTCCAATACTGCAATACAACACATTTTTGTAACACTACTTTTACATGGGTGATGCTGCAGCAGCAGTACACTTCTTAGTGGTTGGCACTAGGAATTAACCAGAATAGAAGAAAGGCATTCAGTGACCAATGCATGAGAGTCCCTCTTTGACCTGTTCCTTAGGCGTGGTTGAAAAAAACTGAAGAAGGGGACCATCCATTCCATTCAGATAATACACCTTCTTTGAACATGAGGTTCTTGGCAGGAAGTGGAACCCCCATATCTGCAGAAATAGGTTGCAAAAGTGAACTCGAAGAACCAGCATCATGGAGCTGATCCAGTGTTGAAATGCCTTCCTAAAAGCAAATGGGGAAAAAAACCAGTGTCTTAAAAACAAAACACACAATGGGGGATTTCACTGGTAGGACATGACAGCCTAATCTAGCCTGCAAATACACTTAAGTCTATTATTTTAATCCAATAAATACCAAATCATTATGGAAGTAAAACCAGAAGAAACAAAAGGAAGCATGAAATAAGCATACAGCTGCCTCAGCTGCATCTCTGCATGCATTATTTTGGCATATGAGAAACCTTCAGGAAATCCTGAGACTTAAATGGAAAGGAAGATCTAGCTAAATTAATATAAATTGACAAAATCTTCAGGACAGGTATCACACTGCTAATTATCTCATCCTTTTTAAGAGCTATGCATAGATTTGAAGGCAATGACTTGACTATATGTTGAGTAGTGTTATTTCCCAGAATTTTGCTTTTCTTGGCTTAAAAAAACCCACAACACTTCAGCACCTTCTTTTTCTCTATAAAGATCACGATCAAGAAAAAAAGGTAATCTCAGAAATAACATTTGAGAGATTAGGACAGTTGTCACTTCAGACTGTCTGACACAGTTTCAAGGCTTCTAAGCAACTGGGAATCTGCAGTGTTCTCATGAGGAAGCAGTGTTACAGATGGTGTGACCATCAGGGAACCTGCAAAGTTCCTTACCTTACTAAAAAGAAAGAATTTTAGAAAAAAAAGTATCATAAGACACAAGCAGCTAAGCAGATTCCATGTTACATTTGGACATGCCTTGCTAGCATGCACTTTCATGCAGAATTTTAGGAGGCTGCAGACCTGACATTCCTCCCTGCTTGCTGCACAACACTCCTATTCTCTATGCTCTAAAAATATCTTCCCAGAGTATGAAGTTTTACATATTTATACTCATTCATCACCACGTCCTAGAAGATTTTAGGACAAGTGCAAAAAGTAACTGGTATAATACATATTTCTGCATTTGTTTCCTAGTTGACTTGAAATGCAGATAAAATATCAAAAGATTAGCACATCCATGGTCTGCACTGTATCCCCTAACATATTTAAGAAGCAGCCAAATAAGCAGCCAAGTAGGCTGTGTTACAACAGGAGGCATGAAGAACAAATTTGCTGTGCAAGTCCCATAAAAACCAATGAAACTACACACAAGATGTAACCCCAAAAGTTGAGAGTTAACCCTTAAAGTTAAATGAGGCTAGAAAAGGGATAGGGAAGTACTCACTTTTGCTACCAGTAGCATTTGAGGTTAACACTGCTCTTAATAAATCTACTATTTAAAGAAATAACAAGTAAAGCAAACCATGTATGCTTCCATATACCAAAGAATGGCAAATAGGAGGGCAAAAATAGATGACAGACCACACAGATTTACTTACATCTTAACTATTGTCCCTTACCTGGAATGAATGAACAAAATTAAGGACCTGAAGAGACAGCTTTCTACTGGAATGCAAGAGTTTTTGAAGGCTGCCAAAAAGAAAAGAGAAGCAGCTCTGTCAAAGGTGTGTACATTTTTACTAGTAAAGTATCACCATAGTAACTTTTGCTCACAAGTAACTCTAGTGGTACCTAAGATCATTTGACAAAGGCTTTCACACAGAAAGCTTGATAACACTGTCATCACTGAAGGGATGCTTGAGGCAACTCATCTCCTCTTAAGTCTAGCCAGCTTAATGCTATTTTCCTTACCATTTACACCACTTAGAAGGATTACTAGATTGTACCTTTTGGTTGGTATCTATGAGAAAAAGCAACTACCTTCCACAGCATAATTCAGTACTGTATGATACTTAGCTCCATTCTGCTCCTATAATCATTGAATTATAGGTGTAATTTTTGCAGAAGCTCTGGACATAACACATACAATCTCTTAAGCCTGTAGCTGATCAATTATAGCTCACCTTTCTTTTCTACATAATCCATGAGTGGCAATTTTTCTGCAGACTTTCTGATTCAACTCAGAGCTGAAAAGTGGAATGCCAAAGCATAACTCCAGGGGAACCCATTCCAGTTCTGTTGTGGGTACTACAGCAAGAAAATCCAAGTGACAACCAGATTTTACAAAAAGACAAAGCAAGAATATTAATCACAGAATCAATTATCTCTGATCAGGATCCATCAGAGTTCATACTTTTTAAGACAGTTCATTTACTGAACTGCTCAAAGATGTAAGGAGACTATTAAGGAGAAAGAACAATTGTCCCAGACAACAGTGTTCAGATCATTAAAATAAAGACCTCACTGGACTGAAAACATTTACTACAAGCCATTTATTATGCTTTTACCTTCAAGGCTTTGTTTGACTGCAGAATCCATTGAAGTTTCTTCTATTACCATCTCAAATGATTCTGTGCTACCATTTACATCAGAACCTGATGCTAGTTCAGTCTCTCCTAAAGGGAAAGGAATTCTTAGATTAAAACATTGATCAATATAAGTTTAGTTACCACCTGATGAAGGGAACATGACAAGTTTTGCCTAAAGACCATACAGCTATAAAAATGAAAGGATACGGAGCAGCATAAGCCACATTTTAAGACTAAATCGTCACCTAGGGATCCTCAACACACTTATGAAAGATTATGCTCTGGCATATAAAAATGACACAATTTTCTTCTAATATTTTGAAATTATAACTTTTTTCTTCTGTTGACTGTTCTAGCCCAGTGATTTATCAGTCTGTATTTGAAATTTCTGAGCTAGTCACAAAAACAAATTATGAAGTAAGCCTACTGCCAGCAGATTTACACTCAAAATACATTCGTATCTGTGGTGGACATTATTATGCAAGTTAAAAATAAAAGAAATTAAGCTTCTGTTCACCTTCAAAGTGACTGTATGTAAAATTAAGAGAACAAAGCCAAAGGACAATTATTGGCAACCAACCTCTTCCTTCAGAAGCATTGCTCAGCTTTCTGTTAGTGTGCCGACTCGCAGGATTCAGCATAGTGACATAGCCACAAAAATGCTGCAAGTCCACTTTGTTTCTCAGTATTTTTAAAGCTGTATGAATGCCCATGTTCACACGAGAGAAGTCTAGTAGAAAAGAACACATATCCCAGATTACTTTACAAGAAGCCTCTACCATAATGATACAGGTAAACTCTAGGCCAGGCTAAGTTTTTTATCTTAATTTTTCTCATATTGCTTCATCTTAGTGATCAAACTCATAGATTTGGAATAATTATTAAGTGACCACAGTCTTCCCACACCACACACTAACTGATATTTTATAATACAGTAAAGAGCTAAGGAGAAAGAAAAATACAAACAGAACATTACATCTCTCTCACACACAGACATACAGACAGCAGAGATGGCAAGGTTCAGCTAGGAATTAGACATCCAGCTCTTCCAGTGCCAGAGCCTTTTATGGAAAATTCAATACAAAATACATGTTCCACATATCTGAAAATCTGAAGAATCAGAATACAGTATTAGAGGATAAGTAGTATTTTCAACATTGAGTGCTTAATGATAGAAGTTAAGATATTCTGCCTTCAACATTTTTCACCTAGTGTCAATTTGGAAGAAAACAGACATCCCAGAAACAGTGAACAGAGAAGTAATTCATTCTAAAGCTTGTAAAAACAAAATCAGTAAGTTAAGTTTACTTTCAGTTGGCCCTGATTTTTTTTAAGTGGTAGCATAAAGTTTTAATTTCACATGTTGAAATTCATATTTTCATGACAGTTCTCAGTTGTGAAGGCTATGACCCAAACTATGTAAAGCTATGTCCTTAACATTGAGAAGTATTTCAGAACATTTTAAATCCTGCTTTTCAATATCTGATGAGCTAGGCAGACTTTGAACAACTAGGAGACTTCACCAGCAGAGCCCTTCCTGGGGTAAAAAAATCTCCATACTAATCCCTAGTATTACTAATCAAGATGAGTTTGCTCAGCTTTGGTGTCAAGTGCCTTGCATTATATGAGATGCTGAACAGAAAACAGATTTATGTATACAGTTAACAAGTATGCTAGTTATTAAGCAAGTGTGCACAAAGAAACATTTGAAGGCTTTTGTGGAAGTTACTTCTTTATGTCTCTGCTAGGACAGAAGAGAGAAGCCAGAAAACACATTCTAATTAGGACAGAGAAGACAGAAGAAAATTCTATCTATAAGCTCAGAACAACCTTGTCAATCATTTAAATATTCTTTCAATTCTCTCATCTAACTTGACTCATAAGTAGAAGAGATTTTTTATTAAAAGGAATACTGCAACCTTACTGCACAAGCTAATGATCAGAGATTCCACTAAAGGCAGTCAGTTACCTCCCTGCTGCTCAGCTTCATCAAATGGGAAGGGTATGTGCATGGTTTCTCCCATTCCGTGCATGCCATGCCCCTGAACATCAAGAAATTAAGTTAGAAACAGAAAAAGTCATTAGCTTAGCTTAGTCCTTCTTGTGCTCCCTTTTAAGGGGTACAGTCAAGCTGACAGAAAAAAAAAAAAAAAAAAAAGCAGATCAATTGAGTTCTTGCTTAGCTTCAATAATTATACAAAATATCCCACCATTCTCCCTAAAACACGAGAGTTAAACACACTGAAGTTGAACCTTAGAGAAGAGAATCAATTCTTCTTTCCAATCACTAATTATAAACAGACTTCATAATTGCCAAGCACTTAGGAAGCAAAATGGAGTTCCCCACCCCTAAGTTCAGGGCCTTTAAGAATGTGAAATTTTGAGGTTTTTTACAGTATTAAACATCTATTTGAATTATTAGTTCTGAGACTGCAGCTGAAATGATGAAACAGAAGAGGAAGCTTTTATTCTAAACATACAAATCTACTTTATTTCTGCTGTGATAAAGAGCATGTTTTGCTATAATTTACTGTAAAATCTGCATACCAAGCACTCTGAGAAAGTGCATTTCTTGAATAACAGTTCATAGTCCCAGGTACCTTATACCACTACTGTATGAGAAGCTTGTGGGTTATTAATTTTCTATCCAGTTTCCTATATCCCAAACATTCTAATAAAGCCACATCTCATTGTCAGCTAGCAAAACTCTGTTATATCCACCCATAATACAATAATGCATACATACATGTGTTCACTTCAAACCCCATGTCTTAACCACTACTGAAACATAGCAGCACTGGCTGCAGAGGTTAAATGTATTTTTCAAGTCTTGACAAAAGCTTAGCTCTTTTACATTGCTAATCATCTTTTCCAAGTAACAGCTTAACAAATCATGCATGTTTTCCTCATTTACACAGAGCACTCTTTACCTGAATTAGAACAGCAGAATGTGTTAAAGCATCATTCAACATTGTGAGCACATTTGAAGTAGGAACTACTCCTGGGTCATGACCCCAGGACGTTATTAGTAAACGATCATAACCCTGGAAGAGAGAAATTAAAAGTATTTACAGCTGTAATATACTATCCAAACACATAAGAAGAAATACTGGAGTTAGAGTATTATTATAATTAGGAAGATACCACAGGTAACTGCAACTTCACAGTGTTATACATTGTACCAATGACCACTCATTGATACTTCTGATAAAGACAGAAGTTTGCCAACCTCCAAGATGCTATTTTCAACAGGAGGTATCTGTCACCAGTTCCTGTAGTGAACTGGTATGATACGGCCATCACAGAAGCCTCCTAGCAAACAGGAAATGAAAATAACCCCACATAAAAGTAAAATTGAGCTACCACCAACAAATGAGAATAAACACACATCAATGCCAAAAAATACCTATCCAAAAGGGAGAGACAGGAAGACAAGAACACTGACTAGGAAATTATTTTTAAGCTTTTAAGATTTAATTCTCCTGCCTTTCCATAAGAGTTATAGAAATGACTTGATAGCTTCCTGAGAAAATGACACTGCGTAACAGTATCAGGAAATAAACATCCATATATACACACAAAGGGGAAAAAAGCTCCAGTAAAGCTTCTGATATTGCAGAATGCAAGATCAGTTACTACAAGAAAAACTGATTTACCAGCAAACTGAGATTCAAGCAATATTGAAGTTTTCCAAGGCTACCACACTAAGATCTTTTTACTAATAAAAGTGCACAACCCATACATTTACTGGCAGTTTAAACAAAAGATAAGGTAAGGTTTGAATCAAGATCATCACCAGCACCCTTACAAGATGCCTTCTGTCCTAGAAGCCTTCATTTACTTAACACAATGTTATCTCAAAGTACGTCTTAGAAATAGAAGTACCAACAAAATGTTCTGTGTCAGAAAGGTTATGGATATATGAAAGAGGTCTGAGAAATGAAAAATAATTCTACAAATCCTAGAGCCAGAAATAACTGCTGAAGCAGGCAAAGCTGAGAACACACATCCCTCTATGAATGTTTCCATGTGGTTCAAATACATGTAGCTCCTCAAGCATCTACTCACAATGAAAACTGTGGAGGTCTCTCTGCAAGTGTAACTTTGAACAATATTATTTTATGAACCTCATTGCGTGCAGCAGCATCCAAACACTGCTAAGTGTCAATGGCATTTCAAATAAAAGGCAATAGATATAACAATTCTTGGTTCAGGCAAGTTTAGAAGTTGCCATGGTCCCTTCCACCTAGGTTTGCCTAATACATAGGATGCCAAACATCACCTCTTTGTGATGCACTTGTCCTTATTAGCATCTCAGAGACAGAATGGGAGAAGGCAGCATCTAAAGTCTTTTAGTCAATCACCTGCACTGTTTTGTGGGACTCTGTGCCAAAGCACTGTATGGATACTAAAAAGTTAAGTGGATTCAAGGCTAGAAAGAAGCAACTGATCACTGCAGAGATGAAAATTTCAGACATAACCTCTATATACACAAAATCATACACAGCTCAGAAAGTTCCAGACCATAGGAATGACTGGAAAGGTCTTAAGAGGAAGCATTACATTTTGTGATAATCCTTCCTATTTCCAGCCACTGCTGGAGACAAGCTACTGGGCTAGGAAGAACTGTCAAACCTAGTGCAACCTTTCTAAAATTATTCTGTCATTTAAGCTGCAGTTCTCACAGCCTGGAACTTTGAAGTTGCCATCACAGATTTCTACAGTGGACAATCTGGAAGTGACCAACTCAGCCATCTTCTAAAATCACAGTTGTATAAAGATGTGTCTTTTCTTCTATGATACTAGATAAAGCACAATATACCAGGTCTCTGTCTTTTGATACAGCTTGTCTACATCTTTCTAACTCTAGGGGTTGGCTTACAAACTTCAACTCACAGTGGCTGCTGCACCACATTTTACACTAAAACTGAAATAATTGGCATCCAACACACTGGAGTCACATTAGGACAAGAAGTCAAACATGAGTAGCATGCCTTTTTCAGAACCTAGAAGAAAAAATAACTAAAATGATACATAAAACTTGCTTCTAAAAAAGGTACATCATCTACAATGAATGAGTATCTGTGTCTTCAACTGTTACTGCTGAATAGAGTACAAAGAGGATATCTTTGAAATGTTTGGAGAATAAATCCATGTGTATGCTACCTGAAAAATGTCTGGAAGCTTTCGAAGACGTGTTCCTTTAGAGAGCAACAGAGAGGGAGGTCCTTGTCCAGTTATATGGTAAATATATAGTTTGAACCAAACTGAACTGACTTCTGGTATTGCAGGTCCAATATGCTGAAGAGAGATTATCCAAGAAATTAGAAAAAATCTTAGTATTTCAACTGCTGTATGTACAGATACCATTTAAGAATCAACGCTTTTAAAGAAATATAAAACTAGTTTTCAAGCACAGGAGTTCAAATGTATCACTCTGCTAATTATAATATTCTAGGTCCTTAGCCCAGTATTGTAAGACTTTACAGGAAGGTGATAACAAGGTATTTTCTATGAACATAAGTTCATAGAAAGTGTCATTTGACTCCATTTGAACAGATTATTAATATTGAAAAAAATTACTAAGTTTTCCACATTTTTCCTCACTAAACTCTTTTTATTTTTTAGATTAATTGCAATACTATTCTAAATGCCAGTAACTTAGTCACTTTAAAAGGGACATCTAACAGATTTATCCAAAACAAAGTTGTTAAGACATTATATTACTAGATACTGGAGTGGAAGCTCAAGTATTTTTTTCACCTGGGGTGTACAGCTGCTAATAGGTCGAATTTCATTGGTGAGTGGTGCCATGGAAACCAGCAGAGTATAATTTTTATTGAGAACTCTGCTGCAGGTAGCTGGATCCAAGCCAAGCAAACTCTCACATCTTAAGAGGTCCAAGGGAAACCCTACGGTGAAAATGTAAGATTTTTTAATTACCACTTAAGATGGAACATACAATCCAAAAGATTAAGATTTTCCATCCTCCCTTGTCAAGCCATGAAAGCAGTATTTTGCACAACTACATTTTGAATGATTGGGGTGAATTTTTAAAATAACATACATAATTTTTGCAACAAGGTTGTCTGGCACAGAACTACAGCTTGCTCCTCACCAACTAACTGATCCCAGGAAATAAGCTAAGAGATGCTGAGGAAGTTAAGATCTGATTTTTTAAAAAAACCCACAAACAAAAAATTCTACCCATTAGAAGAATACATTCCCTTTCGTGCACTGAAAAATGTTTATTTGACAGAACAACCCTGACTAAACAATGACTCCTTTACTATGGCCTACAGAGGCATGATTTTAAACCAATCTCTTCCTCAGATTCAGCTTCTCTGTCATCATTACCCTGTGATAATGATGCATCTGTTGCTTCAGATGTTAAGTCCAAGCCTTGGCTACCAAGTAATGCAAACCAGTAATGCAGGCTCAAAGGATGATGGAAAAGTGATGCTTTGGCTTCAAAATATTTTTAAACAAGTAGGATATAGCAGCTTAGAACTGAAATAGCAGCTTAATCAGAAAGTTGAGTCCATAAGTGAGCAAACTTAGAAGAAACTCTTCAAAAGTGTTCACAGTACCATTATTGGGTTGATCAGGCTGTACAGCTTGTGCTCCAAGGTCTTTATTGTGCCTCAAGAACAGAATTGTGTTTCTCAGGGTAAGTGCATGATCAAAGTACCGTTGTGCTTCCCCTTCACCTGTGCTTTGAACCTAAACAAGAAACCAAAGAAATGCATACAAGTGGCAGGTGGTTCCTACAGTATCAATTACACCAAAGGAAAGATCAACACATTAGAATCTTAAAACTTTGTAACTGAGTAACAAGCCTGCAGATGATGCAAAGGTGATCTATAGCAACCATTATATGAAAGGTGAGTCTTCACCAAATCAGTCAGAAACTACACAGAGGAAACATCAAGAAATTAGAAACACAACTCAGTCTTCAGGGAGAAGGACTTAATTGTCTAGTCATCCTGATTGGTACAAAATGAGACAGCAATTAACACCAGTCCTCCTACATAATTCTACAGTTGTCCTTCTAGAATTATCTTTAAAACAGTGGATAGGGTAAACACGCCAGAACATACTGGTCAACTTTTCCTAGAAAACTGATGTGCAGGCTTGCAGAAATATTAATACTTTTACAAAAGTGATTTCCATTAAAGAAGCCCTAATGCAGGTGTGTACACACAGAACCAGGCAAATACAGTTTATGAAATCAGCTCCCCAGTCACACCCATTCATACACATGCATGGTGTGCCCCTGAAAGCCACAAGAGGTATAAATACTGCAAGAAACATTTTAACTGAACCACTTAGGTTTGCCAGGGTAAGGTTTTTGTTCTTATCATTGTAAGGCTAAACAACCAGTTTTAAACAATGAAAAAAAAGGGCTTGGGCTACCTCCCTTTACCTTCCAGTGCTTGCAGCTTGGTCAGACATGTAACAAATTACCTTTTCCAGCTCCACCAAGAAGCTGTCAAGACTCTCATCTGAAAGTTTCCCAACTTCAAACATAGTAACCGCATGACTCTTCAAGTTCTGGAACAACAAAACAAAAAACTGTCTTGATTCTTTGAGAATGGAATGGGCAAGTAAAAGCTTCATAAAGCAAAACTATTTCTCACAAACAATACAGAATTGTTTTTTAATTATTACATCTATATTATGCTGAAGTCCAAGTATTTTAAAACTACATATTTATCTTGGCATAGCATATTAACCAACTTTAACATACTGGTGACAGGTTTCCCATCATTAAAAAGGCAGTGAGAGTAGAATCAAACAGGAAGGCAATACGCTTTGTGTGTCCACTGGACAGATTCAGGCTGCTCACGCTGGCTGTTTCAGCTAATAGAGAACAAAAAGAAAATAAATCATCATATTTGTTTTATTTATAAACAAAATCATCAAGTATAAGTCAAATCTATTAAAGAAAAAAGAGTTAGTTATTGCCAAACTGAGAACAGAATTCCCTTATCCCTATTAAACCACTGACTGACTTAATTCAGATCGATTTATATCCATGATACAAATCAGCCTTCTCTCAGAAAAGAGCTTTTTAGCTAAGAATTTTTAACCAAGAAATAGACACCACCTCCCCCAATGTATATTCCATCTGAATAAAACGGTCCACACCACTTGTGTTTTACTTGTTTCTAGACCCCTTTACAGGCACTCTAGAAATACAGAAATAATTGATCCTAATGTATTGAAATTTACTGTTAGTGCTAACCTGGATCATCTTGACTGTTGGTATCTGTATCTGTGGCTGATGACCCAGCTTCCTGTATAGGACTTCTGTTTTCCCCACTGTCCCATGAAAGCAGCATCTTTTGAGGGTCCAAAGTACTCCTATTAATGTGAATTAAAATCCACATCTGTTGGTCACTGTAGCACCAGAGAAGTATCTCTGCCTTCCAGTGCTAGTAGTCCATGCACAGGCATTCCCAGCATATGCCTGTCAATACTTCTAAAGCCCTAAAGCAGTCAAGCTGGATGTCCCTCAAAACTCAGCTTTAGCTGGGGGGTTGAAAATACCAAATTCTGAAAAAGAGATCTGAAAAACCAAACCACCATTGCTGAAGAAAAGTCCAATAGCAAAAAAAAAAAAAAATAATCTAATACACTTTGATCTCACAGTCTGAATTACACTAAAGAGAGCCCAGGTATAGCAGTCATTTCAAATGGCTTAATAGTTACTGAACAAGAAGTGCCTGACAAATCTTACTTAATGCAACTTGGCACTCCAAATTGGACAGCCCTTTGTTGACTAGTGTTAATGTCACTTCCCCAGGGACTGATATAGATACACACATATGTGAGAGTGTCAATGACAGAACTGATAGCAAGCAAGCAAATTTCATGTACATGCTCACCAACAGCAGTGCCAAGAGACACGGCCTCTCAACCAGCACAGTAACAGCTGCTAGTTCTGGCCCCAGGAGTTTAAAGCAAATGCACATTTGTCTGCTTCAAAAGTGAGCAGCTAGGCATTTAAAGGTCAAAATCCAGCACTAAGTAACAGCAACAAAGCAGCACACTGACCTTACAGGCTAAATTGTCATCCCTTATCCCCGGATTAAAACAATCAAGAATTCTTGCCATGACACACATTGGAATACCAAGTGAGATTTGTTGTTGTGGAAGTCAATGAAAGCAACCAATAGCTTTACAATCAGATTTTGGTTCCAGCTTTCTCTTCAATGAGAGAAATAAGGCTTGGGAAAGAGTGGAGACACTTACTTCAGTCTGTTTATTGAAGGAACATTCTTCCATGATGGATGAAGATTATCCAGGTTTATTACTTGGCCTTTTTTATGAGCAAAGCCTAACCGACAATACATGGAGACAGCATTCTGAAGAAACATATATACACAGAATAAACAAATGCTATAGGAAACCAGGCTGCAAGGCAGTGAACTTCCCACATCAAGTGCAGCAGATGCATTATTCACACATACCTTTACTAAAGATAAGTCAATCTCTAGGACATTTGCAAGCTAAAAAAAAAAAAAAAAAAAGAAAAAAGAAGAATCAACAATGCAGTGTTAACAATGCAGAGTAATTCACTACTTGTGGGCTTCAACATTTGGTTGGTTTTCTTCATTTTTAAACCCAGCCTGTACTGTTATAAACAATTTTGTCTTCATTGAAAGCGATGAAAAATGGGATGAAATCTCATAACTTAAAATCAATCAATCTCATCACTGAAAGCACATGAAAGAAATATGAGGTTATCTTCCACTGTGCAACTTCTAGGTTAATCATACACATCATAAGACACACAAAGAAGAAAAAAACCCTGTATATATTTACTAGATATTCTTCAGGTGCTTATTAACCAGGTTTTGAGACTAAAACCTTAGAAAAGTATATTTCTCATACAAAACGTAAGTGTTTATGCAGAAGTTACAGCCAACATCTCACATGTTTTCAATGCCTAATAAAAAAAATTTTAAACACTGTAAAAGTTACATTCAGGATGAAAGAAACAAGTTGGGTCTTAAGCCTAGCAATACCTCTAAATACCCCTTGCTATTGATCCATACCTCTGCCTGAAGTATTTTCTGCAGTGTGCCTTAGACCATTTCAAGTTTTCCTATCTTCCTGACACAGGGTAAGTTTTACTTACCTCTGCCACATTAGTGTGTTCATCTATTGAAACAAATATCTTGTACAGGAGTGTTTCAAAGTAATCACCTTGCACTCTGTTCATCACAAAACCTTCAAGTGGTGGTACTAGAAAGAAGAACAACTTGCAAAATTACAATTTGGTAACTTCCTTTATTAAACTACAGAAAAATGGAAAAATAAATGTTCACTTATTTGGTTTTCATGGTACCTTTAATTCTGAGGATTTTCCAATCACAAAGGAGAAAAGCCAAAAGATAGTATACCTGGTATTTAAAATTCTCCCACTCCTTAAGAAAAGTAATGGTTGCCAATGTGTTCTCTTAAAAAACTAAAGCCACCTCACATCATAGCCTTGCAGTCTCCAGCTCATCCACTACAGATAACTTCCAGCCATCCAGCCCATAAAATGATTTTGTAATGTGGATAGAGACTCATTATCATGGCTCTGACTGGAGTGGCACACAAAAAAACCACCTCACCCACACACTCCAGAGCTGAGACTCCCAAAACTATTATCTAAGCAGTGACTCTCTTGTATTTAGAGGACTTTCACTTAACTGATCCCTGCGACAGCAGTGACAGCTACTTCTGCATGGGCAAGTGCCAAACAATTTATGTCTTTGCAAATTATACAGAATTCAGATCCCCCACCCCAAGATCCAACACAGCATAATGAGCTGCTCAAAGGGCAGCCATCTCCTGTGCTAGTTTAAGCTCCTACATAGTCTCAGACACAGCATCTGACTATAATTGAGGTACAGGACCATAACGGATAGAACCACTATTTATAAAAAAGTTGCACCTGTCTAAACAATTGGAATCAAAACCCCCTTCTCTGTGTTTGGCTGTGCTGTTCTTCCTTTTTATCATGTACATATGGGAGGGCACTTAGGAACTCATGCTATGACTCTTTCAGAATCTCCCAGGCCAAAGAGGCCAATGGCATCCTGGGGTGGGTTAAGAAGAGTGTGGCTGAGGGAGGTTATTCCCCCCCGACTCTGCTCTGCTCCAGTGAGGCCACATCTGGAGGACTGTGTCCAGCTCTGGACTCCCCCCACAAGAAACTACTGGAGAAGAGTCCAGTGGAGGGCCACAGGGATGATCAGGGGACAGGAGCACCTCTCTTATGAAGGAAGGCTGAGACCTGAGCCTGTTTAGCCTGGAGAAGACAGAGGGGATCTTATCAGTGCTTACAAATACCTAAAGAGCAGGTATCAGGGTGATGGGGACAGACTCTTCAGTGGTGCCCAGCAACAGGACAAGGGGCAAAAACTGAAACACAGGAAGTTTGATCTGAACATGGGGAAAAACTTCTTCACTTTGACAGTTATAGCACTGGAAAAGCCTGTCCAGAAACGTTGCCTCCTACTCTAGATGAACCTGCTTCAGCAGGGCAGTTGGCCCCTTCCAATCCCTACCATTCTGTGATTCTATGACTCATATCTGCCTATCTATCTATATATCTATATACATATATATTCAAAATAATCTAAGAATTCAAGTTGAAATAAAACCTATATATAATAAAAGCAATGTTTTAGTAAGACTAGAACCATTTAGTCAGGAAGAAATCTCATGGCTCAAATGTTGTGTTTAAGTAAACTCACGTATGCACACAAGCAACTTCCAAGCTAGAGAAGCACAGGATAACTGAAATGAAACCAAGTAAACATAGATAGAATACCATTAAATATTTACTTACCTGCTATACAGCTGTCATCAGATATTGGTACATCGAGGTAAATAAATCCTTTGTTATACAAACCTTTATAAATAAAAGCACATTATTTTAATAAAAAACATTTTCCAGAGTAATGATGATACAAAGTAGACTCACCATCAGCCAATTCAGACTTTAAAGTGATTTTTCCTAATAATTTCCCCAGTAGAATATTACTTTGCAATGACATGGATCAGTAAACCCATCTAATATTAAACAAATGTCACCCTAGAGCTCTTTACTTGAAGTCTGGTGCAAGTTGGAGCTCTAGAAGTACTTTCTGGACAACTGAGCACAGCAGAATGACAACAGAGTGAAGCTGCTACATTTGACAAATGTTAACCTACTTCTCACCATCATCACTGTACTGTCAAGAAATGGACTTCTTTAACCCTGAATTAGTTCAGTCAGCTGGTTCTGCCATAAGTCAGGCTGGAAATTGCATATTTTGTGGCAAGCTTCCAAACTAAATCACATCAGTTCTGATGGTCCTCACATGCCCTTCCCACACATCTTCACAGAAAGTCTCTTATACAGCTGCAAATACAAATTCTGGGGCACTTGAACACAAGGCATCAGCTGAGCTGCAGCAGGTACAGAAGGACACTGCATAAAGTGAGGACAAGAATAGGGTAGATTATAAATTACACGTTCCCCACATAAGACTGATCCAAGCTCTAAGCACCTCAACTGAGTTCTGCAGAGTCAATAAGGCAGGGGGAAGTTTCTTAAGGAAAGGCAAACCACTTCAGCACTGTTATCTTTGGAGGCTAAGGTTGTAGCAGCCTCACTCTGATAGCAAAGCATACAGCTAAATTACACAGCATAAAACAAGCCAAATATATTGCCAGTGTTTCCTCTGACATTATGCTGTATCACTCCATCTACATTATATTCATTACAGCAGGGAAGAAGTGAACCAACAGCCCTCAGGTGACATGTTATTAAATATGCAAAGCCAAATTGTCAGGGTGCTTCCCACACCCACAGAGCTCTGTCAAGCATACATCTGTAGTATATATTGTATAATGACTACTCCCAATCAGATCTTAAATAAAATGCCTGCAGTACAACACCACCACCACCATCTAACCTGAGTGCATGCTGATACAGTGCACAGCTGCTGTTCAGCATGGACACTGACACGTGCACAGCTACACAAACTGATGTTATCAATAAAACAGCTTTAATGGATCAGGATGACATTAAAGCCATCAACATGCTAAAGGTGCTCTTCTCTGTCTCTCCTTCAGGATTCAGCTCTCATAGCTGATACATCCTTACTGACTGAACTAGAAATGTATTGATGGCATCACAGTTTGGACTACACCATCCCCATATAATCCCATCCTACTGGCAGTAAATTACATAAATTGTCTGTACATACTTTTCCTATCCATGAATTAGGGTAGAAAGGTAGAGTGGAGCCTACTAAACCATCTCCACAAGCAACACCAGGACATGTATAAAGAAAGACCATTAAGTGCTTTCTGAATTCAAATTCTGTCTAGTTCTATACTGTTTCAGATCCACTCCAGAGCCCAAATTTTACCTGCCTCACACTTTTTATTTTGATCTACTTCAGTAACAAGCAGTGGAACTCTGCCTCAATTTCTTAAAAGTACAGCACACAGATTTGATTGCTTGTACTAAGCAAAGCATTTAAAAGACCAACTTCTCAAGGAGCTTGTCAGTGAATCTGCACTTCCTTGACTAATATATTTTGTTTATATCTAACAGTTGCAAATCTTTGAGAAACAAGACAGACTCTCAAGACTCAAGTGTTATTTTCATGGTGTTCAAACAGTACAAAATTACAAAAAACTCTTATTTGAAAAGCAATGAGTGAAGTTTTACCACTCAGGATTACCAGCTGACATTACATCTCCCATAATCTTTACTGACAGTTTCTAATGAAAGAAGTTATTTAATCTAACAATTGTTGTTTAATCTAACAATAAAAGAGCAACAGCTGCTAATGGCTCACTGTTAAACCACTTCCAAGATGCAGACTATGGTCCGTACAAGTTCCTGAATATTTTCCAGCTCCTCTTATGCTTCAGCTGTCTACATGCTTTTACATTCCTACTCAGAATTTAACTGAGCAAGATCTACAAAGAGAAAAGGAATGTCCTTTAAACACTTACTGTGAACTACATTGAAGTCTAATGAGCCAGCAAGCTGAGGACCTGAATCAATTATCTTATCAATAGCAGACTTCTCTGATGTAGTACAGATCTAGGTAAGATAAATCATGTTAGTCTTTAGTAGAAATGAGTTTATGCAATTTATTAAATACCACTCAAAACCCCCACAAAACATTACAGCCTTAAGTCACTTGTAAGTAATAGAAGAATATAGGAAGTAACCCAGGTTCTTAATCAAATTATTTGCACTGAAGAATTCACTGCAGTTCCTGCTAAAGTCTTAAATTTTTTTACTCTTATCCCTACAGAAAATCATGCATGCTGTAGGAATGGGACATAACTGCATAGGTATTTGGCAAGTGAAGTCCACCATGTAACAGGTCTGCTCTTTAAAACTTCCAAACTGAGAGTTCAACCACATCACTGGAACCACTCTAGGAGAATTCCATCACAATACCAAAGTAACATGCCTCAGGTTAACTACTCTAGGTTAATGGAATGTCAGAATTTAAGCAGCCAATGCTCAAGATATTCCAAATAATAGCCAAAAAAGATTCCACCACTGACTCACAGAATCGTCACGGTTGGAAAAGACCTCTAAGATCACCAAGTCAACTGCTTTAAATGCATTACATTTAAATGCATTACAATCTAAACAAAAGACTGCCAGAGAATGAATTAAATCCAGATCAAACTACTAGCTGACTGTAAAAAGAAGCTGAGAATGAAAGTAAAATTAAGTCTCCATCTGGCTGGTCACCAGCAGTCCTCCTCAAGGTTCAATTCTAGGGCCAGTCCTGCCCAAGATATTTACCAGCTATCTGGATGCAGGAGATTAATGAACCAGGAACAAGTTTGCACTGTGTGCACTGGGCCTCACAATTTAAGAAATATGTGAAGGTCCTGAATACATCCCGAGGAGGAAAAAGGCTGGTGGGAGGGCTGGAAGCAATGTCCTGTGAGGACAGGCTACGGATTTTGGGCTTGTCTAGGACAGAGAAAAGGAGGCTGAGGGGTGACCTCCCTACAGCTTCTGAAGAGGGGGAGGGGAGAAGGAAGTGCTGGCTTCTCTCCCCTGGCATCCAGTAACAAGACGTGGCAATGGCTCAAAGCTGTGCCAGGGAAGGTTTAAACTGGACACTGAGAAGCATTTCTTTACTGAGAGGGTGGCCATACAGTGGAACAGGCTTCCTAAAAACATGGTCAATGCCCCAAATTCCTCAGTGTTTAAGAGGCACTTGTGTAATGCCCTTTACAACATGCTTTAGCTTGGTCAGTCCTCAACCATTCAGGCAGTTGGACTGGATGATTGTTGTAGGTCCTTCCCAACAGAAATACTCTATTCTACTCCAGTCAACTCAGAAGTTTTTCATGTGCAAACAATGAAAAAATAAGGACACACACGGAGCAGAAACAATGACTATATATATAAAATAAATGTCCACTGACATTCTGATTCTAATTATACTGAGAGTGAAGATACAGTAAAACTGAGCTGTCAGGGCTTCACTATGAAATTTAAGAGAGCATATTTTACTGCTTGTTCCCTACAAAGCACATCATCACACTCATCAATTACCACAGACTGTTGGCTCAAAACCACCTCAGCACTGTACATGCCCTCCCCTACACAGAAGTTGCTCTTTTCAGGGACTACCACACTATTTAACCAAAATGAGATGCAGTCCATATAAAAATTACCTTGATGTCATCCTCAGTGATGTAGCCAGACTGCACAACCCACCAAGCTTCTATAGCAATCTCCACGGGTTTCACAGGTAACAGATCATGAGCACTTTTCCTTCTGAAAAATTTCTGCCGTGGTACAGTCCATTTGAGATAGAAATAAAGAGCACTTCACATGTTCAGTCATTTACCTTTATATAAGCTGATTTTTATAAACATCCATCTTTAAGTGCATTATATGCACAGACTGCATACACATAAATATTATCCTTGCTATTTAGTAAACCCACATCCTTGTTCAGAAAATAAAAGAAAGACTTCTCCCTCAAATCGTATGAAAATGGGAGGGAAAAAATTCTTTACATCTGATAGTGTTAAATCTTCCCATAAACCCATATAACATGTGTCACTAATTAAAAACCACACTACTGAAACACGTGAGGATCAACCCCAAATTTAAAGTATTTATGACACTTTCTCATGTGATCAAGCAAGAGAGCACAGCAAACTAAGTATACAAGTGAGGTATTTCAAAGAAGTTCAATGATCTTAAAAAAACATTTTAGGAGCCTCTTTTTACTTTAGAGGACAAAGTTCCCCACTTTCTCAGTACGTATGGTGCTCAAAAAGTACACTAAATTTCAGGCTATGAAAGAAGATCCGGAGGGTACTGTTTCCTTATAGATCTAAACAGCTTCTCTGCCATTGTACAGCCATTACTCTTTGATTCACTTTACCAGCTTCATATTTTGTTAAGCACACATTTGGTTGAAGGAGCATTTTCAAGTTACTGCAAGAGCAATTATGCATTTCCTGAAAAAAAGAGGAACTGCTCCAAAGTACAAGGTCTACACTTATCAACATTACAATGCTTTCCACATGTGCTGCCACACACAGGGATGCCTGCTCAGACTCACTACCATTGTTTCAGAGAAAAACATACATACTATGAAAAAGAAACACCTAGATGGAGGACTGTCTCAGAATAAACTCTGATCTCAACTGCAGCCACAGAAAAAAAGGAGTACTTATAGAACAATTATAATTTTTCCATGTTTTTTCCAACAAAAAGATACTCATTATCTGGTCTCAGACTAAATACACTTCTGAAAATATGTTTGGGACACACACACACAGAAAAAAAAAGATGTAGCACTAGATATCTTTTTCTTAGCATGTACTGGTTTTAAATTAAAAAGCTCTTTATTTCCTCCAGGAAACAATCTAATTAGCAAAACACAATGTCACATTCAATTAGCCATTAAACTAACCAGATCCATAAAATAATTCAATTTCTTATGAAATAATACAGGGGAAGGAGGAGGAAAGAAAAGGGAGAGGAAAATAAAGACAAACTTACTTTTGAAGACCTACATTGGTTCATTAGATCTATATACTGGTTTCTTCCTATTCCAAGAAGTCTTAGACCTGAAAAATAAGTAAGGTTTTATTTCTCTTAAGATAGATTTAATCTGAAGATACACAAAACATGCTAAAAAGAATCAGACTTACTTCCATGATATGATTTTAAATTACTCTTTCTTCCCAAAATAAAAGGACATTTAGAAGCTAAATTCAGTTTTAAATGAATTTAAGAGAGAACCATGTGCATCAAACAACACAATCCATCCCCATTTGTTTTACCCTGTACAGGCTGAAAACTAAAACATACCCTTTATCTCTCGGGTCACAGAGAAGCAGGGAATAATCCAAACCCATTCTTTCCCACATCCACATCAAGAGGCAATAACCACACTTCAAATTAACAGAACTCAAGTTGTACCAGATTTTGGTCACAGGTTTTTTGTCACTCTAATAAATCCCACAGCATGCACTAGATTAGAAGCCTAAACTAAGAATTAGAGAAAAAAAAAGGCCACATAAGTCTCAAAGAGAGATGATTAAGACCTCAGTGAGTTAAACAGAATCAAAATATAATTCTAGACTCTCTAGCCTTAAACCATTAAGGAACTATGAACAGACACTGGAAACTCATTAGTTTCAACTCATATTCTGTCTCAGATTTACCTCTACTTTGACACTAAGTTTTATGAAAAATGCTGACAAAGATGTTTAATTTTAATTATACTGCAGTCACTGCAACGTCTGGTGAAATAACAGAATTAGGGGAAGGAAAAAAAAAAGAAAGAAAAAAAAAAAGAAAGCCACAAAGCAGGGAATCCTTTCCATTCTTCATACTCCTGCATAATGCTGTATTTCCAATAAGCTATGTGGTGCAGAGGAAAAAGGTTTTTCCTTATCTGTTCCCCCAGTGAGCACATTAGAGATAAGTTAGCATGGTTAACTGACAATAAAAGAAACAACCAAACAAAAAACCCAAACATCACAAAAAACAAACAAACAAAAACAATCCACACCAAAGACAACTAGCTGTCAGCAGCTACAGGATGCTCCTCACCAGACAACACACTATCCCTAAAGAGAATTATATAAATTTGTACCAAAGGTGAGGAAGTCATTAGCTATAAATAACTTCTCAGTGGCAGGTTTGATTAACAGCCTCTCCATGCCAGCAGCCTGCACTCCCCTCTGTAAGACTTGCCAGTAGACTATTGCTCCTACTCTGCTCTCCTCCACCAGCTTCTCTGGTTTTGCTTTCCTAGTCTCCCCATCCCATACCCACAACAGTAACAGAAGTCAGGACAAAACACAAGTACATAACACTTACAGTCAGCAGCAGTAAAGTTGGGCAGTGAATCATAGCTTTTTTCACTGTTCATTATATCCTTAAAAAGATAAGAAAACTTACTTGCAACAAGAAAATAGTCATTTCAGAGTAGCAGGTCCAAAATTCTGTCTGCTTTTTTTTCTTTTTTTGAAGAACAAAATGAAATTAAAATAAACCTATTAGAACTAGCTGCCCCATCAAACTTGCCAATTATTTGATTAATCATTAAGCAGAAAAACAAATACTGAAAAACGACTTGTTTAATTTAAACTTTACAAAGAAAAATGCTCATTGACAGAATAATAAAAATTTTGAAGTTCTGTATCTGTCTACAAAAACACCCAGCACACAGAACTGCTGACAGCAATAACAAAACAAGCTAACTAATCAGTTATGCCTGCAATCACTACACACAAAATAAGGCCCTTCTGATATCGACTGAAAATAAAAGAACTTGTCAGAGTCCTGACAGAAAACAGAATCATCTTTGTTCTCACAGAAAAGGATCTGCTTCAAGCTTTTGAAAAAGCTTCTAATATGGTTAAGTGGCCTTTTTGAAACAGAACAAAAAAGAAAATAACTGCTCAAATGTGCTGGTTTTTAAAAATGGAAATTCTCTTTGCTTTGTTAGTCTCATAGAATTATCTACTTCTTTTGCAGTTGGAAGTGAAGAGTCCCAATCTCAAAGATCCCAAAGGGCAAGACTGGCCTCAGAGTGGTCCCACATGACAAAGTCCAGCTCTTGGAGGGCTTATGGGGGCAGAAGAGGAAAAACTACAGGTAAAATAATCTCTGGAAAGCCTCCTTACTGCTTCCTTACTTGTTAACATACCCTACCCAGGAGGGAACAAACTACATGACACTGCCTCATATGCACTACAGGGCCACCACCAGTACCTCTAGGACAAAAAACAACACACTCACCATAGCTTTGTACTCACCTCCATTATTCCTGTGTAATAGGAAAATGGTGTCACTCTCAGACCTTTTACCATGATGTCAGACAAATGATAAGGGTACAACATCAGATGATCTCGACTGTATTTTAAGAGATCCTCATAATATTTGCGTTCATCTTTCTTGACATGCTTAACTACAAGGGGAGGGAAAAGGTTACATTGGTATATGAAGTTATTTTCTTTATAAAAATAAGTTTTACAGCAAAGCAATTAAAATAGTATAATGGCAATCGACAGAAAACTAAAACTGAAGGAGTGGTGCAGGGCATTCAGCATCCAGAGATGTCTACATATGACACAAGTACTTTCAGAGTCTTTAAGAATGACATTAGAACAAAGTATATTTATTTTACAGGTTACCAGAAAGTGGCCTATTGAGACAGAATTCAGGCAGGTTCTAGAAAATAATCCTTTAATTAGTGCAACTACCATCTACTTTGCAAAGATGAATTAATACAATGCAAAATAAGTGTAAACTGCAAACAAGTCGTAGCCAATAGCTCATGTGAGTCAGGGTCACTGTCTGCCTCCCACCAAGTGACAGGCATTACCTTATTAGTCAAGTCCTCTGTTAGTGTATCTTAATTTCTTGGAAACGGGTGGCATAACTACAAGAAACTTACCCATAACTACAGCAGGAGCTCAGTGCCACATGTCAACTCAGTAACCTTAAAGAGTACTTAGCTTGAAAAGCTGCCAAATGGACTCAAACTTTTCTTGGTGTTTTATCATTTGAAAGTATTTATTTTCACAGAAAGAGGGACCTTTGAACAGGGCTAGTTCTTGCAGATTGACAGCAAACAAGAGCCTCCAGACAGAAAAACTGAGCAGCAATTAGAAGTTATTTAGCTTCTTTACTCACCTAAGTTATTCCGGTATCGTAACTGATTGCGGATGCTGTAGAGCACGACCTGCCTCTCATATTCCCTCTGAGAGTTTCCAAGACCCTTGAAAACATAAAGGCCTTTTAGCTGACATGTACAAAACCACTTTTGGTTGAAAGACTGCAAAGTCACTTATGAGGAAATACACACAGACAATGATTACTCAGGGAATCCCCCAGTTCAACAGACTGATAACCTCTCAGTCTCTGTATACAAGGTCAGAGGTATCTTTAGTTAAACAGGTCTCTCTATGCAGATTCAAACAATAATCTTTAAATTTTTTTTTCTAGTAACTTTCTGATTAAAAAGGAGCATCTAATTCTCAAACCAAAGGGTTTAAATTGTCTTTTAGCAAACATGAAGTACCAAGCATTTTACCAAGCATTCAGTGTCAAAATTGTTGTAGCATAAACCAGGCATGGTGAAAGTGATGTGAAACTTCAAACTGCTGCACATCAGAAGCTTATAATGCAAAAAGTAAATAATGAGACAGCTCAAGTTCTGGCTTCACAGAAGTAAGGCAATCAAGTGATCTTAGGTCACAAGATTGAAGCGTAGGCACAGCACATTACATGAAAGAAGATAAAAAGAGCTTCAGCTGATGCTCTAAATGCCTTAGCTCAAAAACCATCCCCTCAAATTTATTCGTATTACTCTTCTACCCTGCATCCACAACAAGCAACCTGTTTTGGTATTTTTCCCCCCTCTCCTGGTTCCTTCATTGATGACCATACAAAAAGGTACTTTACTGCATATATGGGACAAAAAAGTAAGTTGCACACATATTGCAGAATCAGGTATTAGAAAATAAACAACTGATATCACAGACAGGGTCCATAGTTTTGGACCCAAAAGACAGGATCCAAATATTTGTTCGAAGTTCAAAAAACATTCATGACTATTCTAATACTAAAGCAAAGGAAATAGTATTTCACAAGTTACATTAAAGAAAATAATGCATTAAATACTGGTATATTTTCTATCCTGAACTGCATAGCCAATAGCTGGGTAGAGGAAATGAGTCACTCTTAGAGCTCCTGAAATCTGAAACTCAAATAATTCCGTTTCTTAGGGCCTTCAGACAGTACTCATCCTCCCCATCCATCCCGTGTGCAACAGCAGGAGTTGTTTTTCTGCATCTGCTTTCAAGCATCCTAAGACTCGGGAGAGGAACACAACTCTACTTGCCACAACACCTCCCCTCTGCTGTCAGAGGCCCATTAAACCCAGCAAACCAAAATATTATCAGGTTTTCTTTTCCACCAGCCACTCACTGCAACAGTTCCCCGGCTACCGAAACACAGAGCTGCACAAGTCTCGGATGACACCGGTCCCGGTTCAGCTTACGCTGCTCCCGGTGGCCGGGGGACACCCACCCACCTCAGCCGGTCCTGGCTCAGCACCACTGGAGGTAGCACCCACACCTCGCCACATCTACCCCTGCCCACGGAGACCCCAAACCATCACTGGGTCCCCCTCTCCTCACAGAGGCACCGCAGAACACACCCCCCAGCCCCCTGCTCCCACACACAGACCCCACACCGCTCCACAGACACACACACGCAGCCCTCCCCTCCCCACGGAGGGGCCGTGTACCCACACACACACATCCCCCCTCTTCACATGCACCCTCCTCACACCTCCCTCTCCCCTCACAGAGCCCCACAGCCCCCCCCCACCCCTCTCTCCCCACGGCCCCTTCAGACCCCTCTCTCCCCACAGCCCCCTCACGCCCCTCTCTCCCCACAGACCCCTCAGACCCCTCTCTCTTCCCACAACCACACACTTCCCACACACACACCGTCGCCCTATAGTCCCCGTAGCCCACGGCCGCCCGCCTTCCCCCGGGGCAAGAAGAGCCGAGAGCCCCCACGTCTCCCCGCACTCCTCCTGGCTCCCTCCCTCCCGCCCTCCGCTTCCACGGACCGGGAGCTCGGCAGCCCGGACCCCGGCCTGCCGCCCGCCAGTCCGTACCTGCTTGACGCTGGCCGGCAGCCGAGCCCAAGGGTAGTTGTGGCGGATGTGGAACTCCACGTCGATGTTCATGGCGGGGAAGCGGCGCCGCGCCACGGGCCCCTCCGCCGGGAGGCACGGCCGCCCTGCCCTCCGCCCGCCGGCACCTCCCGCTTCCGCGTTACGCCCCGGAAGTGCCCGCAGACGTCAGTTCCGGCAGTCGCCCCGGGACAGGGGCGGGGAAGGGGGAGGCTGCTCAGCGCCTGAGGGCGGAGGGAGCCGTGAGGCCGCTTCCAGCACCGGCCAGCGAGCGGCATCCGCTGCTTTCTCTTCTTCCTCGGGCGGCTGGGGGGCGCGGCGAAGTGGTTCCGATCGGTGGTGATGTCTGCTGCCAGCTGGGCCAGCGGCGGCCCCGTGTGGGCTGCCACCCGCAGGCGATGGTGCTCGGGGAGGTTTTCCCTCACCTCGGCCGCTCCCACCCCACGACAACAACAGCAACAAGCAACAAGTAACAACAAGAACAACAACAACAATCGGCCCTGGGCTGTCGCAGATCGGAAGCGGGTCCAAGCTTCAGCCCCGTCACCGCTTGCTTAGGTTCAGCCTTAGTTCCCGGTGTAGTTCTCCGCCCCCGGGATGAGCGCGAACGATTGCTTAGGGCAGGGCAGGTGCAGCAGCAGGAACGCGTTTCACAACGAGGAGTGAGCAGCACCCTGTCAGTAGCTGTGGCCTCGGGCTACAGCAGCTGAGTGCGTGTGGGCTGCAGAGTGTGGGGGCTGGGAGCTTGCAGAGCTGAATGCCAGCAGCAGCCTGTCCTCTTCACAGCGTCCTGAGCAGGGAATGTGCTTCAAATAAATTGCAGCAGGTGCCATTGCTCGTCTTAGGATCTAGGGTTTTGTGAGACATTGAAAGTGTTACGAGCATCAAAAGTTATTCCAAATCTTCCATGTGGAAGAATTTTCTTATTTTGTAAGCATCGGGAAATTACAGATGGGGAAGGGCTCTAGATTTTGAACAGTGCACAGCATTCTAGTGTATGATTTGATACAGAATAAAGAGTAGACTACAGTGAGGTAGTTCTTGACGACTTGTGCCATTTATTTTTAAAGAATCTTATCCTGCATGCTTGCTTATAACCTTGGGGGAAGCTGAAAGGAGACCAACAGCATTAAAAGGAAACTCATTTATTTCTCTCTTGCCCTTGAGTCAGTCACTAGAGGGTTACAGACGTGATCCTTTTTCTTCAGCATCACTGGTATCTTAAAGATCCCAGTTCTGTGTAGCTGCAGACACAAAGTCTGAAGCCTGCAGACTTGCCCCATAGCACTGGCACTCAGAGGTCCCTGCAGCTGAAAAGATGGTGAGCAGCTCACACGATCTCCAGAGTCTCAAAGCCTCACTGCTCATATCACTATCAGGATTCAGCCCAGGAACAGTCACAGTCTGCCACCCTGACCTCATCTTTAATTCTTTTAACACCAGACTTTCTCTGTCACACCCTACAATGGTTTATAAATAAGTTATGAAAAGACATTAATAAGAAACTTTTTCCTTGCCAGTTGCCACATAAACCAGATGGTATGGGTCTTGGGCTGGTACTGTCTGTTTACTTTTGGTATCAGTATTTAGACACACCTCTTAATGAGGCAGGATGGTTTTTTTCTTGGATGGTTCAAAGGTGGGCTGTTTTGTTGGACCCAAAGAACACTCTTGCTTAAACACAGATACAAGAATCCCCAAGCTAAAAAATCAGATGCTTAGAATAACAGTAATGTATGCAGAATTCCATTACATTCCTTCCAGCTGCCTCAGGCTTTTCAGTGATAGCACTGGCAAAAGGGGAGAAAAGACAAGAAAATTAGAACCTCTGGACATGGGGTTGATCTTCAGAGGGGCACAAAGACTGAGCAGAGCTAGGATTAGTAGCCAGTGCTGTTTTTTCAATGGGATTTTAATTTATTACCAGAAAGGGTACCACACAACAAAATTGTTCTGTTTATAAATGAGTGTGAACATTTTCAGACATTTGCAATTAAAATTCACTTTCTACATTGTAAAATGCTCTGAGCTCCTGCAGCTCCAGTTGAGATCATTGAATTCTGAAGTTATAATCACATTGCTTTAAATCGTGTATGTAAAATGCAGTGAGCTCAGGCCACTGTTCCTTTTTCCAACCCTTGGGATATCATTAAAGCCACATCCACTCCCTCTCCCCATGCCTCTTGGGACCAGTGTTTAGGTTGTTGCACAGTTTACAGTTTCTCCAGCTGACACTTCAGGCAGCTGCAGCAATGAGCAGATTTCTCCTGGAACACAGGCACCATGTGGAGTCTTTTGCAGTTGTTTATAACTTTGCCTGACTTGTGTTACTGCTCACAGGTAATCAGTCCTGGCTCAGAGACTGCTACCCCAAGTCTGACCTGTGCCACTGACTCTGTATCATGAATATTAATTCACTTTATTGATTTCTATTCTGGTTAGTACACATGGTTGCTTACTTAAATACATCCATTTCACACAATCTTACTTTGTGAGGGCAAGAAATAAAGACTCAACAGTTTAGCCTGGTGTGCATCATCCATTACCTGCTCTTCTTCCACAGTCTGTAATAGATCTCCACTTTCTTTGCCCCTTCTCAGATATTTTTAGACAATCTTCTTTTTGCCTTTGATGTCTTTTGCTGTTCAGAACTCATTCCGTTTTTCTAAAATTATTCCCATGTTCCCATTATGTTCATTTTTTTACATTATTCCCATGTTCTTTTTTTACATACACTCAGTTATGTTTTCAGAGTTCCATTTTCTTAAAGAGCACTTGTTGCACGTTTTTCTGACTGTGCTTTCTATCTTTTCTTTGTATAATGAAAGTTTGCCTATTGAGTTGTAATATATTCTCTTCCACTTCTCAGAATCACAGGAAGTTAGGGATTGGAAGGGACCTTGAAAGATCAAGTCCAACCCCCCTGCCAGAGCAGGGTCACCTACAGGAGGTCACAAAGGAACACATCCAGGTGGGCTTTGAATGTCTCCAGAGAAGGAGACTCCACAACCTCTCTGGGCAGCCTGTGCCACCCTCACAGTAAAATAATTTATCCTCATGTTTATATATTTCTCCACAGCTTTCATTCATGAGATCACCTCCTCAAATAAGATTACCTTTTGGTTCACTGGCTTTTCAGAAGTCTGCTTTTTTCCTTATTCTGATGAATTTTTTTCTTATTCTTTTGTGCTTTTCATAGAATCATAGAATCATAGAATTGGCCGGGTTGGAAGGGACCTCAGAGATCATCAAGTCCAACCCTTGACCCACCGGTGCGGTTGCCAGACCATGGCACTGAGTGCCACATCCAGTCTCTTTTTAAATGTCTCCAGGGATGGAGAATCCACCACCTCACCGGGCAGTCCATTCCAATGCCTGATCACCCTCTCCGTAAAGAAATTCTTTCTAATATCTAACTTAAATCTCCCCTGGCACAACTTAAGACTGTGTCCTCTTGTCTTGTTGAAAGTCGTCTGGGAAAAGAGACCAACCCCCACTTGGCTACAACCTCCTTTCAGGGAGTTGTAGAGAGTGATGAGGTCTCCCCTGAGCCTCCTCTTCTCCAGGCTGAACACCCCCAGCTCTCTCAGCCTCTCTTCATAGGATCTGTGCTCGAGTCCCTTCACCAGCCTGGTTGCCCTCCTTTGGACCTGTTCCAGGACCTCGATATCCTTCCTGAACTGAGGGGCCCAGAACTGGACACAGGACTCGAGGTGTGGCCTCACCAGGGCTGAGTACAGGGGCAGAATCACTTCCTTGGACCTGCTGGCCACGCTGTTCCTGATACAGGCCAGGATCCCATTGGCCTTCTTGGCCACCTGGGCACACTGCTGGCTCATGTTCAGCTTCCTGTCAATCCAGACTCCCAGGTCCCTCTCTGCCTGGCTGCTCTCAGCCACTCTGTGCCCAGCCTGGAGCTCCCCATGGGGTTGTTGTGGCCAAAGTGCAGGACCCGGCACTTGGCCGTGTTGAACCTCATCCCATTCTTTTGCAATAAGGTAACTCCATGTGCCATTATCACCTGCAAACAAATTACTTTCTCCTTCTGGATTTTCAGCCAGTCCCTTCTTCTTTAAAACCAGAAGTAGAAGCTTGGCTTTCTCTAATGACTTCCTCTAATACCTGAGAGAGAGGTTGATTCCAGTTTGCCCAACAAGCTTGATGGGCTAGTGGGGGTCTGCTGGTTTGCTTCTCCCACCAACGGGTAGCTGAGGCACATCTATGCAGTGCTCTGAAAGAGACAGCTGAGTTGAGTCAATGCAGGTCTCCTCTGAAGTGAGCACCTGAACAGAGAAAATGCAATGAGATCTCTTTTTCTCATTCCTTCTACTCTTGGTTGGCCTAAACAGCCAATGTGGGAAGAGTATTTACTTCCCAAGGAGACTCTCTTCTTTTTTTCAGGAGTGATTTGTTCATTACCCTCAAGCTGCTTATCCAAGCTGACAACAGCTGATCAGATCTCATGACCAAGTAGTTCCCAGGGAATTCTTTCCTTAGAAATAATGTTTTTTGCATATCCAGGACTGGGATTGTGGCTTCCTTCAAGGACAGTGACTTCCCACTGGAGACAAATTAATTGCAAATGCCCGGTTTTAGCTGAGTTTGTTGGTGGGCTGTTGGTGGCTTATTTAGGACTTCCACTCCTGTTTTCAGCCCCTTAAAATTCTCTCTAAATTGAACATTTGAAACCTTAAGACCTTCCTCTAGCTTTTTCTTCTTAGTGAACTGTCCTGGTTTGGGCCAGGATAAAGGTAATTTTCTGTCTTGTACTTTTACTCTCTGCAGAGTCTCTTTTAAGTAGCTGCACTTGCTGAAATTAACAGCAAGTTTCTCAGTCAGTGTCTGCTTCTAGGACTGATAACACTCAATGTTTATAGTTACAGCTGGAGACTGGTGTGCAGAGCCAAGGACACTGCTCAGTTCTGAGGAACATTTTGCCCTCTGGAAGGAGAGAAGGAGTGAAGAGGTCACACCTGCAGCTCTCCTTTGGGAAGGAAAGGACAAGATAGATGCCAAAATTGACCAAACAGAGTATCCCATCCCATATACATCATACTCAGTATAAATTTGAGGGATCACGAGGGTCAAACCCCTTCCTGCTTCCCCTTCTTTGCCTGTCCCTGTTTGCTTTGGCACCCTGGGAGGATTCTGTCCGTGCTTCTTCCCAGGCTCAACTTCATTCCTTCATTCCCAACTTTTCTACCTCCTCCCTCAGGCAGTGCCAGGGAATGGGGACAGAGGGTTGCAGTCAGGCCGTAGAACTGTCCCTGCTGCTCCTTCCCCTCTTGTTTTTTTCCCCTGCTCCAGTGAGGGTCCCTCCCAGGGTCACAGGTCCTGACACAAAACCTGCTTCTGCATGGATCTCTCTCCATGGGGCCACTGTTCCTGACAGGAGCCTGCTCCAGCATGGGCTCACCACAAGGTGCAGCTCTCAGAGCACATCCACCTGCACCACTGGGAGTTCCTCCACAGGCTGCAGGTTGATACCTGCTTCTCCATGGAGCTCCAAGGGCTGCAAGAGGACAAAAGCCATTTCCCCACGCTCCAAAGGCTGCAAGGAGAATCTGTAGTGCCTGGAGCACCTCCTCCCCCTCCTTCCTCACTGACCTTGGTGTCTGCAGGACTTTCTCTCACATTTTTCTTGTTCCACCTTTGAAGCTGCCATGCAGTAATTTTTAAACCTTTTTTAAATATATTATCAGAGAAACACCACCAGCATAGCTGATGTGGCTCAGCTTTGTCCCGTGGTGGGTCCAGTTTGGAGTCAGCTGGCACTGGCTCTGTCTAGCATGGAGGCAATCTCTGATCTCTTCTCACAGTGGCCACCCCTGCAATCCCCCCACCATAAAAACTTTGCCATGGAAGCCAAATAAAAGCAGTGGGATGCTGTTAGAAATATTTCGTAGGAGCTAGAGGATCCTCAGTAACATTAAATACCACTAAATCCCATAAGATCCAAGATAAACTCTTCAGAGGAGGCATGTTTCCTTTTAAAATGTTTGGAAAGCTCATGTTGGGGACTACAGCAATTAGATAAATGAGGATATATAATCTCAAGGCTTATATTGTGAAATCCTGATTTTCCTTGGTAAAGCCAGCCAGCTCTATGACCCAACAGGATGTGTTATTAGATAGCAGGGATAATAAAGCCACCATGAAATGATGAGTATGCCCCACCTTGAAATGACTAGAATTCAAATAATGTCAGAAGTTACTGATTAACCCAGGGCTGGGTAAGATTTGGACGCTCAAGAAAAATTGTCTGTCCCATCTGAATGCTTGCTTATTGAAGAGCAGAAGGGTTGCATCTCCTGCATGCAGGCTAAGCAAAAATGGGCAGTTCACACGTAAGTAGTTATTTAATTTGCATTGTCAAGAATGCAATAATTTCCTGCCTTTATTGTTGACCATTTTCACTTTAAATGATATTAATGCAACTGCAAATGAAGATTTAACATCAAAATCTAATTTAAATTTGAGTGGGAAACGTGTATGCAAATTTGGTAGCATAGCTTAATTGCAGTACTTGAATAATGAAACTATTTCTGTAACATGGGTTCTGACTTCTAATGCTCATTGTGGCTTAGTTAAAAAGGGCAGCCCTTTAATTTTGAGAAAGAAAATTATGCGTAGGATGTAATGAAAGAACTAATTTTAGTTAGTTTAGCAAATTTGTTTTGGAACATTCTGAACACTTGAGTAAATCCCCAAAGATATATGAAAAATGTCCTGTCCTAAAGGCCAACACTTCCAAAAATTTGGCTGAGTTTGTCACTGAATAGTAGAGACTGCAGTAATCTCAAGTGTGGTACTCACAGAAGGACACAATTAAAATTCAGGTGTCAGGGTTTACTGCATGAAATCACCATGTGAGTTTTGACAGAGACAATTTAATATAACATCTGGGTGTTTAATAATCAATATCTAAGTCAGCATAAAGACATTTAACTTCAAAACTACCTGACTGTCAAAAGTTTGTGTGGTATCTGAATGACTGGTGCTTCTGAAAGTGGCTTTTGCTGAAAAAGTCTTAGGGGTTTTAGCTCCAATTTTAAAACTAATTAATAAAAGGCAAAATAACTAATTAATAAAAAGCAAAAAAACCTACACTGCTTTACAGTATGTATCCACTGAAGGCAGCCTGTTTGCTGATACAGGCTAATGTTACACTAGTTTCTCTAAGATTTATATTATTTTTTTAACTCAAATTCAGCAAGGCCATGAGAGATGCTGAGCATCTGCTGCTTTTTGGACCATCTCTCCAGGACATTTGCTCTGCCAGACTGAGCAAGAGAGCCCAGACACAAAGCTCAAGCACCTCAGTTAAGGAGCTTTCTGTCTCCCGGTGGCAGTGTGGATGGTCCCATCTCCATCCTTGTGTGGCCTGGCTGCTTGCATGAGGGGAAAGAAGCAAGCAGTTCACTGACCTGTCTTGGTGTAAGAAGGCTCCTGCCACTCAGCCCCATGTATCCATAGAAACACATTTTGTGTGGATATGGGAAGAGAGGTCACTGCACTTCAGGTCAAGTGGGTTTAGCAGTTGTGTGATCTCCATGCTGGACCAGGTAGCCTGGATGTAGGTGCAGTACATTGGGATTGGGCTGTAGGATTCTGTGGAAGGAGATGAGAGCCCATGTGGGAAGAGAATCCCATCATTTCCATCATTCTCTATTTTTCTCTAGGAAACTGCAGGTAATATTAGAGAAATCCCTGCATTTGAATCAGAGAACCTCTTCTATCAGCATACAGCCTGAAAAATATTAGAGTTCCTAGAAGATTTTTTCAGCTTCAGTTTGTTCTTTCTCCTAATCTCATGTTTTGCAACCATAGGCTCATTGGTGTCTTACATACTGTGTTTTTTAAACCTCCAGAGCAAGTCTTACAGCCTCACAGAGGATGTACGGAAACCATCCATAGGCACCACCACTTTGCCAGCAGATGAGCCCGTAAGCACATTTTTTGTGAAGGATGAAAGGGGCACTGTGGTGTTGCAGCACACGTTGCTGTGCTTTAGGGTGGCTTTGGGAGGTCCTGCAGTGCTACTCCTCTTTCATGGTCAAGACTGGCCCTGGAAATCTGGGTAAAACTGGGTTGTCTAATTCTGTTGAGTACTGCATCTTTCCAAAATGTTATCTGCTTTGAAATTGCAGAAGTGAATTTTTTTAAATAGCCCAAATTCTGGCCAGGACAAATATCAAATTAATCATCTGTGTCAAATGAGGTATTTTATTTTGTTGAGTGGATTTTAGTTTTTAAACTATTTTTTTAGAATGTCATTATTAAACAAAGTTTTACTGAAAGCTAAGCATTGTTCTAAGAAAAACTTCCATTATATGGATGTTAAAGTAGAACTTTAAAGCTACATCAAAATGTCTCATTTTAAAATGAAGCTTTCATCAAAATTAATATATTCCTGAACATGCTAATTGGAACAAAAGTAGCAAATTTTACTGAAAACAATGCTTTCAACAAAAGATTTCCAACTATCTCTAAAGTGTACCTTGTTCTTAGAAACTGAGCTCCCAATTAAGAACTGCAGCTGATGCAGTATTAAAGCTCCAAATCTGCATATGTCCACATGCTTTTAGCTCTCTGAACATGATCTGGTCCATTTTTCTACAATCAAACAAAGTTTTTGACTGCACATGCTTAGCAATTTAAAGTCTCTATTTTCTGTTTGCAGTCTTACATCAAGCTTATCTGTATTTCTGCTGTCTTCAAAATTACCACAAGTAGAATCAATCCACCTGAAAATCTTGGTAGCTGCTCTGCTGTAAGCAAGGTGCTTTGGGGACACTTTGGGAGTAGCAGCAATGCTTTGATGATGTGATGGTTTGGGAAGTTTGATGGATTTTTACTTTTGTGAAATTATGTACTTGTTTTAACCTCTGTCAAGAAACCAAGAGGACTTCTTTATGCATTATTCTGTTGTTCTCTGTGATGTTTGTGACTTGCATTAGTTGGGGGCAAAGGGGAGTTCTTTGTTTTTAATTTAAACCACTCTGGGACTCCCTTGAGTTTCACATCATTGTAGAGCAACCCAGACTTTCTGCCAGGGAGGACTCTATAATGTAAGAAGGGACTGTCAGGTTGTCATGGGCCAGATGGTTTGAGAACTTGAAAGTTAAAAATTAAGTATAACCTGGAGAATATGCCCAAGGAGTCCTCTTGGGAATATGCTCACAAACATGGCCAGGGCCTTTGTGTTGCCTATGGACATTTCCATCCTTGTGGAATGTTTCCATAGTACATGGAAGGTACTTACTTACCACAGCGTGATTTATTAGATCATCGAAAAGCTCAACAATTGCTGTTTGTTGCTTCCCCTGGCAGACCAATATTCAGTGACAGGCAATTCTTGTTCAGTCCTTGGCTATAAGCCCACAGTTAGCAGGAGAGAGAAATACCTTCTTGTTCAGCTACCCAACACTGGGGAAGAGATGTGGCAGATTCTTTTCATTTCCATGGTCCCCTTTTATCCAGGATACTTGCTGTTCCTTTTAAGTCTGAGGCTGTCCTGTGAGTGCAGCTGTGGTAGGTGTTAACAAGCATCTCCCCATTAAAAATTTATGATGCATTTGTGGCAAAAAAAAAGAACCCAGCTGAAGTATCAAAGGATCATTACATTTATGTTTTGCATAATGTGAGCAATTAAAAAATCTGTGGTTTGCAAAAACAAACACAAAAAATTCCAAAATATATGGACTCAACCCTCTTTGTTTAGAACATTTTTCATATTTTCTGTTACTATCATAGAATCAGAGAATGGCTTGGGAGGGAACTTAATAATGACCTTGTTCCAAACCCTCTGCCTGGGCAGGGACACCTCCCATTAGATCTGGTTGCTCACAGCCTCATCCAATCTGGCCTTGAACACTTCCAGATCAGGGGCATCCACAACATCTGTGGGCAACCTGTGCCAGTGTCTCACCACCCTCACACTAAACCATTTCTTCCTACTGTCTAACCTAAATCTACCCTCTTCCAGCTTAAAGCCATCACCCCTTGTCCTATCTCTACATGCCCTTGTGAAACATCCCTCCCCAGCTCCCCTGTATGTTTCCTTTAGGTACTGGAAAGCCACTAAAAGGTCTCCCTGGAGCCTTCTCCAGGCTGAACAACCCCAACTCTTTCAGCCTGTGTTTTCAGGAGAGCTGCTCCAGCCCTCTGATCATCTTCACAGCCCTCCTCTGGACTTGCTCCAAGAGCTCCACGTTGTTCTTGTATTAGGAGCTCCAGAAAAATTATTCTGCCTTTAACTGTGACTGAAGCAAAGGACTGATGGCTGCTGCTCTGGGTGACCCAGATAACCTCGGAGTATCTTGAGAACTCCTCCACCCTGTGAGGTGGAAAGGAGTTGGACACAGAAATTTCCAAGTTCAGCAGACACAGTTGGTTTGTTAGGCACTGAACATGCAATGTCTGTATCATAACAGCCCTTCTATATGTTTTTTCATATCTAGATGGTGTTTAGATAATGCATCTGACAGGAATGTTTATAAAACAATCAAGGGACCAAGGGGGGAAGCATGTAATCTTGGGGCTTCTCTGATGGGGTGCAGCACCCTTCAGTTTCTTCTCCTTTTAAATAACGGAGCTTTAAAATACATGAAAGAGTCAACACGATGTTCCCAAAGATTGTGTCCATATATTTCATCCTGTGTAGATATAAGCTAATTCATGGTAGCTTTCTTGCTGACATACACAAGAATTCACCTCAATTCCATCAATGTTAACTTACCAGATCTCAGCACAAGTCTTAGTTGAGGTAATGAGTGTAAAATTTTAGTAAGACATAAGAACGCTTGAGATATCTCTGTATCAGTGTGTAAGTCAGAGATTTGGTATCTCAACCAGAAAAAAAAGAGGCAGAATTTGCCAGTTTCCAATCATTTTAATGATCATTATCCCCAATGGCCCAGCATTCAAGGTATTTTCCAATCAGGCATTTTGATGAATCAAATAAAATTAGACAAGTCCACCCCCAGGATAACAGAGAATTATCCCCGACTGGGATTCTAGATTTCTCCTAGATGAATAAAACCATTTGTTTGCTTTTGGTTTTTTCCCTTTTTTTTTTAGTATGTGGCTTCCTTTTGCAAGATAAGTATTAAAAGGAAGTGATGTGAGGCATGACTCATGCCTAAACACAGGCATGGTGTCTGGAAATTTCTAGCATCCTTTCTGTCCCCAGCCTCAGTTGCCAGGGACAGCATCATCAGCCCTGTGTCACCTTTGCCACTCTCACCCAAGCACCAGCTGGTCTGGTACATCTCAAGGGGGTCTCTATTTAAAGAGATGAATTGAACCCTCCAGAACTCAAAGCTGTGATTTTGCAACTTTGACATTCCCAGTGCCTGGTACCTGCTAATGAACTGATTTGAAATGTAGTCTGTGTTAAAAAGTTCCACCAACCACAAAAGGGCTTGGACACATTCAAACTGGGCAATGGAAAATGCAGCCATGACACAACCCCCTCCAAACATTTTTTTCACTTTTTTGTGGACTCCTCTGTCATGGTGAGGAGTATGAATAAATTGAGTGGCTAAAAAATTAGCCATAAGCTATTATGAGATTGTATATAAACAGATACTTGGAGGAGAGACATTTTAGGAGAGAAATGGCTTTAATTTTGCTGTTTAACCTGTCAGAGCAATTGGCTTCACTGTTGCTACTTGTTACAGGAAAATGTCGATGTGCCTAATACTATCAGGATCTTGTTGTCAGTGTAGTTTTAGTCTCTGATGTTGAAAATAAGGTTATTTGCACCTCTCAATTTGGAAAGAGTCACTGAGCCATTGCAAAACTGTTGAGTAATGAAATCTAATCTACATAATTTATATATATTGTGTTACCCAGTATAGAATTCATATAGGAATTGTTTTGTTCCTGATAGCAACAAGCTGACTGCACACTGTGTGTTGCTGTTTTACAGCTGTTAGACCTAAAACAGCTGTAAGGATTTGGGAGAGTGACAGCCTGCTTGGCAGATGGCAGGTGGCATTTGGAGACCCCAAGACCATTCTCTAGCAGTCAAGGAAGCAGATGGTAATTTTCCAGTTACATGTTGTGGTTGAATGAGAAAATTGCTAAAAAAAATAGAAAAAAAAAAAAAAAAAAAAAAAAAAAAAAAAAAAAAAAAAAGAAAAGAAAAGAAAAAAAGACAGGTACATTTTGCAAAACAGCAGAGGAAGAAACCTTGCAGCCAAAAGGACACACACAGCCCCTAAGGTACCACTTGCCAGTTGACGTACGTCAAAAAGTTGTTTATCAACCCCACCATTTTATTACTGCAGCACAAACCCTGGTGTTGCTGATATTGCCCCATGCTGCAGCTGTTCCCTCCTGTTTGTTTTCAAATGCTACTGCCAGTCTCCTCTGGCCTGTATGCTGAAAGCCTTTACATTTCTAATAAATGCCTAACTGAATAATTGAGCCCAATTATTTGAATTTCACTGAAAAGAAACTTGCCAAAAAAACCATCTTTTTGTGATGCAAGGAGCAGAGGAGATGGTGTACCCACCATCCACTAATGACTCTATATTCTCACCCATCAACAGCCTTTCCCACTTAGATAAGACCTGACCTTGCCACCAGTAATCATTCTTTGTTTCCTTTGCTTCTCCAGTTTATTAAAGAACTCTAAAAGTTCTTCTCCTGGAAGTACCTGTACGCTGAAATGAAAAGGGCTTTATCTGTTTTTCAGGCCTTTCTGGTTGATGGTCTGGAGCTTTCTGAGCATGTCACCCTTTTATTTCCCAGTGGCTGACACTGCAGGAGCAGGGCTGTGCTGCCACAGAAAGCAGCCCCAGGTCCCCAGACCCCACTGCCAGCTTGCCCCAAACATGCCACAGCTCTGAGATGTGTGATGGGTGTCTCCAGAGCCTTTGCCATGGGTGAGGGAGATGGTCACTTGTCAGGCAGGTTGAATGCTACTGCTGAAATGTCTTTTTCTCCTCTCTTAATGTTCATTCCAGTCTCAGCTGAATTTTTTACAGTTGCATACAAACAGGTAGATATATTTTCTATTAAGAACACACAGGATTAAAATGTGGTGACAATATGATAAAAGAGTAATATATCTTATATAGGGTAGAGGGCTGTGACTATTCCTGCTATACTCACACCTTCTGCTCTGATTCAAAAATTGAATTCCAGTTCAAAGGGAGATAAAGTAGCATTAAATATGGAAAAAGTATTTATGACTGGAAGTGCTTGTTCTAGAGAATCAGACTGTTGATGAAGTACATAGATGGCATCCTGTTTTCAGTTCATCTTTGGAAGTAGATCAGAATCAAAATACAGCACCCTGCTCCCATGTTTGTTCTTTTGTTTTATTCTTAACACACAGAAATGGTTGAGAATGAGTGATGAGATTCAGGCTGTTTGTCAGTAAGACTGTCCCTTAGTGTGGGAGTTCAGAGTTTGTTCTGCTACCAGGATGTTATCCTCACCACACGTAAGGTACTAGAAATCAAATACCACAAGATCTAAGACAACATGCTCTTTTTTTTTTTCCTTATCCAGGACTGCTCATCTAGTTAGCCTTGGATTCCAGTTGCATTATAGATCATTAAAGGCTTCTGACAGGATAAATAATTAAGGATCTTGAGTATATGTGTGTTGATAAAAAATTAATCACGTAGGTGCTGTTTGCCAAAAGCTGTCTTCTGTGATCATAGTGTATTAGACACAATTTAACTAATGAGATGAACGCCCCAGTTCTGCTGTTTATTTTACTAACAAGGTGCATAGATGGTTTGGGACATTTCTTAGTGGACAGAAAAAACAAATTTTCCTCTTAACACAAAAAAAAAATAGAGAAAATCATAGAATTGGAAGGCACCATGAGACGTCAGCTCACTTATCCATTGCCTACAGCAAGATCAGCTCTGCCCAAACCAGTTCTGACAGCTCTAGCATTGCTGAGCTGGAGGAGAACTGGTTCATTAGTTGGAGATGAGGCTCCCTGAAGGTCTTTGAACTGATGACTCATTGACTCTACACAGTGAGAACAGAGAAAAACCTCAACAGGTTCCACAGTTTCCTGTCTCTGATGGAGTTTCAATTGTTTGGGCTTGTCTATTTGTTTTTCTGGCATTCCTGTACTTACCTTTGAGGCATTATGGATTGTTTGGGGCTTGACTTCCTAAAGAAAGATTTATAACACTGCAGTATGTATATGCAGCTCTTACCCTAGCTAAAAACATTTAACTCACTAGAAAAGAAAATTTTTAGATTAGTTTATCAGAAAGCTGCAGGTCTCAAAATTGTTACTGGGTGCCTTTACAATTCTCGAAAATCTTGAGGAGAGACTGTTTTAGAAATCCCCTGAACAAAAGGCTGAGGCATGAACCCAACCTTTCTAAGACACCAGAGAATCCACACAGTGATGGGACCTTATGCCTGTGACCATCACAGGAATTGCTTCAACTGCAGCAGGCAGTAGAGTGCCAAAATCAGCCAGACAAGAGGTGTCTGTTTGTGGGCAACCATTGCAGAGGGCCCTGGACAGACTGGAGAGTTGGGCTGATTCCAACGGGATGAGGTTCAACACGGCCAAGTGCCGGGTCCTGCACTTTGGCCACAACAACCCCATGGGGAGCTCCAGGCTGGGCACAGAGTGGCTGCAGAGCAGCCAGGCAGAAAGGGACCTGGGAGTCTGGATTGACAGGAAGCTGAACATGAGCCAGCAGTGTGCCCAGGTGGCCAAGAAGGCCAATGGGATCCTGGCCTGTATCAGGAACAGCGTGGCCAGCAGGTCCAAGGAAGTGATTCTGCCCCTGTACTCAGCCCTGGTGAGGCCACACCTCGAGTCCTGTGTCCAGTTCTGGGCCCCTCAGTTCAGGAAGGATATCGAGGTCCTGGAGCAGGTCCAAAGGAGGGCAACCCGGCTGGTGAAGGGACTCGAGCACAGATCCTATGAGGAGAGGCTGAGGAAGCTGGGGCTGTTCAGCCTGAAGAAGAGGAAGCTCAGGGGAGACCTCATCACTCTCTACAACTCCCTGAAAGGAGGTTGGAGCCAGGTGGGAGTTGGTCTCTTTTCCGAGACGACTTTCAACAAGACAAGAGGGCACGGTCTTAAGTTGTGCCAGGGAAGATTTAGGCTGGATATCAGAAAGAATTTTTTTACGGAGAGGGTGATCAGGCAATGGAATGGACTGCCCGGTGAGGTGGTGGATTCTCCATCCCTAGAGACATTTAAAAAGAGACTGGATGTGGCACTCAGTGCCATGGTCTAGCAACAGCACCGGTGGGTCAAGGGTTGGACTTGATGATCTCTGAGGTCCCTTCCAACCCAGCTAATTCTATGATTCTATGATTCTATGCAGTGGGGTTTCTGGTGCTCACCTTCTTGGTAGAAATGAAAGCTCAGGTTGTTGCACATGGAACTGGTTTGTGTCATTCTTTCCAAAACCTCTGCTTTCTCCAGTGCATTTTTTGTGAACATAATTAAGTATGTGTGAAGAATCAAACTGGTGAACTAACTCTGGTGTGATTCTGTTACCTGCCTCCAGTAACCACTGGTAATGCCCTCAGGTATCTGACATACCCACACTGGGTTGACAGATGTGGGTCCCACACATCTGACAGGCAGAAGGTAACTTACTCTGGGGCATCTCTACCAGCACCACATCCCTATCCTTAGGAAACTTTTTACTGCCCTAAATTTAATTCCAGAAACCACTAATGTGCAAGAGTCAGTGCTGTAAACAGTCCCCTACCCAACATATCAGATTTCCTGTTCCTGAAGTTGATGCTGGCAATATCCACTGTACTGGAGGAATGATATCTCCCACGCACATCATTAATGTTTTACAGTGATTTGTTTGAAGATGGAGGCTTCAGCAGAGCTGACTCAACATATTCCTCTGGTGCTTTAAAACAAACATATCCTGAACATCATTAAAGTTCAGTCCTTTCCCTTCTGCATGATTTTTCCTTTGAAAAGAAATAGCTTTGTGTCTATGAATTCTCATAAATCCAGAATATAAATCCACAATGTTATTTCAGTCCCTATTGCTACCATTTTCCTACCTGTTGCAACTGTTCTACACACAGATACAATAGCTACAATGACAAGTTGCATCTAGGAGTTAGAGACTCACTAAAACTTGAATATAACTGACCAGACATCAGGGCATAAGAGGGAAAAACACCCTCCCAAATCCTGTAATGCCATTGCCAGAGCCAGGTGCATCTTTGAAAGGGTTGGGGCAGTGGGAGCTGCAGAGGAATGACAAAGGTGGGTAAGGTAGAGCAAAGTACAAAATAGCTCCTTGTCTTTGGGTGTTTTTGTGGGTGTTTCTGTCCAGGCTGAATGACTAAAAAGTGGGAGAAAATGCCAGATAAGACCTTTTTCCTCCCACTTCTCACTAGAGCATCTTCTGTCACAGGTCAGGAGGAAATAAATGTGGAGCAACTCGTATTGCTGAAAAAAAAAAAGATCTCCCACTATTAAATATTAGTTACTTTCATGCACCTATTCCTATTTTATTTGAAAGATTTAGAGAAACAAGTGTCAGAAAATACAGTACAGACTTACAAGCAACATTTGTGATAAAGCTGTGGCAATCAAAGTGTTACCTTGTGCTATAGAGCCCAAGATATGTTTCTGAATTGTTATTGTACCTTATCAATTATTACCAAAATAATTCTGTATGTCAATGAGATGGCTGCACTACAGCAGCTACCACTAGCAGTAAGTTATATCCTAGCTGCTAACTGCATTAGAAAAGCCAGGTACCTAAATGGCATTTAATCTGTCACAAAGGTACATTGCTTGGTAAAGCAATGTAGGGACCAGATCTGGGTTTTCTCCTTGAGAAAAGACCCCCTGTCTTTTGACAGAGGACTCCTTTATCCAGAGCTGTAGCTCTTCCAGCAGAACCAGTAGGTCACAGCATGAAACTATTGACCAATACCAACTAACAGATTCCAGGCTAAATCTATGCCCCAAAATAAAGGTCATTCTCTGGCCGGATGGGTACACAGCAGAGCATGACCCACAGCCATATGGCTAAATTCTCTTTATCCCACAAGCAGAATGTTCTTGTACCTATTATCTTTGAGGAATCATCTCTGCCTTCTGCTATCCCCAAGGACAAGGAGGCTCATCAGCCACTGAGCCTCCTCTGCTCTTCAGCAGGATGATGCCATTTTCAGAAGGGCTTAAAAGCAGACTGCCAGGCCCTGGGGTCAGAATCCTTAATTTAGTGGGGAGCAGAGTGTCATGCCCTGGGCTATCATAACCCTTATTAACAGTGGTAGTGGCAGTGCCTGGCAGCCCTGCAAAGCAAGTAGCTTGATCCATGGGTCAGTGTTTGAATGGAAATGCAAAAGGACTTGAAGTGCCTACTTAGACCTCTCAAGTACAATGTGTGCATATAGTTCTACTTGATTTACAAGGCTAGGACCTATTTTCTTGTATTCATTTTGTGTTTAGGCCTTTAAAAGACCAGATTCATGGTATTATTAAGGTTGAAAATGTTGCTAGTTTTCTGTTTACATTGATATGTCAGAAGCGGACTTTGAGTTATTATCCCCGGTAGACTTAGCTCAAGTTAAACTCATGTACTATCTTGCCAAATTAAAAAAAAAAAATTGTGGTTTTTTTTGCGGGTTTGTATATTTCCAGTTACCTTGTTTGCATGAATGGATCAACACAAGAAAGATTTACAGGAGCAGTTTTTGTTCAGCTGATTGGGACTGTAAACTCCCAGTACATACAGATGTATTGCAGGGGTGGGGCATGGTACTATACACATATGATAGGGCATTTATATTGGCCTGTTGTCAAAGTGGTACAAACAAACAATATTTGATCTGGCATAAAGGTGCTTAATATGAAGTCATTACCTTTACATTATTTGAATAAGCCTGAACTGGCAGAACAGAGTTATATAGGATCAGCACCATGTGTCATGTGGTGACAGTTATTTGTGGATCCATTTTAGGAGCCCAAGTGATCGATACCATGTTTCAGCCAAGCCCAGCATGAAATTCATGGTTTAGATAGTATGAACAAAGATCAACAAAGAACCCAGCCCTAAATGCTGTAATTCAGAGGAACTAATGGAAAATTTTTCCCTTGTGTCTCTGATTTCCCAGTCATCCAATAAACGCCACCATCATGGCTTTGATGCAGACCGGGATGCAAAGAAATTACGTAGTGCCTGCAAAGGAGCAGGTAAGAAAGCTCTTGTTTTTTATAGAAAGGGCAATTGAAGATTATAAAGAGCATATAGATAAACTTAGGGGAAAATAACTCTTTCAACCATTGCCAGGTAATCTCTATGCTTTTGTCACTCACTGATTAAAAGAACATGCACACCCATGAAGGTTTATGTGACAAAGATAAATGGCAAACCAGTTTCTTCCTCAAAGACTGGTAAGATCTAGTTTGATAATTGCTTAATAATTGAAAATCAGGGGACTGAGATAAACATGGTATTTTTTCCCTGCAATAGGAACATCAAGTGGTCAAGATCGATATGACAGTCATAGGGGTCCAACTAGTCAGGTCAGATTGAGGTCATGGTTATATGTCCTTTCCCAGGCCTTCAAGTACCAATCAAAACATCACCACCTCCATCAGAGCCCAGTTCCATCAGTTGAAAGGAATATATAATGATGCTCCTTGATCTGCATCAGTGATTTTTAACCACAAATATTTACTCACACTATTTTCTAAGGTAGTTCAAAGTCAACTTACTGACTGTGTGCTGGTGTGAATGAGGATTGCACAACATCCATGGGATCCTCAGGTCCATGGAGGTGACCATGTCCATCAGAGAAAGAACAGTCAGGAAACACGAGAGCAATAAGTTATTAATTCACTCAAGGCATTTGCACAGTAAACATGCATTTAAGCAGTTCTTCCTGGTATAGCACTGATATTCAGAACCAGATAGTTAACTGCTGAATTTTAAGAACTCTTCTTGTTCTATGAAGTTCCCTGAAGAGCTCTCCTACTGAGAGTTCAAACCCACACTGCCAGATAGAAGTGATTTTCCTTCTAGAAGTGAACCTGCCTCAGTTCTAAGCAAGAAGAACTAGACAAGATTCCCTAAACTTGTCCTGTATGTACTTGCTGGTGATATGCAGGGATAAAAATGCATCAGCTGCTGCTGAATACCAAAATAATTTGCATTTTTATCCTTGTACTGGTAGCTCCTCGGAAACCCTTGCTGGTCCCTGATCCTAGGAGCCTGAGATGAGGCATGGCAAAAGGCCATGGAGGGGGATGGAAGAGACAGGAGAGCACAGGGAGAGCATGGGGCAGTGTCTGCCAGCATGATGTGCATGCAGAAGCAGACCTGGCATAGAGCTTGATGCCTTTGATCTGCCAGCTAAGCCTTTTACATGCTATGGGCAGTTTGGGGATGCCCACCACATGCCAGGTCATGGGTCTCTTCCGATACATATTCTCCATTTCAATACTTGTCTTGAAGAAATAATGCCTGAGACAAGCTGCAGGACCTGACATGGAAGAGCACCAGGACACCTGAGTTAATGGGACAGCTTCACTATCCTGTCTCTCAGGCAGTCAAGTATCATTGCTGCAGTCCTGTCCCATTAACCACAAACGTAACTAATGCCTTCCAGCAGCTTTGTTTAGTGCAAACATCTGTTTATATGGCTGAGGGCAAGAAAAGTACAAGAAAAGTACAAGCAGCCTCTAGTAAGCTGCTTCCATCCACTGCATCAGTTACAACTCAAAGATGCCCCAAGATTTTCTGCTGGAGGGACCCTGTGTGTTCAGTTCCCCACGGGTTCCTGGGAGATGCAGCTGCAGTGGTGCCTGTCACTGGGGCACTGTGCTCTCCACTCTCACTTATTTTTGCTGAGAAAAACAGCAGAGACTCAAAGCACAGAGGCTGCTTCCTGCTCCTCTTCCTGACTCCATTTAGCACAGCTCACAATCCATTTCGCACAGCCTGTACATTCAGGCTGTAGGCTATGGGCAGTGGCATAACCCTCATCTTAGGGGTGATGTCTGACCTTCTCAAACAGACAATTCTTTGTTCCTGATAAAATAGGAGCAGCCTGAGGTGGTGAACTTTTACTTTATGATCTGACCATTGCAACTGCTTACAGTTACAAATATCCTCAAAAGAATCTTCGATCCTACAAATCCTAAAGTTTGCACCAGTGGGGATATATGTATAGCAATTTTTTCTCTCTTTAAAGATTTTGGGGTTTTTTTTGTCTGCACTACATTCCTCTTTAAATAACTCCTATGCACAACCTCTTTTTCAGGAACCGATGAAAAGAAAATTATTGAAGTCCTGTCAAGCCGAACATCAGAGCAGAGACAACAAATAAAACAGAAGTACAAGGCTCTGTATAACAAGGTATTTCAAAATAAATGGCCTCTGTTTCAAACTGCATGCCAGGCAGAAATACAGCCTGCAGGTCCCTGATTTTGAAAATACCAAGGGTGCAGTGGATTTAAGGAAGACATCAGTTGGTATCTAATTCAGCAGTTTATTTTATCTCCTAAAATACCAATTATATCCCTAATCTTAGGCCTCAGAGTCTTATTGAAAGCAGCCTTAACCAGGTCAGAGGATTTTAATCAAAGCTGGGAGAGCTAGAAGAGAATTCACAACTGAAGCAAAAATGTTGCAGCTTTTGTTCATCACATTCAGAAAAAGGAATTAATGTAACAGGGAAATTTAAAGTCAGAATCCCACTCAGACCAGATGCAAATTCAGAGGAACTATTTGATCTTAGATCACTATATTTTTGTTGAGTTTAATAGATGTAGTATTGGATTCTTCCAGTGATGAAGCAGAATTTACACTGCAAAGCTGAGAAATCTCATTGGACAGTTGATTGCTGGAGGAGAAAGCACAGACCGCTGTGATGGTTTTGCATATAAGAAAAAGAAAGTTTTCAATATATTATTTAGGTAAATAGCTGAATACACCAAAGCTTATTATTAAATCGGCATTTTCTTAAGGTCTGCTTGCTCATTAGTCATTAATGAATGTTAATAAGGCAGGTGGCACTGCAACAGTAAGGCTTCTGTATGTAAACCTTAGCAAGGATTTTGGTTGCTTAAAAACTATCTAATCCTCTATAATGAGGATTAATAAATGTAGGCATTAGAAATTAGTAAATGCCATGAGACATTTGGTTACATCAGCATGAAGCAACCCTTCTTGATTGCCTGGGCAGCCTGAACTTCTTTGGAAGGAGCTGTAAGTTGTACCATTTCATTCTTCTGCTGCTCAAGGAAGCATCATTCATAGTGCAGGTGTTGAAACTGCTCCATCACCCACGTCAGACTGGCTGCCATGGACTGAGTGTTGACTTGAGATTGTGTAAGAAGATACATAAGAACAAAAGCCTTAGAGTTGGCTTTCTCATTTGTTGTTCTGAACTTGTCAAGTACTTCCCATACTACAGGAAATGTTACCTGCAGATAGCACTTCAAATAAATCATCAGGAGGCTTCCTTCTCAGCATACATACACCAGATAGTTCTCCAGGCTCTTACTAAATGTTGAATTGATAGATCACATCATGGAAGGTTGGAAGGTTGCTTTTTTTTTTTTTGTGTGTGTCTGTGTGTGTCTGTGTGTGTAACAAAATGTCCATTGCTTGGCATCAAAGCACTTGGTAGAAATTTATTGCTTTTTTCAAATAATCTGATACTAACCAAAACCGGGAGAGAAGGTTGGTAAGTTTGATCCCTTCTGTTTCAGCTCTTTCAAAGCAGGAGGTTTTTATGTTGTATTTCAGAATAAAGCCTCCTGCTAAGCTTCCAAAACCACTGGTTTGCATTGATTTAAACAAGTAAGAGTAAAAACTGGACTGCTAACAGACAGTATTTTAAGATGATACAATCATTCAATATGAAATAAAATGTTTAGGGAATTTATTTTGAAAAAAAAAAAAAAGTCCACATATTCAAAGGCTTTTTTAATGTTTTTTTTTGTCCCTTTTTGGAACAGAAGAAGCTTTGAAATAATGAAATTCCCCAAAAGAAATTGAAAACCCCTCCAACTTTTATCTTTTGTGCTAACCCTTCTCCTTCTCACCGTGCCCACAGGATTTGGAAGATGTCCTGAAGGGAGACCTGAGTGGGAATTTTGAAAAGGCAGCACTGGCTCTGCTGGACCTGCCCTGCGAGTACGAGGCCCGGGAGCTCCGGAAGGCGATGAAGGGCGCTGGGACAGATGAGTCCCTGCTCATTGAGATTCTCTGCACACGAAGCAATAAGGTTGGGACACCATTTGTCACCTTCCTTTGGTAGATGGGCAAAGAGCTCACCAAGAGCATTCCCTGGGAGGAGAAGGAGGGATCAGACCAACTCCACGGCTGAAATCCGTGTTGTCAGTAATTGCAGCCGTAAGGTTGCCATACCAGGGCTCCAACTCTTGCAGGAATTAAGAGCAATATAATTCTAATTCCTCCCTTTGTCCTACTCATGTGTCCTGTGGACGGCACAGAGGCAACACTGACGATAAGAGAAATCCCCAGGTGTCTGATAAAGGCAGTTTTGGCACTGCTCTGACATTCTAAGGTAGCTCCTGCCAGGTACAGGAACATGTTTCTTTTCAAAAAGCCTTTTAGCTTATGCCTAAAGACAATTAAACCAGAGGGATGCCAATACAAGTCAGGCATCCCTCAGAATGATGTCCTGAACTGGGCTGGGTGTGAGCCACATCTCTGCATTGTGTTGAGTCCTGGAGTGAGCAGGGAGTGGGAAGTGAGCTTCTCCTCCCTCCATGCCTGCCAGACATAAAGTAACACGGGCATGTTACTGACTTCCTAGGGTTTTGGTTGCTTATTTATTTAATTTTTTTAATATTCAAATTTTTCCCCTTATTTATTAATTTACTTGTTTACTTTGTTTATTTGCCTAGGAAATTGTAAGCATAAAGGAGGCATACAAACAACGTAAGTGGTGTTGTCCTTCAAACACCTTCATTCAAAGCTTTTAACACAGGATGTGGCCTCACAGATTTTTTTTGTCTCCATAGTCTTTGACAGGGACCTAGAGTCTGATGTTAAAAGTGAAACAAGTGGCTACCTAGAGAAGATATTAGTAACTGTGCTAGAGGTAAGTGCTTTCCTCTGACACATCAACCTGACTGAGATATTTAATTTACTCCATCCTCTGTACCCTGGGTAATCATAAGTATTATTTGATATTTATAATGATGTAATTCTGATATGTAATATCAGAATGAGGTAATTATAATAAACAAAAGGCATTCTTCAGGATAAGACCCTTCTATATTTATAGCTTTTTAATATAAATAAAGGAGTAGTATAAAATCAGAAGTAATTTTATTCTGATACTTTGAAGACAAAAGCATTGTTTTATTATGACTTAATCTGTGGTAATGGCTAGAATATTGACTCAAGGTCATGGCTGTTTTATGCTGAATTCTTGCCCAAACCAGCAAAATATGATTTCTTTCTCAACTAAGGAATTTACAGTTCAGATAGATATACAACAAGTAAGAAAGAGATTGCTGCTGTGTTAGTTTTCCATTCACAAAAAAAGAAGCATATTTTCCATTAGAACACACTTAATTTTAAACCAGTTACATGAAATAAAGAAAAAAGAATTAACATCTTCTTAAAGACATAGCATAAAAAAGAGTAACATCACATCTAGAAATGCAACGTGGTGGCAGGTTTGAGAAGACAGCCCTGAGAAATGAAAGATTCAATAAATAGAAGAATTTTAAAGCACTAACAGTCACACTGCTCAGTACAACACAGGTAGATTCCCACTCCAGCAAGCATTGATACAACTCTCTTCAACCTCTTTGGGTACATTTCCACAAACACAAAAATATTCAGTTCTTTTCAGATTAGCCCATCAGCAATTCTACCAAGAATTACAGTCTTAGTGAATGCTTAAGGTACATGGTTTAGTCAGCAAAATACTTCATACTTATCAGGGCATATCCAGCACCATGAAAACCATCAGCACTTCACTGCAGGTACCAGGAACATTTTCACAGTAGCTGGATACATACACCAGCTGCTTTCCTAAGAAACTTTGAGGTTTGATCCCAGGTGATGTACATACACAGCTGGGCTCTACAGGGGTGAAAGCCAAAGGCTGTGCTGGGGCCATTCTGCCTCAGCTCTCTCTGCACATCTCAGCCCCATTCCTACCCCAGCATCTGGCCAGCACGCTACTGCTTTGCACCAGGGAAAAAATAGCTGGAAAAAATGGCAGAAGGCAGCACCAAAGAACAAGCCACGTCGGGAAGAGGCCTCTGATGCTCTCCTAGTCCAGTGCTCCTCAAAGCAAGGCTAACTCCAAACTCAAATCAGGCTTCCTCTCATTTTTATTTTTTTTTTTTATTGCACCGAACACATGCTGGCTGAGGGAGAGATTTGGAACACCCGTGGGTTGGAAAGGAATATGGGGACAAGGGGGACCAGCAGGCCATCCTGCTACAGAGGAGCATCCATGGAGCTGTGCAGCTGCTCACTCCTCACAGTCCCTTCCTGCTCCAGAAGCACCAGAGGAGCAGCCTCATTAGGGTCCCAGGGCAGCAAATAACTCTGGGGGATGAGCACCTGCATGCTGGCTTCACCTCTCGAGTCAGCAAAACGAGGGGCTGTGGTTAACCTGGACAGATCTTTCAGAAGTGCCCACCAAATCCCACCGTGCAAGTCACTGTCAGCAGATGGCAGCAAAACTACAACCAAAATACCTGTGAGGACCAGGAGCTGACAGCCTTCCCTCCGGTCTGTAATGTCACTGGCACTCAGTCTGCTTGTTTTTTTAATGTCGTGTCCTTTCCTGTAGGCAACCCGAGATGAGACCCAACAGGTCAATGCAGAGCTCGCTGAGCAAGATGCCACAGATCTGTACAAGGTAAGTGCAGAAAATCCCCGATTGCCCCGTGATGCACAGATGGGGCTGCCCCAGGGTGACCAAACACAGCAAGGATGGGGGTGATGGCAGCCTAAGGAGGTGAAGCAGGGGGGGCACAGGCTGGAGCTTGGTGGATCAAGGGCTCTGCTGACTTTCTGTCTCTCCCACGAATAAGCAAGTGTTTAAAAAAAAATAAAAATAACATGTAATTTTTAAGGCAGGAGAAGGCCGCTGGGGAACGGACGAGCTGGCTTTCAATGTGGTCTTAGCAAAGAGAAGCTACAGTCAGCTGAGAGCTACTTTCCAAGCCTATGAGAAGGTGAGTTATTCTTTTCTGAGATGTTGGTTCACAAAGCCTGACACAGAGTTTGCAGCCCCTACAATGACATGTACAGCAGGCAGTCCTTTCTTTGCCATTTTAAAACTTTTTGAATGCTTTAAGTATCTTGTAAAATATTTCATATGACTGAATCCTGATCTTATAGAAAATAGGGGATAAAAGCTTCTGCCAGTGAAGAACCTGTGCCCCTTCATAACCTACACACCCTCCAGCCAAACACATGGTAGATGTTTCCTTCCATAGCAATAACAATGGATGTTCCTACTCCTGCAGGAGGAAGAAGGAAGGGACAGTTTCACAACCTCCTGCCCTGAGGCAGGGTTTTGCTTTTTCCAGTCTTTTCCTCTCCTCCTTCAAAGCAAAGCCTGACAAGGTCTCTCCACCTGATCTCCCCACTTCTCACACTCATATTGTCTGTTAGAGGCACATCTCCAGCCTCTTCCTCTCTGCCCATGCTGAGCAGACAACCTGTGCAGCTATTTTGATGCCTTCTCCTCTGTCTCCAAGCATAAGGATACAGGCTGTGTGGTACTTCTCTTTCTGTCACCCACCAGGAATGTTTTACTCACCTCCACTGAGAACTCTCACCTGGAGATGACCTGTGAGAGTCAAATCAACAGGAGATCCAAGGTCCTTCTCCTGGCAGAGAGGTGGAAGCTCAGCAAAGACATTTATTTTCAGGCATGGGTTCCTCCTCCAGGCTCTGTCTCACAGTCCTGAACTTCCCTAGGATGACTCTGTGTTCACCAGAAAACTGTAACCCTCAGCACTGAAGATGAAAGCAAATAAACCTCGTCAAGGCCATATTTCAGTGTCAGCATAATAAGGAACCCTTAAGTTGGAAAAATGTTTGCAGCTTGATCCAAGTTTTGGTTTGTTGCTGGCAGAGGAACAAACCCAGTCACTAACTGATACTCCCTCCCTCAGATGGCCCAAATCCTGGGGATTCAGTTAAATGCTCCAATAACCAAGCTACCTTGGCTTTTTCATTCCTAAAAGCCAGATCAGGTTGCCCAAACCAATCCACCACATCCTGCCTGGCTGTACTTAGAGTAGAAGTGGGCCAAGATCAGAGCCATGCAAAAATCAGTCCTTCTCTGTAGCTGGAAAGATAAATAGAAGAAGATCTAAATCTGGTTGGCAGTTTGCAGAACGTAAGCCTAACTCCTCAGAAGATGCCCTTGCTACCTGCTACATGTGGTCTCCAAGCTCTGATCAGAAAGTCCACTAGAGTCTTGAGCCATACAGAGTCACTCTGATAGGAAAAACACAGTGAAGTAAAAGCCACTGAAGTTCATGAAATTCACAACAGTCAGGGTAAACTGTTTTGAAGGGACAATCTGTTTTATACCCCTTCCCTACAGAGCAATACGAATACTTGGGAACAACTGCAATGCTTGTACATTTTCCCTGGGAAGCCAGACCAGAAGTAAAAAAACTTCATAGAGCTGGAAAAGCTCCAAAAATTATCTTATTTGTGTGGGAGCCATCCAGAGCCTTTGATAGAGGGGACACAGGAAATATGAACATTTTCTCCAATCTGGGGGTCACTCAAAATGAAGCTGCTTTGTCCTGAAAGGTCTCAGGTACATGTGACTGCTTGATTTAGGTTGTCCACCTCATAACCATTGTGTCTTGCATGGCTGCACAGACCTTCTTCTCTTGTTGATCACAGTTGATCTGTGAGCACTTACACCAGAGGAGAACTTCATTTGCCCTTGAACTGACCCTTTGGAAAAGCTCTATATGATCTGAGTTGGCCTTATGCCATTGGATCCTAAATCTGATGCTGGTTTTTTTGGCAGTGGAATAACATGTACAGACAGCAGCCCTGATGGCTCCTTTTTGTTGTCCTTGTAGGTGTGTGGGAAGGACATAGAAGAATCCATTAAAAGTGAAACATCTGGAGATCTGGAGAAGGCTTATCTTACTCTTGGTAAAAAAAAGTGTCAAGAGCTTTCTTTTCTAGTTCTTGCCATAATCTCATATTGGTTCTTGGGGTTCTGTGTACAGCCTGACAACTCCTATTGAGATAGTCCTAAACTGAGCTAATATATCTGACTGGAGAAGAAAAGCCAGGTTTCAGTAGTGATTTGGATCCTTTGGTTTTAGAAATAAAACTTTCTAGACACCACTCCTCTCCATGCAGCTGAATTATTTGCCCTCTGAAAAGGCTGCCAATCTCCCAGGTGCCCTTGAGGCTGTGGCTGATGATAACTTTCAGTGGCTACCTGGCCGCTCTTGGAAGTGTGCTAGCCAGCCACCTCAAGAATGTACGGGGTCCCCAGTAGCAATTTAGCACTTGGGAAGACTGTCACGGGTATTTAAGCCTGTGCCCTGGCTCTGGTTAGCCTGCTGGTATTGCTATTATCCCTCTGGATCTGGACTCTCCAAAATCCTGCTCCCTTGAGTGGCAGAGTGAGCAGTTGCCCCAAGAACAGATGGACAAGGGGAGCTCCAGAAGGGAAATGCTTGTTCTCTTTCATTGATTTTCACTGTGGAATGGCAGAGTGTTCAGTGCTGACCATCTCACCATGGTCATGCTTTCCCAGTTCAGGAATGCACATCCCTGTTCAGACTTCAGGCCTTCTCCTTGCATATTGATAGGGACCAGTCACAGAATGAAAATCCCACCAGCTCATATGAATAAACCCTCAAGATTTTCCTTTATTTCCTCCTTATTTCTTTCTTTCTCATTTAAGATATATCACCAAGTATAATGAAGCCTCTCACTGTTTTCTCTAGTCAGCTCTGCCAAGGACTGCCCAGCTTACTTTGCCACACTTCTGCACCAGTCAATGAAAGGCAGTGGGACTGATGAAGAGACCTTGATTCGTGTCCTTGTGACCAGGGCTGAGGTAGGGTACCCTGCAACCTGGCATATCTCATCACCTCTGGAAAAAATATAAATTGTACAGTGTCTGGAGTGGGCCCAGGTTGGTCATGTGCTCAGCCAACCCGTTTCAGCCCAGTGACATCACCAGGCACGTTCTGCTTTTGTACCCAAGCAGCTCTAATTTTGATATTGCATCTATTTTTGTTTTGAAAAGAAGTGAACCAGAAAGCATGAAGAAAATTTCAAGTGGAATCAACTGTACCTGGTTAAAACTAGCCCATGGGGAGGTCTGGCCCCAATACGATGTTAAAAGTAAATTCCTAGTTAAGTAATGATAAATCAGCAGTTCCCAAAATGAGAATTGCTTATAGACATATGTTGCCAATTATCTCTGATTCCAGCTGGGAAAAACAGATGGGGAGGAGGGAAGAAAAATAAAGAGCCAAAGGAGATAATTGTGTTTTTAAAAAGAACAAAACTGCACAAGACATTTGAGATTTTTTTTTTTTTCTTTGTTTTGTTTTTTAAACATGGTCTTTAAGTCTTCCTTCCTGGAAAACTGCATAGGTTGTAACCCCAGGGCTGTTCCAGTCTTGACACAGAGAAAGAGTCAATCAGAGGGATGAAAAGAGCATATTTCTGAAAGATTAGCAGTGTGAGAAATTAGTCTCCAGGGCAGTCTCTCTGTGAAGACACAGTCCAATCACAATAACATTTAAAACCCCAGTGATAAAGATCAGAACTGTGCCATGAGTGCCTTTTCACAGCGAGGCATTTAATTCTCCCCCCTGTAGTAACCAGAAAATTACTTTTGTGGGTGGAACAAAGCTCTCATTTAGCCAAACTGCTGGAAGTGCCTCTCTCCCTGCTTGCCATCATGGAATGGCCTTGGGAGCTCCCAGCAACCTGTGCAGCTTTGTCCAGTGCTGAGGCTGTGCCTGCCCAGCACCACTGCACACCAGGCAGTGATTCCCCACCTCCCCAGCACAGCTCTCCACACAGACCCTTACCCCTCTCCACACCTTCTGTCCCCTCACTCCCTGCCTGACATGAGCTTACCTCAAATCCAAGCATTAAGCTGAAAGTGCTCCAAGGTTCTTAGACCTCCTGCTTTCTCCCCTTGGATCAGACTACACGGGTCCTGGTCGGAGCAGGGCATATTACTCAAAGCACATCCCACTCTTCTAAAGAGGCTCTTGGTTTCTCCTCAGAGTGACCTGCCAGCAATAAAGGAGAAGTTCCAGCAAATGTACAAGAAGTCATTAGCTGAAGCTGTCCGATCTGATACCTCTGGGGACTTCAGAAAGTTGCTGCTGGCTATTTTGCACTAAAAAGCCATGAAGAATGAAGAAGCATGCTGAGCAGCCACCTCTTGATTAGTTTCCAAAATAGCATCCAAAAAAATGTGGCATTAGCACAAAGACAAAAAAATCCAATTTATTTTCTTTCCAACTGGGAAATGTGTTGCCAAGTAATGCTGGATGTGAGGTTTATGTTATGGCTATCCTGCCAAATGTCCTCAAGCAATAAAGACGTATTAAAAAACCTAAATCTAAATTGACCTCTTTGTGTTTGCATATGTGGAGGAATCTTTGTTTATTCGGGGGAGACTTATTGTCTTTCTCTCGTTCTGTAAACTATCCAGATTATCCCTCTTCTTTCCCCAATTTGAAGGGTGTCATGCCATGACAGTCCTGCCAAGAGAAAATGGATAGCAATTTCTGCTCAGCCAGTTATCACAGGTCTTTAAACAACCCAAGGGCTGGGGAATAATGGTTTAAGTCAGGCCCTGATTAAAATGGTGCTGTCAGTGGGGAAGGTTGGGGTGATTTCCCTGTCTGTGATTTCCCTGTCTATCATCAGTCACCTCCTAAGCTGTCCCAGGAAGGGGTTAATGACTTGCAGTCCCCACTGGCACCACCTCCTGGGATATGGTGCAGGACCACAGCTGGGGATGAGACAAGGCCTCATGAGATGGAGCTGCCAGGCAGGGAAATGCTATTCCCACAGAGGCAGATGTATGGTTTCCATCCTTGGATCTGACTGGATAAAACCCTGAGCAACCTGGTCTGATCTCATGGCTGACTCTGGTTTGATCAGGAGGTTGGACTAGACACTACCAGATGTCCCTTCCTCCCTGAATTATCTTAAAATCCTAGTCATATGACAGCATATGTAAAATATGTAAAATATGTAGATGAAAAATAGCATGACAAGGCTTGAAAAGAGAGAGAGGAAAGTCTAAGTCAAGAAGATGGGTTTAGGAGTATTTCTCTTTTTTAGCCCCATTCCTCCTTTTGAGTGCACTGCTCTGCAAGGAGAAGGGTCTTTCAGACCTGGATCCTCTGAAGTATGATGGCTCATGGCTCATAATTCCCAGTGCAAACAGTATGTCTGAGGCATTGGCCTGTTTCTCCCTGCTTGTACCAATGTCACAGCAATAGGAGCTGGTTGTCTAGCTGTAGTCTGTAAGGATGGGGCAAAATAAATGGGAGATAGGAAAGATTAAGGGTTTTAAAGAAGGATGATCTCTGTGTCACACAGGTGTAACAGGATGTTCCAGCATTTTAGAGTCCTGATGGTCCTTTGGCAATGTTTCTAGCGACATAAAAATATGAGAGGCAGATCCTGAACTTGAACTGAACTATCCAATTCCAGATTTGCTTTTATCAAAGGCATTTTAATGTTCAGACACAGAAAGAGCAGAGCTGTGCAGTATCTGTGTATCTCCTTGTTGCTGTTGCCATGAGGCTCTTGTAACCAGAGACTGAAGAAAAGATAGATGAATAATCTACTTGGGTGTCCAGTGTTCCTGCTGATATTTTATCCTCCAGAGGTCACACTGTGTGTTCAGTCCAAGATAAGCTGGCAGGTACCCATTCTCAGATGATGCAGTTTGAGGAAAAAGCCAGTGGGTGTCTAAAATGCACAAAAAGGAGCTGGTTTAGGCAAAGGATTTGTTTCAAGATATTCCAACAAGAGTGCCCAAAGCTATATGATTGGTTTCTGTGAAATCTCCAGGACCTCAGCACACTTTAAACTCAGCTATGTCCTTATTTAATGTGAAGCACATACCTTTGGCAGCCAAATTTATTTTTGCCCGAGGACTGTTTTAATTAACACTAGTAGGTCATTCTGACTAAAGAAGGAAGAGTGCAATTGCTTTCATCTTAATCTTACTCTCTTTAATTAGAGATTGGCCTGAAACCAATCCAGGAGCCCACACATCTTCACAGCCACACATACTGGGACAAAGTCATTACTGAATTACATGCTATATCTCTCTATCTGTACACAATATGCACAGTGATGGCAGTGACACTTGTGAAGTTGCTCTGTGTCCCCTGTGCTGTAGAAGTAAAACTTGTCTCTATAACTGTAACAAAATTTTAGGGCAGGGGTTCAAGATTCATGTTCAGAATTCAAAAGTAGTGTCTACAGATGTAGTCCCTTACCTTGTCAAAAAAGTCAGAACCAAACTCAGATTAAATCAAGTCTTAAACTAAGCCCTAGTTCAGAATTAAGTATCATAACAATGTGAATGACAGCTGTGGTGAAAGGGCACTTGAGGAAGTCACATTTGCTGAGCAGGTGAATAGAAAAAAATAAATTAAATAGTTGCAGAGAAATAAGAAAGAAGGATCATGAGAGTATCTGGACTTAAAGGATAGGAAGAAGACCAGATAGCTGGTAACCAGTAGCAGCAAAAGGAAGTTAGAAGACTTCTTAGTGGGCAAGAGGCAGCAACCACAAGTTGCAATAAAGGAAATTCCTATCGAACATACAGAAAAAAATCTTCACCATGGATAGGATTGGAGAAGGCTGCCCAGAGAGGCTCTGAAGTCTCTGAAATCCATCTTTCAAGATTTCAAAAATTCAATTTGACAGGTCCCTGAGCAACCTGAGTTAACTCTGAGGTTCACCCTGCTGTGAGCAGGAGGTTGCACTAGGTGAGATCCCAGGGGCTTATCCCAATCTTCCCATGACTCCAGGAGAATTATGAAGTTTGTGAGCTGGAGGCGAACCTGGCAGCGCCATGTAGAATACTCATTGTATTTCTGGTGCTTGAAGTAATATGTCTGCCCATCAACTCACCATATTCATGCTGGATTCTGTTTACTTTTCAATGTCTTCTCTTCTGCTTGCTAGTTCAGGGAGTTTCATGTACTTCAGTGAGCTGGGGGATGGGACCAAAGTTGGGTTTTCCCAATCCAGTCAAGCAAATAGTGAATCCACACTGAGCTCCAGTTGAGCACAGACAGGCCTGGGGGAAGTTGCTTTAGTGGGGAGTAACAAGGTGTTGCAGTGGGTGTGGAAAAATTTCCTTCCCTGGTCTGGTCCAGACATCACATCTCCTGGTGTTATCAGCCAGGTGAGTTACACACATCCATGTTGAGAAGTATCCATGCTATCTCTTGGTAGCATGATTTTCTAGATTTTTCTGATTTTCTAGAACAGACATAGTTTTGCTCTTTCAGAGCACATATTCATTATATGCGTTTACATACATGTGTAAATATGCAATACAGAAACCTAACTATTCCCCAACACATCAGTGTTCCTTTGTGCTCCTGTATTTCTCTCCCCTCCAGCTTACAGTAAACAAAATAGAGTCAGGTCCCCATCTTACCCTAGTCAGGGCCCACCTACCAAGCTCCATATTTCCAGGGCATGCAGCATCCCCAGGCAGTGCTGAGCTGAAGGCTGTCACCCCAGCCAGCCACCACTGCTGCTTGGGGCATCTTCCCATCCTCTCCAGGTCATGGCATGTGATTAATTATGGTCCCTGTAATTGTCTGTTTTTACAATGAGGAATGTTAACCCTGGGTTTTGTTCCCCCTCCCATTTTTGTAAAAATCATAATAAGGAATATTTTGCTTGTCCACCTTTCTATTTAGACTGCAAATCTGGGGAAAAGGGTGATCTCTCTCTTGGTAACTGTGGGGGTGGGTAGTCATTGAGTCAGCACATAGAACACTGGATAAGCTCAGTGAAGTCTCTGCCTTAACTAATCCTTTTTCTTATCCATATTTGTTCATTTTCACCTGAATTGTAATAGGATCAGTGTGTGAGTTTTAGAAGTTGCCTGACATCACCAATCTTCCTTGTGCACCTGTCTGCTGGATGATCAGATTACAGCTTTTTTTCCACTCTATTGCTTGGTGCATGGTAACAGACATTTCATCATCCCATTAGCTTAAAACTAATAAAGAGCTGCTCTGGGTTAGATCAGAAGTTCAACAACCATAATTCCAAAACTGAGCAATTGCAAACATTTAAGGAGAGGGAGAGCAGGAGGGTCAGTGTACAGCACTGCAGCAAGGTGGTCAGTTCTCAGTAGACATTTCCATTTTCTGGTAAAATGGCAATGGATGGAGCTAACAGCAGCAGCTGCAGAGGGTCCCTGTTTTTAACATCCCTCGGTGGCTCCAGCCACCCTCAGGGGCCATAGATGGACTTGCAGCATCATGTCCCACAGTGCTGCTGGGTCACATAACCTGTGAACGAGCTCGCTTTTCCATTTGCACACTTTGGTCAGACCATCCTGTTACCTGCTCAGCCTCCCACTCCCACGGCTCATGCAGCATCCTGTGCTCCCAGAAAGGAGAGCGAGGCCTGGGTTGGTGAATAGCATGCCAGCCTTGGAAACCCACTCAAGGCCTCAGTCAGGAACAGACTTTCTCAGACAAGTAACACTGTCCCACAGAGCAAAAGGGCTCTTCCCTCCCACCAGGGGTCATGTTGCATCAGTAGAGGCTGTATAGTATGTACCATTCTAGGATATATGATGAAAGATTATTTCTAGTTTTTATTTATAAAGGAAGTCCTAACTAAGCAGTGCTGGTGTGCACATTTGGGTGGAGATATGTCTGAAACCACAACCTCTGGGAAAGAAAGAAGAGAGACTTGTAGCACAGGCAGCAGGACCTTCATTGCCTGAGAGCCTTGGCCCTTGGCAGGGACCTGTGTGGGGACTCAGCAGGGAGCTGCAACCCCCCCGAGAGCAATGAGCTATTTAAACAGTACAGACTGTACTCCCAGTTAGCAGGAGTTTGCATAACTGTGCAAAGCCCTCCAGCCTGGAATCTTCTAAATAAATGTCACATTTATCAATACCTACAGCAGAAGAACATCCCACCTGCCTTTGCCACTATCCCATTAAACAGTGCCACTAGAGAAATCAGAAAGCATTATTTGTTTCTTTAAGGGTTAAAGAAATAATTCTCCGGCACTGCCAGGAAGAGGCAGAACTAAACGGGCAGCAAAGAGAGCCAGAACAGAGATATAAAACTAAATCAATCATCAAAACAGACTGCAACGAGGGCATATACATACAGAGCAAGAAAGAAAGCGAGAGGGCGTTTTGTTTGGGTAGCTAATGTTCTCTGGATGAGACGAGAGAAATTCTCTTTTGGGTTTTTAATGCCACTCTAAATATTTACAGCAAGATCATGGCCAGCTGGTGAGGCAGTGGCGGCGGGGAGTAGGGAGGGGAGGGCGCATTTTCCCCAGCACCCCAACATCATCCTCCAGGTCATCTCTTTAGCCAAGGACAAGGGAGAGGCTGCACACTGCCATGTTTACCCTCAGTGACTCATCTGCAGGAGTCCAGCCCAGCAGCTCCTGCCCTTCCCCTCCCTCACTTCTTCTGTCTGTGCAGACACGCACAGATTGTGCAGGAAGGGAAAATGCCACAGCCTCCAAAAAGCCATGCCAGCCCGACTCCACACCGTCTTTAACTCGGGGCTGAACCTTTAGGGTTTTGCCTCCAGCCTTCAGGCATTTCCCCACGTTGTTATGCTGCATTGAGCAGTCCCTGGGAAAGGTCACATACGGCACAACCCGTGATTCAAAGCTGCTGTTTTTAGAGGCACAGACTGCCCCATCCCTGCTGTCTGCTGGGCCACGGATGTGGGGGCAGGAGCAGAGGGAGGGCTGCAGCCACCAGCACGGCACGGGAGCTGACATAAGGGCACTGTGGCTCCCAAGGATTTTCCCTCTTCTGCCTTGCTGTGACTAGAGGCAGACATGACTCACCCCAGAGCTCTGGCTTTGAAAATATTAGAAGAAGTTTTGCTTAAACCTTGTGTAGACATTTTGGATTCAATCTCATCCTACAAACAAAGGGAGGAATTGGGTTTGCAGAGAATCCTCCACTGGCATTAGGTTCTCAACAGATCCCAGCCCTGGAGATGGATTTAGGCTCATCATCACAGATACCTGCATGGGCATGATAAATATGGACACCTACATGTGACTGGGGCAGCTGAGCACCCATGGAGACCTAGCAGTGAACTGCCCAAACATAGGTGATACTTATTAGTGACCTGAATAATTTGTCAGACTCGATATTATTGATTAGAACTCACTGGCTTCAGAAAGAGCTCAGACACCTTGTCGATCTGCAGGCATCTGCATCTCATCAAGGTGTCTGCCCTGAGGAGCCAAGTGTCACCCTGGCACCCTGGTTTTCAGCTTGTTGCACTCACCTCAGCTACCCACACCACTCCTCCCATCCACAACTCTGAGCTTCCTTAAGTCACTTGTTTGAGGAGTTCTTTGCTAAGGGTTTCAGGGAGCCGAGGTCCTTACACAAAAGGCCACAACATAATATTTTCTATATGATATACCAAGCAGCATCATACTGATGTGTGGCAATACCGCAAGAGTGACCTTCCCTCTTTGCTTGGCAGAGGTAGCTGGGCTTTCCCTGGGGACATCTCCCACCAGATTGTAATGAGCTGAGTCTCCTGAGATCTCTCCATACTGTGGAGATGCAGTTTGTCCCGCTGGGGTCCCTGGAAGCCCTCCTCTCTCCCTCTTTCTCTAGGAAACTATGGCGTTGCAGACTGTTTACAGGCTTCTACAGTTCCCAGGCACTTTAGGACAGGGTCTTGTCGCTGTTTCCAAATGGACAGCCAGGACTTTTTACAAGTGAACTTTCCTCTCCCTGTCTATTTATTATATGTAAACGTTTGCCAGAAAAACACCACCCGGGCATGCTCAGTACCGGCCAGGTCACTGCAAAAAGGCATTATCGGCGTCACATGCGATAAGCAGGAGCAGCCCTCCCGCTCCTATTCTTAGCGCTGGAATGTACACAATGCCCCGCGCCTCCGCGCCCCTGCGCGCCGCTCCCCACAGCGGCAAAAGTGACTGCAGAATAAGCACGGCCAGAAATCACCCTCTATGAATCACTTACCTACTGAAAGAAACGTCCTGTGGGCTCATAGGTTTTTTTATCTAGGCTCTAGCCATGGAAAAATCTCAGCAGAGAATAAACGACAGAGAGTAAGTGCATGCAGGGAAGGACAACAGAAGGTAAATGTCTCTACCCTACTGCTTCACGGCAGGTTCAGCAGTCAGCCGTGACAATAGGTACTCATCGTATTGTTCTGCCTGGCACTTAATTTAGTCATTGTGTGTCTGATTAACATTAAAAAACAAAAAAACCAACAAAAAAGCCAACACAGCTAAGCAGAGTTAATAAGTAACTTTTTAATGCAGATTCCCGGTCTCGAGGGTTTGGTTTGCCCTGTTGCAGGGTTCAGCTCTGCCAGATTTACATTCTTTGGGAGTGACTAACTCTAGCGGAAAGAGGCGCAAGCTACTAAACTACTAATACTTTAAAATAATGAATAAATGTCTGAGCTCATTTATTTAACATGATTCAAATGAGCAACCCAATTGCTTCAGCAGTCCAGCTTTCATCCCAAATCGGTGAGATAGCTTCAGCGCTTTTGCTTCTTGCCAGGGACACAGGCAGTGCTGACCTCAGAGCTGCAACCTAGCTGACAAGTTTTTTAAAATTTTAAAGGGTCTTAGCGACCTTTTATCTTCTTTATTATTTTCCCACTGTGTTTAACCCATGTTTCATTTTTATACATAACAGCAAATGGATATTTTGAGCATCAAAGGCCTGATTTGTTCCCTTGAAGCTGGATATTTCAATAAAAGCTGCTAAGAATTCGGGGGGATTCTGCTAAGTCCAGAATTCATCTCTCTCCTGTTTTACTATGGAGGAGGGATCCACTGAAGAGTTTCTCTTCAAAGACCAAGACTTCTCCTCTGAACTGCTGAGGCAACTGAATGCTCTGCGGCAGAGTGGGATGCTGACTGATGTTACCCTCTGCTCCGGGGGCTCTGAAATCCCCTGCCACAGAAACGTGCTGGCTTCCAGCAGTCCATACTTCAAGGCAATGTTCTGTAGTGATTTCAGAGAGAGCCGCCAGACTAAAGTCATCCTGAAAGGTATCGATGCTGAGATTTTGGATCAGATTATCCTTTACATTTACACAGGGGAGATTCTTATATCCACTGAGAATGTCCTGTGCCTGCTGGAGACAGCCTCCATGCTCCAGTACACTAAGCTGTTTGAGGCCTGCTCTACATACCTCCAAGACAAGCTGACTCCTGACAACTGTCTGAGCATGATCAGACTGGCAAAACTCTTGAACTGCCAAAGCCTGAACAATAAAGCCAAGGCTATGGCTTTAAAGTGTTTCCCTGAGGTGGCCTCTTCTGAGGACCTGAAGTACCTTTGTCCCTTGGAGCTCATCGATTACCTCGGGGACGATGAGCTCTGTGGGGAGGAGGAGCAGGTCTTTGAGGCACTGATGGTCTGGATCCGGCATGACCTCCAGGCAAGGCAAGGCTACATCCAAGACCTGTTCAAAAAGGTCCGGCTTCAGTATGTCCATCCAACATTCCTCTTCCACTTTATTGCCAATGACTCCCTTGTTCAGTCCTCACCCACCTGCAGGAGCATCCTTGAGTCAGCCCGGAGACACATGTTTTCCTTGTACAGCACCAACGCACCTGACATCAAGCCCATGCTGCACGTCCCTCGCAGATACTCCAACCAAGAGTTCCTGGTCATCATTGGTGGCAGAAAGGACAGCCAGCAGACAACGAGGGATGTCCTGCTGTATGATGACAAGACAAACCAATGGCTGAGCCTGGCCAAACTTCCTGTGCGCCTGTACAAAGCCTCTGCAGTGAGCTTGCTCAGCAATATTTATGTGCTGGGAGGGATGCCTGTCAGTAGTAAGAAAAGCCCGGTCAGTGATAACATTTACCTTTACTCTCTCAAACTCAATCAGTGGAGGCTGGTTGAGCACATGTTAATTCCACGTTACTCCCACAGAAGTTTGGCGTACAAAAATTACATTTTTTCGTTTGGTGGAATTGGTGAAAACCAGGAAATCCTGAATTCTGTGGAAAGATACGATAGTGTCTACAACACCTGTGAGAGCATGGCAAACATGCCTGTTGCTGTCCTTCACCCTGCTGTTGCTGCCAAAGACCAGAGGGTTTATCTCTTTGGAGGTGAAGACATTATGCAAAACCCTGTCCGTCTGATCCAGGTAATGGTCAGTCCTGCTTCTCACAGGCACTTTCATCTAAGTTCATCAGTCTATCCTACTTCTGGGGAAATTAAACTCCAAAAAAACCTTTATAGTGAGTTGCAGCAAGAGGCAGGATGAGTTGACATGCGGCTTCAGGGAAGTCTTGTCTGCATGGAGCATTGCAATTCTTTTCATCTTCCCCTTTGAAAGTTTTTCAGGCACAAGCCCTGAAGTACTTCCTTGGGTGTCTGTCAGCTCTGCCACTGGTGAGCACTGGGACCAGGGCTGCTGGAGGTGATGCTGTGGGAGGCAGAAGCCAACCCCCTCTGCCTGGCTTCATGCCTGCAGACAATCTCATGGAAATCAGTGCTGTCCACTGGGTGGCCGAGCTGGAATCTCAGACACCCACCTGCTCGCTCGCAGTGAAAACAAAGATTTGCAATCATTAAAGCAATTAGATTCTCAGTCATCAAAGGGCCAGGACTGAAACTGACAGTGATTTTGTATAAACAGTTGTGTTAAAAATGTGGCTCCTGCCACATGTTGCTGGCTCTCTGCCAGCTTTCAGCAGTTCAGCTCTATTAAGATGAAAAAATATCCTTAAATCCTTTGTCATCTGATTTAATGCTTTAGCAATGGTGCAGTGCTACTTTCCTCATGAGTGTTTTTTGCTGGTTTAGGGTTTTTACTAAGAAGGTTCATAAAGGCTACGAGGGCAGCCAGCACGTGAGCAATATTGCTTTATGGTGAGAAAACTACTTGACTAGCAGGGGGAAGGAAATGTATTTATCAGTTAATGAGGAGATGCCATGGAGATATTTGCTATATTAAGAAGCGAGTGACGTGATATAGAAGTTTATGTCAGCCAGATACAGATAACTGAACGATCATCATCTGGCAACAGCTCTTTTTCTCACATAAATTGATGACTTAGATATGACTCTAAGACACATCAACAAGTCCCTTTGCCAACCTGAGTGCACACCAGCCACCAGCTCAAATATAGCAGCTGGGCAAACAGGGTGGCTGGCAGCAGAGCTAGGTGAAGTTGAGGTTTCTATGCTCAGGAAATTGCTAAGGCTAAGGCAGGAATACACAGAGTAACTGGAAAATGAAATTAAGTGGCTTGCACTTTGGGAGAGGATTATCCAGAAGTTACAATGATTTAATGACCATGAAAAGATTTAGAGCCAAGAAGCTTGCATATGGCAGATATACACTGCTTTACTGTGTGTGTGCTATGTTGTCCTGAGCAGACAAGCCTGGAGAACTAGAATGCTTTCCAAGGGGACATATTAGGGAAAAAAATGGATAAACTCTCAGATTTCCAGCAGTCCAAGCCAGAGGATTGTATTCATTAAGACAAAATAAAAACCGTAAGTTCCTCTGTAATTACAATTACCAGTCAAAGTGCAACATAAACAGCTGCATGTGAATCTTTATTTATTTGTCAGGTTTACCATGTCTCCAGGAATACGTGGTTTCGGATGGAGACCAGAGTGGTGAAGAATGTCTGTGCACCAGCTGTTGTGATTGGAGACCAGATTATCATCGTAGGTGGTAAGGGCTTTGTTTCACCCTCCCTCTTGTCTTCCCCTGCCCATATTCTGAGGGATTTTGCAGCCTTCCTGGTGGGAGTGCTCCCTCAAAAAGCACATGGAGCTTGGAAAGGAGAGGAGGAGCGTGTCCCCTCCATACACATCCCTCATGGGGTTTCATGCCTTTAAAAGTGGGGAAAAGTTCTCTATGAGGCACCTTCTTATTCCAAGTAGTAGGTCCTGGACTGGGGGGAAACTGGGGAAAAGCCAGTGCAAGTTACTTCTCTGCAGAAGGCAGCAAGACGGCAACATGTGAGTCCTGCTCCTCCCCTGATGGCCACAGCCTGGCCTTCCTTGACTGCTCTTCGTGGAAGGGTGGGGGATGCAGTTAACACCAAGTCACTGATGGCTTGGTGGGCTACAGGACTAAGAGGGGCCTCCTATAGGTAATGGTGAAATGTCCTGACAGGGGTGTGAAACACTTGGGGAGGGGGGAAATTTCTAAATCTTTCTCAACCTCTTTCAACCAGAGGACCAACCTCTGTCTGTCACTTTGATGTTAATTTGGCACTCTGCAGTCCTTAATGCAGCTGCCCTGACCACAGGCTGGCACAAGGAAACTTATGTTAGATTACTGATGGGAAAATAAGACATAAGGAAGCTTTAGCAGAGCAGAGAATTGAACTCGAATCACACAGAGCTGAAACAGGGCATCATGTCTCAGCAAGAGGCCATTCTCCAGTGAGGGTAAGGGGGACCTGAGTCAAAATGTCCAAGACTCTTAGCCTCCTGTGTGGCAGATTATTTGACCTCAGACCAGTGTCCACAATATTGTATTCTCAACTCTGTTATCTTCAAGTTTAGTAACTGAAGGACCTGTATTGACCCAAGACTTCTGCTGATAAGTTTAAGTTCTCAATTGTTTTTTTATTTATCTAACAAGAGCCACAGAAAACTATGTTAACTTTACACTTCTCTCCTTTTGCTTGAAAGTAAAAAGATTCACCATGGTCAAGTTTTACTTACTAGGTTCCATGCCAAAACATTGGCCAAACACTCTTGGTTTATCAACAACAGTAAAGCTCACACACACAAAAAAATTATCTTAAAAATAGCTTTCATCACATTTTAGTTCCCCTTTTCATGACTTGCCACACCATAACAAAGAGGAGTGGGTCAGCCAAACAAGACAGGCCTTGATTTTTGTGAGGGAAAAAAAAAATGGCCCAAAGCAGTTTGTTTGCCACAGACACTTTTGATTACCTACAGGTTTACGTCGGCAAGGTGCTTCTGAGCATGAAGCTTCCACACCTCTATTGCTTCAGGGCAATAGCCCTGGTCTCAGCCCTCATCTCTCAACAGATGTGGGGTTACATCATCCCTGTCTGCTGGGTCACTGGCACTGTGGCCTGCACAGATGTGGCACTGGGGGCTTTTGGGGTGGGCACAGTGCTGCTGAGTACCCAGCTCCATTCTGTAGGTAGCTAGAACTCCAACCCAACAAGGTCTTGCTGCTCCCTTCCCACATGACATTTGTGTCTGTATTTCAGAGTGAATCTCTAAGACCCCGTTTTGTGAAAATAAGTACTTTGGGACATTTTAAGGCACTTGCAGAAAACTGCAAGCTCCAGCTGTGTTTGACAGGTTGCTTGCCTGATCTGTTGAGTTTTGTGGTGCTTACCAAGCCTTGGCTGCAGAGGTGATATGAGACAGGGTGAGGACAAACAGGAAGACAGACAGGCTTCCTTGTGATACATTATCACTTCCCAGCTTAGATATATTAGTTCTGCCAAATTATGTACCGGTATTATAGGTTTTATTGAAGATGAGACAGAAAGAAATTATCATTCTTTCTCCTGGTCTTAAGCTCTAATTCCTAATTTTCTACTTCTGGCTTTGATTTTAGGGTACACCAGGAGGATAATTGCTTATGATACAAAAGGCAACAAGTTTGTTAAATGTGCAGACATGAGGGACAGACGAATGCATCATGGGGCCACTGTCATCAAGAACAAGCTGTATGTCACTGGAGGACGGTGCCTCACCACAGACAATGTTATCAAGGACTTGGATTCCTTGGACTGCTACGATCCAGCGACCGACACGTGGATACCAAAGGGAAAACTGCCACACAAACTCTTTGACCATGGGTGCCTTACACTTCAGTGTGTCCCCTGTTCTAACCTTCTCTAAATGACCTTTGGTACTTCCAAGGGCCTTTTGTGCTTTCCTTCATAGAATGGGTGCACCTTGCTCTGCAGAGAGCACATGGGGAATCCTCATGGGGTCCCACAAACTCCTGACCCTGGAGGCCCAGTGACATCAGTCATTCCCCAAAAGCTCTTTCAGGAAAGTTATGAGCTTTGCACTCATGCCACATTCACCTGACCAGTATTGCATGTGATGCTGCTTAGTCCAGCCCAGAAGCCTAACCCCAAGTCTCAGCAGAACACAGGAAGAAGAAGATGAGTAAGAACCTGCTGCAGGGTAGGGCCTGCTACCGAAAGGTCAATAAGAATGCTGGTGTCTCCAGGAAAAGTAAGATCTGGGTTACCTGCAGTGGTTGGAGTGCAAACTCAGCTGCATGCCATGGCCCCCCTTTGCTGCTTTCCATTATGAGTGGTGGAAGCGTTTAGAATAGAAAGCCTCAGACTCTGGTCTTGTAGCCAGCCCAACAGCATGTGTTAGCTGTGGTAATCACCCCATGAGAAATAAAATGTTAATATTTTTAATATCAAATTAGAAATTAGGCTGATGCTTTGATCTGAACTCTCATATTGCAACAAGATGAAGATTTTACTTTTCTGAGCTACTGCTCTTTCACAAAGCAGGGATTATTTTTGTTCCATTTGCCTGCTCTCTCTGAGAGAGTGAAAGGTGGGATGAAAATGAAGTCTGTCTGCATCTTGTTTTTTGAGGGGTCTTGTTTTGCAGGGAACTTGCTTCTCCTTTTGCACCAGGGACAACAGTGAGACTAGTTAGGAAGCCCTTTGGCTGGTGTAATTCCTGAAATCTGGAATAATAGAGATGACACATGGAGGAAAGGGGATGTAAAAGAGAAGAAATGTTTGTAAGGAACATTTTTTTTTCCCCTATGTCCTCTTTCCAAACCACTGGAAAAGAGCAATGAGAGAAAGCCGGTGACAGGAAACCAGCTTTCCAAGAAGAGCAAGTTCAAGTCTGCCACTTGGCAAAGCAGCTCTGGCTCCACCAATATTTTTGTGGGGTTCTGCCACTATTTTTAAAGGGAGAGGATTAATCATCAGATACTGAGCAGGCTGTGAACTGCTGTCAGGTCACTAGGATTGGTAAGATTGCTGAGACAGCAAGGAGCTTTAAAGATAGCACTGATCACCGTCATCCAGAGAGAGATGGGAGAAACAGCATCCCTTTTCCTCATATTTGAAAGGAATTGGGACTTTCTCACAGGTATAAGATGGTATGAAGAAACCACACTCAACCTCCTCTTCACAGAAAGCTGCACAGCCATGTGGTGACCACCACATTGCAGGACACCAACTCGAACCCCTAAGATCCCCCCCCCCATGAATCTATATCTGGGAGCAGAAGGGTAACAGAAATAGTCAATGAAATGGGGGGCTGGAGGGAAGCATTAAAAATCAACTGCTGTTTTAACAATGCAAAATAAAATAATTACTATTGTTTATATGAGCTTTGTGTTCAGGAGTCCCCATTGTTCACTCTGCATTGTTGATAAAGGGAATTGTTTCTGTACCAGTGGTTTTTGCCAGGGTTTCCTTCTAAGGATCTGAGTAAACCTGCAAAAAATTAGTGGAAACCCAAACTCATCTCCCAGCTCAGAAGCTTTTGGCTCCATTTCTCCTCTGTCTTTCGTTCTATATCATCATCTCCTCCTCATGCAAAGCAAGGCTAAATCACAGCACTTGCCAAATTGGACCAGAGCAGTGATTCATTCTGGTTCCTCACAGGCCAGCTCCAGCTCTCCGGAGAAAGAAAACTTGTCATGGCCAATTATGGTCAGTCTGCCCCAGGGAGATGTTTATAGCTAACCCTGCAGTGCTGCCTTCCCAAACTCCTTCCTGTTGTGACCCCACTCAGCTTCAGAACTCCAGGAGACGCCAGTTGCTGCCATGCATTTTATCTGACACGGAATTCTGCCAGGCTTGTGACTGTACCCAGAACCAAGGAAAAAAAAAAAAAAAAAAGAAAAAGCTGACTTGGAGCCATAAGCCTATGTTTGCAAACCATTGCCACAGTCATTGGTTTGTGCTTGGAAGCAAACAGATTTTTTTTAATTTGCATATCATATAACTAGATGTTTTCTCAGCATTTGTGCAGGGACCAAACAATACCTTGCACAGCTGTAGCTGGACAAGAAATGGGCTGTGCAAAGAAGAGGCACAGTTGCAGTGGCATTGATCACAGTATTCTTACCCCGGCCTTTTGGGATCCTTCATATCATCCCCAGGTCCTTGGAGATGCCAAGGGCTATGGCCAGCTCTTCTGTGGCTGCAGCCCTGCACTCCTTCCCTTCACAGCTCCTCATGCCCATAATTCAAGGAATTTGGGTTTTCTGGGCAGTAAACACAAAGCCTGGTTCCTAGTAGACTTCTGTCTTGTGGTCAGCTGGTTTTGATGTGAACCCTGACCAAAAATTTTGGGACCCTTTGCAAAAAGGGTTGAAACCAGAGGACAGTGTTGAGCCTTACAGAGTCAGGCAGGGGCCAGCAGAGCTGCTCAGTCACAGGGAAGCAGCAGCACAGTCAGCTGCAGGGTAGGGGACACACAAACCCAAGGCAGGTGCTATGGGAAGAGGGGATGCTGCCATTCTAATCAGGTGCTGGCCACCACTTGCCCCAGCTAGTCCAGTTGTGAGTGCTTTGCTGTTGTTGCACCCAGTGCTGCTATGGGTGAAAGCATTTGTAGCAAAGGTTGACCAAGGTATCCGTTCTCCAGTGTCAGGAGGGAACATTTTCAAGCCAAGTCTTCAAGGCTACCACTGTCTGGAACACTTTCTGAGTTCCCACATGCTTTTCCAAAGGTCTCAGCATCCTAATGTTGAGCATTTATTTAGATGAGAATGCCCCATGGGATAGAAACAAGGTACTTCACAAATTAGTGACAGCCCTATGAAGAGATGGGAATTTGTTGCTCTTTATTTAATAACCATGGAAGCCAAGGAAAAGAGGGTTTTAAGAAAGGAACATTAATTTGATGGTCAGCTTTTAGAAGCGCTGAGCACTGCACACTTTTTTTCAAATCAGGGAGTGCTGTGAAGTCTCATCACCTCCAAGGTCTCATTCCTGGATGTCCCAAAAAAGTCACTAGATCATGGAAACCACAGGAACACATGACTGACAGCAGCTGGCTCCATGGGACAGTGGAATATCCAGTCCCTCATGGCAGGTACTTGTCCAGCACATTGAAAATCTCACAAGAGACACTCTGCTCCCTCCCTAAGCAACCTACTTGAGTGCATGATTAACCTCACAGCTTTTAATACTATTTATCCTAAATCTTCTTTGCTGTACCTTCTGCCATCCCCACAGAGATAAAGGGCAATTGATTACCTTTTTTGATATCATATATTTTTTACATCTTTGAAGTTTATTAGGATGTTTCAAATTCTGTAGACTAAACAAACCAAGCTTTTTCAATCTTTCCTCATAAGTCTTGTTTTCTAGACCTCTGATAATTTTTGCTGCTTTCTTCTGGACACTTTCCAGTTTGTCTGTTGTGTTTTTGTTGTTTTTTTTTAAAGTTAAGTGCAAGGCCATGGCTCAGCCTCATAGTGCTGAGAAGGGCAATAAACCCCTTCTACATCTTACCTACTGCACTCCTGGTCTTGTGGCTCAGAAGCATTTCTGCTTTTCCCAGCAGCAGCAGATTATTGACTTGGGTTTGGATGTGCTTAGTATTAAGTAATGCTTGCAAGTTTGCACAAGGTCACATGGAAAGGCTGCAGGAGATGCAGGATCTCCCAGGGTTATGCTGTAACTCCATCATTGCTTTGGCTCTCCAGAATCCTGAGCCAGATCTCCCTGAAAACAATATGTCTCTGCATGGGCTTCAGCAAGGGGCTTTGGACTGGGCCCTAATTATTGTGTTCTCAGCTGGGTTCATCACTAATTCTATTAATTTTATGAGCAAACATTTAATGTCATTCTTATACTAGGGGAAAAGTTTCAGGGAAAAAAAAAACAAAAAGCCAAAAACGGAAGGGAGGAGATTGCGTTTTCCTTTTAACTTTCTTCCAATTCCCTTGCTGCAAAACCAGAGCTGACTCCTGCTGCACAGGCAGCTTGTGGTGGCAGGCAGCTTTGCTTTGATCTTAGCAAAGAGCTTCATAGGTTAAGCCTGTGTTTTTTCACTGTAGCAGTTTATCAAACAATACAGTTCTTCCCAAAGGCAGCCTTTTTCTTCTGCAGCAATATGTTTATAATTATAATGCATTTCCTGCCTCTTTGTGATTAAATACACCTGACAAAGTAGGAGAGATGTCAATGCATAAATAAATGGGCACTCTGAGTTCATCGCTTCGTCAGTCATTTTTTTCCAAACACCAAGGAGTTCACTGTGAGGTGAATCCTCCAGTTGAGAAGGAAACAATTGAGGAGAGCATATATGAATAGCATACAGGGCATGCTGGCATTTGTTCCTGGCACTGTTCCTTAGCCTGACCTGAGAGCCATTAATAATTGACAGCACCTAAACCAATCCCTTTTTAAAAATATAAACATCCATACTTTTTTTCCAGCTGCTTGAAAGCTCCCACACAAAAGTTAAACAGTCATATTCTCCATGGCACAAATGAGTTTTAATTCCTTGGTGCAAGCTTGCACCAGCAGAGGAGCTGAGACCTGCTAATTAGTCGACTGCTCATAATGTTTTCAGTGGCTATTTCTGATGCATTTGCCCAGGGTCCAAACTAAGACTGGTGCACATGGAGAAACTGGTGTCTCAGGCTGCCATTGCCACCAGAGTCAATGGAGCTCCTCAGGGTTTGTGCTGGAGCACTGGGAGATTGATCTGGCCTCTTCTGTTTATTGAAGTTTCCAAAATAGTAGCAGAGTAGTGAGGAGCCCAACTGCTCTGTCATTCAGCAAGTCACTCCAGCTGCCACTTGTCACTTCTGCCCCTGGGGCTCTTTGTTTGCCTCCACTCCTTTCATGTCACAAGAACCTCTTCCAAGTAAAGCCAGGAGCAGCACGTCTCAAACAGTCCTGGGGTGTTAGGTGGATGCCTTGTGGCTGCTTTAAACACGAGGCCTCCTCACAGCTGTTGGAGATATTTGGCTTTAGGTTGAGGATGAGCCATGGTGTAAAATACCCCTGGAGGTAGGAAAAGGTGGCAGAACCTGGTCCACTTCATCTGGGCAGTCAGATGTCTGTAAGCCATCCTCCCATAGCTAATCCACTCATCTCTGGTCCTCTGAAGTTTTTCTCTCAATCAGGCAAAGTCCTATGAGGAATAAGCTGTGTCTCACCACCCCTCCCTAAAGCAGCCGTGCTTGGAAAAGGGTAAAGCCACGTCCCCTTCTTCATGTCCTCCAGTGCCACAGCTGTAATGACATCCCTGGAGTTTTGCCCTGGTCTTGGCACGTCACTGAGGTTTCTCCCTGCTCTCAGAAACCTTGTCAGGCCAAACATCTTGTCCAGATGTGCTCTGTCACATTTACTATGTGCATTGCCACATTTGGAGGTGGCAATGACTGCCCACAGCACCAGGAAGCAACACCAAGGACCCTGAAGTCCAAATTTTCAAGCTGATGGGACGGTCCTGGTTTGGCAAATCAACTGAAACCAATCTGAGCATTAGAGCAGAGCCCTGACACCTCTGTGAGAGCTGAGGGGCTGCAGGAAAATGTGTCTATCCCTGAGGAGCCAAGACCAAACTGCCTGGAGGGTGCTGCAATGTGAAACTTGGCTACAAAGCTTCAGTGCTGGGAAAGTGCCATGTTTTATCCAGATCAGCAGCAAGCCCTGGAATTAATAGGGTTGATTAAACTGTTTTGATGTGCATGGTATGTGAAGATAAGGGTCCGATTCCCAAGGGCTTCCAATGAAAATTAGATGTTGACCATAACAGTACGTGACATCCCCTGACAGCGGTGAGGAAGGCTGCTGAAAGACAGGGGAAAAGTACAAACCAAGGGCACAAAAGAGGCAGCTCTTGGGAGAGCAAAGTTACCATGAACTTGCTGGATGTTTTGATGCTGAAATGACGTGGCCCCTGGCACCAGGCAGATTGAAAGCAAGGGAACTATGCCTGTGTTATGTTGTTATGACACATATATTTCCCTGAAAATGACATTAAAGAGTACCAGAGATTCAAACATTGTTCTGTTTATCTCTTCCCTGGGTAGGGCTCTTACTCTTACAGACAGCCTGAGCACTGCAGAATATGGCTCATGTCAAGAAAACTGTGTCTCTGGCATGAGGACCATTAGCAAGAACGACATGGGAAGCCAGCCCAGGGGGTAAGGGTATGCATGGTAGTTGCCCTCTGCCTCCTGGCAGGACAGCATCCCTTGGAGACACACGAAGGGATGAGCCACTGGAGGAGATTCCCCTGCCATTCAGTGAGGTTGCCAGACAGGAAAATGATGGTAGAGTGCTGACAGAGTGATGGCAGACCTCAGTACTGACCTGGGGTTCATCCCATGCAAAAGCATGGAAAGGCTCCTCGTCACCCAGGCTGTGTCAATCATCCCTCCACATGTTTCAGGCCACATTTCTGTTCAGGAACTTCTTTGCAGTGAATCTTGCACCTGAATTAGCCCTTTGTGGGATCCCCAAATTCCCCCTCACCACTGCATGAACCCATCCTTGTGCACACGTATCTGTGGCATCCTAAGGAGAAGACTCCTGGCAGCTTAACTGGGCACCAGCCCAAGCCTTGACCAAGGATGAAAGCAGAGGTCCTATGGACATTTTTCAAGATGCTGTGATATTTAATGGATAATTCAGACCTTTATAAAAGAAGGCAGTCTATGGGCTTGAGAGGTGCTGTCTGAACCTCCTGAAGGCTTCTAGCTGAGAGATCCTGTTTAGAGACTACAAGAGCTGTCTTTCAGCTCATTATAACTTGGAACAAATACCAGTAAATAGAGTCTGCTTCTTCTCCAGGCAGAGGGGACTCTGGAAGTTTTCTCAAAAGAAAAATAACAACACGTGGTGAAAGAAGCAGTGCCTGCAGACTGAGATACAAATGGCACAGAAGCCAAAAGCTTATTCACCCTTCCAAGCTTGAGCTTATACATGAAATGTGACAGTCAGTCACAGATTTCAAGCCCAGAGTCCATTATTTGTGAAGGCCATTTCAAATACCTGGGTATTCAGAGCACAGGACACAGATGGCCCTCAGCTGCAGGGTTGTCATCAGCAGCAGCTGGATTTTCAAGCTGTCCAGCTCATTTATTAGGCAAGAGCCACACATTATGCCACAGCCTGAACAACTGTACACCTAAAAATAAACAAACAAACAAAAATAATGAAATAAATAAATAAATCAGCTCTTCCCTGTGCCTCCCAGGCCCATGGCCCATCCCACAGATCAGCACACAAATGCAATCACACAAGTGCCAAGGTCTTGGGCTTCCTGGAAACTCAGACAACATGTAGCTGTCTAACACCAACCTCTTCTGTACCCAGGTGCCTCAAAGCCAGAAAGGCATCATTACCCTAAAACATACCTAGGAGAAGAGTTTTTTTCCCTGATTTTCAATATTTAGATTTTCCCCTTCCTCAGGAGAGGGAGCAGAAGGTTTGGGGCAACTCTAGGAATGGGCAGACAACTGGGAACGTGGATCCCTTCTGCTTTTAAAAATAAATGAGAACACTGAGAAAGCTCAGGGCCCTCTGATTTCAGGGAGCAAACTATAAAATCCACTCAGATTTACTGATAATACTTTGCCACTTCCTTCTCATATTTCAAAAGCAATTTCAAAGATAAGGTGATAGGTAGTGCAGACAGACCTTCCAAGGACTCACACCAGGGAAAGGAAATGCAGCTGGGGAAATTATTCCATGGGTCAGTAGGGTTTTGCCTTTATTATATTTGTTTGATTCTAAAATACATTCTCCTCTGCTGATTTGTGGCTGGACTAATGCAAATACATGGATCTTCATTCAGATACAACATACTGCTTTGTGGCTGGAGGATGTTGTTGAGCTCAGCTTGATCAGGAGAAAATCTCTGCCCAGTTTTTAGTAGAAATCTGCATGCACACAGTTAGCAGAATGGTGGTACTGCCAGGCTCAGTGGGATATGGCACTTGCAAACAGTGTGAGTCATTTGCCCTGGAGCTGTAGGAGCAGAGAACATCTGAAGATCCAGATCAGATCAGTGAATCTGCACAGTTTAAGAGGTTAAGCCTATTTATAGACAAATGAGGGTAATTTTCATAGCTGGAGGGACTGGATTTTTTATTTAATAAATTCATAATAAACTCTAGGGAGGAGAATACTGAGATATGTACTCATTTAACTCCTTGAAGATGAGAGGCAGTTTGTCAAGGCAGGGATGGAGTCAAAGGAGCCAGAAACTCGAGTGCATCATCCTCACTGCTTTGCTCTTTACCCACTTGCAGGATAAAGTCATGTTTTCAGGACAGGATAAGCATCCCTGTGGAGCCAGACCTTAATCTCCCACCCTGCCTGGTGCATGGGTGGGAGTCCCCTGACACCCATGTGTGTGCATTTGATGAGAGAAACTGAGAGGCACATGTTGGTGTGCATCCATAGGGAAACAAGTCCCTTCTCTGCAGGGGACTTTCTGTTCATCATTTGTTGTGTTACTGCACTCTAGGTTGTCATTAATGGTCAACATGAGAGTTAGTTTGCCAGTGTGATCAGCTGAGGAATTATGTCACATCATCAGCCAACCAAGAAAGGATGGGACTTACTGAGTGACAGAGGGTAAAATGTTATTTCTTTTATGTCTGCATCACCACATAATTAAAATTAGGATGAGACAAAGCCCACAAGGTAATTGCAAATGAATCCACTAAAATCTGAAAATGTTGTCTGCTGTGAATTGCCAAAGACTGCTGTTGTACAGTCTCATGGCAGCTACTTGCTACTTAGGAAGGAACCACACCTGTAAAAACAGTGCTTTTAAATTTATATAATGATGAACTTGAATGAACTGGTAATCAGCTTACACAAAAACTTAAAAAATGAATGTGGGTAATTTTGACAGAGGCTACACTCAAAAAAACCCCCAAACAAGCAAACAAACTTAAAGGCTCCTCTAAAGAGTACCACTGTAAAGAAAAACTTTTTATAAATAATAGAGTTGAAGTCAGCCCCCACCTCCTTGTCTTTTTGTGCTTTTGTACTCTGCTTTTCATAAAATTCAAGTGTGGATTGGATAGGAAATTACAGACCCACTGGGAGAACAGGAGTTATGAAAAGAGACAAACACTTGCAGCATTTGCAGGTGGATTGTTCCCATAGAATAGTAATGCCTTTCCTTGAGCAGGGCCTCTTCTGCTTGGGAGCAATCTCCCATGTAACCTCAAAGATATAGAAATCTGATGTAAACTTTTTTGTAAATTCTTTTTTGTAAATTCTTTTTTTTTTTTTTTTTTTTAATTCAGGGTAGTGATGTATAGAGCACTCCATTCGCTTATTTCATTCCCAAGTCTGCAATTTCAGATCATGCCAAAAATGGCATTTCCATAGAATGCATTTCTTCATTCAAGGTCTGTAGGACCAGGTCCTGGTTTGTCCTCTTGGAAAAATAATTTTTTTTCAATACTTTCAATGTTTTTGTACCACCCATTCTGATACACCTTCTTACAACCTCCCGCCCAGCATCAGTTTAATTTTTATAGGATAAAAATTCACCAAAGTCTCACACATTCTTGCTACTTTCAAGGTTGTCCATTGATGTCATTTATAGGAATCCATTCCCTTTTTGGGGGCTTTTGTTTGGTTGGTTGGTTGGTTGGGGTTTTTTTAGTTTGGATTTCATATACCTGGTAGCAAGGGCAGAGACCTGCAGGGTGTGTTGTTTTCAAAAACCATTCTGTCTGTTCTGTGATGAAAACTGCCTGCAAATGTATGATTGCAAGGGTGTTTGGGCACTCTGTTAACTTTAAACTCATCCTAGGAACTGGCACTACTTGACTATCCAGGTCCCAAGTAGCACTTGTGAACTGCAGGACTCCTTCAGCCTTGTCTTCCAAGCATGACTCCTTAGGTCCCTGCACTCAGCACCTGTCTTGGTAAGCTCAACTTCCCTGAAATCTTAAAACTAAGATGAGGGATCTCCAGTCTTTGGCTGCTGGGTGCCTGTCTCAGCATAAAGAGGGACACTGCATGAAGATGCCCAAGCTGGCAGCCCAGGAGAGTCAGTATGTGCTTCATCTGCACTTATCCAAGACAAAATTCCTAATTTATCCTCTGGAGTTTGATCTGACATTAGGTGGGTCAAGTGCTTCAAAGCAGCCTTGGGGCATAGGTTGAGGCTCCTGGGACTAGCATGGGTGTCCTTGGTACTCCACCATTTCTCACACCTTCCCAAAAACTCCTCCACTCATCGTGCTTCAAGCAAGGCAAGCAGACCAATTAACTGCTTTTGAAAATCCTGGCTTCAGTGTGTTATGATGAGAACCTCTTAATAACAGCACTGCCTGGAGCAAGCAAAGAACTTTCTTTATTTTCCTCAGTCCAAATTCAAGCAAACTTCTGCTGACCTCTTCATTTGGGACATTTGATTTCAATGGAAAATGGACCACACTGGGACCTTTGACCTCAAGCCTTGTATATTTTCTCTAATATTCTTTTATCCTCACTAAAAAACATTTACCAGTATTTTAAGCTAATGTTTCTCTTCAGGGGGTCACACAGAGTTCAGCATGCATCTTGCATCCAAAGATTTCTCCAGGTCTCTAGTGTTAAGTTTTTCTAAACAGGTTGGGTATTTGCTTGCTGTTGCCAAAGGGAGCAAGCGGAAGCCTTCTAGCTGATGTCTAAAATAATGAAAGGAAAATCATATGCAAACCGTACTTTCTGGAAATAAATCGACCCTTCTACGTTTACAGGATCAGGGGAGTATAAGTGACCTCACATGTCCTCATGTGACTGCCCAAGTTTCTACATAGGAGGAGGGAACAGATGTAGTTACAGAAGCTGAAATGGAGATGCAGGGGAGAAGAGGGAAAGCAGCCAGATTTAGAGCAACAGGTGGTTCCTCTGTGGCTCTCATAAGGTGCAAGCAGAGCTGGGCACAGAGAACACCCTCTGCCAAGGCATCTGCACGGCACAGGGTGGAAAAGTGTCTGGAGGGATGGGGAGCCATGGAAATAAACAGAGGAACTGGCTTTGGCATCCGCAGCCCTTTCCTAGGATTGGTCCCTCAAGGAGCTTTGACGAAACCTGACACTGTGATAAGGGCCGTACCTTAGGACTTTGGAAACATGGGGTTTAGACACCTGCTGTCCCAGATGTCATGTGACTATAAACAAATCACTTGGCCACAATGTGCAGATCCCAGCAAGTGCTTGAATACTTTCACAGAAGTGAGGGTTGGTGTCTCAATTCTCCTGTTTCCTTCCCATGCTGGGGAGAAAATAGTTCTTTCCTGCCTTGCACACTGGAGAAGATAAAGGTATTCTGCTCTGTCAAATGCTTTTTGAAATGAGGTCCTTATTTTTGAGGCCCATCCAACTCAGAAGAAATAACCCATTCCTCTGGTTCCAGCTCTGGGCAAGCATCACCTATCATTCTGCAGGTTTCCAACCAACAGAGGACAGGTCACACAGAGTCAATGACAAAGACCCAAGCAGAGCCCTGCAATCCAGAGATTATCAAGGCCTGGTCAGCTATGGGAGTGAACTCATAGCAGGTCAAGAGGAAAAGCACAGGATTCGAAACACAGTCTCTGGGGAAGCTTAGAAAGCTTTTTCTAAACTTCCAATAGCTATTTCAGTGTCTCCCACAGACACTGAGCTCCACCTGCTTCACCATTCTTGCCCTTATGTGGGGGGCAAAGTCTGAGTTTGTGTCCAGTGCATGCGTGTCCAGTGCCTGTCCAAAAGGAAGATCTGAATTTTTACATAGTCTGCTTACAGGATTGCATGGGTGTTATGTGGCTAGGGCTTTCAGAAGTTAAAGACAAATGCAGCCAGGGCCTTCCTAGCTCCACTGACCTTTTCCCAGCCATGACTAACATCGGAGCTGCTTACAAGTCCAGAGTGGCAGTTCCTTGGCAGGGACTTAGTTTACCATGCAGTGCCATAGTTAAGAACACTGGATGGTACTTTTAGGAATAGATTTTCCAGCAAGTGGCATGCCAAAGCCTTGATGAAATCAGGCCTTCTGTTAGATGTCAATCACCTATCCTTTGCCAGGTCAAAAGTGCTATCCATGCTGAAAAAGCAAGACCCAAGGAGCACTTCAGCCCAGAAGTGCACAGCTAAACCTGTCCTGGAAATACACTGTAGTAAAGGGAGGTCATAAGTGCACGGCCTTCAACCTGTTCTTCTACATTTTGTATTAAACAACAGATTTACCAAGCTACTGGCTTCCATATGTCACTCTTTTTTTTGAGGAATCTTTTATGGACACTGGAGCTGGAATATGTGCACAGGTATGGGTATCTACTGAGGTGCAACCAAGTGGAAATGCATGCATCACTTTATTTTGCAGACATTCCATAGTCTTTACAACAGATTGACCCAACAGCTTATTACAAACATGTGAAGATTTTAGGGTGTGGACAAAGCAAATTCTTAGCTCATGGCCTGAGCCCATCCTTGCTAAGTAAGCAAAAATAGACATTGTTCTCACCCTAGATTATGTTATTGTTTCAGTTCTCCTTGTTCCCTGGTGTCAATAGGAAGTATGTTCTCTGGCATTTGCATGAGGCCCATTTGCACCAGTCCCCGATGGCTGCAGAGCTGCAAGTTCTGCTCGTGAGTGGTGACTTTGCCTCCTGATCTTTTGTTTTCAAAGTGCAGCTGCAGAGGAGAGGAACATGGCATCATTATTGCTATGAAAGGTCTTTTCATCCTCTGTGGTTTCCGGGTTAGAGCCGTGTTGGCTGTGGATTCCTCCCCCAGGGTGGAGGAGTAATGGAAATGCAGCCTAAAACAGGATCAGAAGGAAGATGTGAAAATGAGCATAAATGTACAGTGTATGAGTCAGTGCCACAAGGAATCTCTGTCCCATGAAGTCAAGATCACACCTCCTCTTGGTGCAGCAGAGCTGTTCCCACACAAGGAGAAGGCATTGTGTGACGTTCAGCATCTTAAAAAGGACTTAGGTCCTGACTGAAAGTTTAATAGTGGGAAAGTTTTTTCAGGTCAGTAACATTATAGCTTCAGAGAGGGTAGGAAAAGCAAGCATGACATGCTGCATTCATTGTCTGCTCTAAAATAATATGGACTGGGCACCGATGCCAAATAACAAGTCACAGAGCCTCACTGATATTAAACTGCTGCTGAACTGGTTAACTCCAGCTGCTGAGCTGCCCTTTGTCAGCAAAACCAGTTCTTGTACTGTGAGGGATCTCTCATGGTGTACTGGTTTTAACTTTCCTTCAACAGCCTTAGCTCACACTGTTCAGGGGTATGAAACTGTAGCTTTAGCACAAGGAGTAGGCACATGGGCTGAGAAATACAGCTCTGCTGGAGACTCTCAGGCCTTAAAGAAGCAGTCCATGGCAGCCCAGGGTTGCTAGGGGCTGGAGCTCAAACCTGAGCCCATACGTTCTCCACAGCAGACACCAAGCCTGTCAATGTGGGAAGAATTTGTCCCCCAAGGAAAGAGTGAGGACCCAACAGAGAAAAACCTTTTCCTCCTAGGTAAGCATGGATATGGCAAGGCAGATTCAACCCCACACAGTGGGGCCAGGCTTGAGCCCCGGCAGGATTAGGAGGTCAGCACCCAAGTCAAGGCAGACTAAAGAAGGTGCAGTCTGCTGTGAACGAGAGGTCCCAGGCACCAGCATGGTTGGGGTCAAGAAGCAATATAAAAAGAGTTATTTTTATGGCTGCTTATGTCTTGAGGACCAGACTCTTGCCTGAATCAAAACTGGGATGTAAGTGGGCAGGAGGGAGCACAGCCACAGGTGTGGGACTGCTACATGGGCCTGGCCACAGGGCGAGCATCAGCCCTGGAGCAGCTGCTTGTCAAGGCCTCCCTCTCCCAGGGAGCTGGATACAGTCAGGGAGCAGGGCTGGAAGTCCAAGTAGATCCTAATGGTCCATCCAGCTGAACATCTGAGCACACATCATGCTTGACACCAGCCCCAGGCTGCCTCCCCAACACAGGGCCGCTCCTCACACTCCTCACATTCCTCTGCCGTGAGTGTGGCTCCTCCAGCAGCACCCGGCTGCCTGCCACATCCACCCTCCTGCCAGCACCTCTCCTGGGGGATGTAGAAAGAGCTTTTCCAGGAGACACGGTGTTCACAGCAGTGGTAGAACACAGGTGTCACCCCCCTCTGGAATGGGCAAGATGGCTCTGGGGACAACCACCTCCAAGGAAGTGCAAGACGAGGATGCCTCAGGTCTCCCTGCAGGCTCAAGTATCCTATCAGACACTTCAAGGAGCTCTTCAGGAGAAAGGATTCCTGGGATTTAGGACAGCCTAGGCCATACCAGCGCGTTGGCACCCATTTCCCAACCCCTTCCTCAGAGGTATCTGTGCAGACAGAGGTGTTCGGCTCTGCCATCCCTTGGATCAGCAGGACAAGGCCAAAGGCAGCCCCTGAGCCATAGTGGGAACATATCTCCTGCACGGGGTGGGGGTCTGACATAGTACACTCTATTATGAAAACTTGTGTAAAATTTCTTGCTGTAGCTTCTCTCTGATGTGTTCAGTTTGTAAGTGCAATTATTTTTTCCTAAGTGTTGGACTGAAGAATGCCACAGGCATCTGAGGTTCAGGATGTTCCCAAATAAAAGTCATGTTTCCAAGGACACATGCATATCTTCCTCTCTTCCATGGATCTGCAAGGCTGGAACCCAGTGAACTGCTGACAGGGCTCAAGGAAGAGCAGGATACAGGCCACCCTCTGGTATCCATCCTGGCTTATTGAAAGCAGACCTTGTTTCAAATAGGAAGTGCTGATTAGAACATGCTATTTATCTCTCTTGGGAGCATATTTTCCCTGTAGAGGCCCCACTCTCATTTGCAATAAATCGCCTCATAATGTACAGGTGATTATGACATTGTTCAGCTATAAATTGCATTTAAATCCACTCTATTATTTCTTTACATTGTTAAAGTGGAGTAATGTGGCTGTGGGATAAGTGGTAGCGATAATTTGCCTACAAGGAGAAATTAATCAGAATAACTGTGTGAATAAAGAAGAGTCTTTTTCATAAAGGAAAAATCTGCCTGGTTTCCTCATGTAAAAAAAAAATATTTTCATCACAGATTCAATTTGCAGGCATCATTTCCCTTGACCTGAACACCACTGATATGTGCTGCATCTTCCTCTGAAATGGGGGCAGCATTATGTTTCTCATCTGTAACAAACGTTATTTTTATTCACAACATTCATCCAAAGATCCCAAGCAGAGAGAAGAAAGCTTCCATCAGAAGTGATCTAAATTGTGAATGAGGATAAATTTGTCCTGTTTGCTTTTTTTGGTTTGCATTTCCAGCATCCAGAGAATATATCCCTCCCTATTATAAGCTATTTTTCAAGGGTGATTTTACTTGGAGTCAAAAATGAGCATTGTGAAATCAACTGTTAAATTTAGATCTTTGGGCTGTTCTCATCAGAACAAAAACATGGGGATTTGTAGCTGTCAGCTTCCTTAAAACTGATTCATACAGAAAGACCAAACACTGGGCTCAATTACCTTAAGGTGGTTTCCAGTGATAGCAGAGCTACAGGCACGAAGTCCAAGTTCCTTTGCACCTTAGGATAAAGAATCTTTTAAATGTTTCAGGCAACGGCCAGATCAGGAGAGGGAACTGGGAGAGGGCCATTTCAGTGGTTTTTCAGTTTCCTGATGAAACTTTTGAAAGAGGCAAACAACATTTCTGGATTCTCATTTTTCTTTCTATTTTAGGATAGTACTTTGGATACCGTTGGAGTTTTCTAGCTTTGAGAGCCAAATTCTACCACTAGATCTGCAGGGCATTTTATCTGGAAGAGTAAGAAGAAAGTTGGTTGGAACAGGTGATGGAAGACAAGCAGGATTTTTCTGCACTCCAAATGCTGTTCTTGGTTATCCAAGAGAAGGCAGTTCTCATACTACTTGCACCACTAAAATACATGCTGTGATTTCTTGTACTAGGGTCTAAATCCTCCCATGTCATGTCCAATAACTTTGGAGGCTAAATTGCTAAATATGCTAAATTACCTTATTAGTACTGATAGAATACTTTCATCCAATATAGTGGGGAGATGAACTCTGTAGAAAACACAATGCTTCTGAAATTCACTATGGTGTTTTCTGAGAAGAGACATCCATCTGATTCACCAGTAAAAGTGATGGCTTTTATTGCTTCCCAGCAGAGGGAAAAAACCAATTACTAGATGACCACCTGCCTTCAGAGTTATACTTTAGTCTTGGAATTTAGCCCAAGAACTTAATTCTGGGCCAAACTCTGGTATTTGCCAACTTGAGTTTTTAAGCTTCTCTATTAGTCCAGCAAACCAGATCAATGGTCTGACTGATAACTGTGTCAATTTAATTGCAGGAGTCATGTTGCACCACTTAAAGCTTCCATGTGCATGTTAATTTTTGTGTTGTTTTGTATGTCCTTTACATCAGGTTTGTTTGTCCCAGCCATGACCCTGTATATAATCTCTGTGCTGCTTTTTCTATGGGAAAAAAACAACAGCTTGCTACCAGACCAAGTGTTGCTAATAGCCTGTACAGCATAAAGTAAATTAAAACCATGTATGCGGTTGGTCAGGAAATTAGGTTTACATGTGGAAAGGCAAAACTCAAGTGCTCACTTTTTTGTATCCCTATTAAACATTACAGAACTTGCAGCAAATGCACTTCATGCTGCCAACTGTCTGAACCATTTCAATGGTAAAGACCAAAATCCCCAGGAAGCACTGAAGTCTGTCCTCCTGGAGAAGGAAAACAGTGTGTTACGAGAGTTATTGATGCCGGTACACCTCAGAAGACCACCTGTGCCTGAGAAAGCCCATAGAAAAGGATAGAAAAGAAACAAAAATCCCACCCCCTGGAGCACACTGAGGTAATACCACCAGGGCAGCACCTCTTTAATGTTTCTAGATCCAGAGCTCCCCTGGAAAGCAGGCAGTTGGGGGAAAATATGTAGCCTTTTCTGGGTGGAAACATTGCAGTTGGACATTTTGCCTGCTGACAGAGGATGCCCCTTGATCTCTTTCCTTCCTTTGTTAATGATAGAAATATTTAGGTATGTTGTATGGACATTCAGGACGTGATCAGGCTACAGCTGGGGGAAAGAGGTGGAGTCAGAATTTGGTAGACTTTGTCCTCTTCTGCCCTTTGTGCTATCCATGCTTGGGGAACAGGGGGGATATTTTTGGAATATTATTTTAAAGAGCAGGGAGAGGCTATCAGGTTTCATTTCATCTGTTGGCTCTGGTCTGTGGTGCCAATCAAGCTATAATTCTAAATTATAAAATGGAGTCCCATGTGGCAAGAAGCAGAGGAAGAGACAATGCCCTCCTTCCTTTGCAGATTGGGCATACCTGTGGTGATCCACATTTTCACCACTAAGCCCCATGTCACTGCAATCACTGTCTGCCTTGGACTTATTTATTTGAAGCCTATTATGTCAGCTTAGTCAGATCAGTGCAGTAAAACTCTGCTCTGTGTGCTTCAAAGCCTGGTGGGAGAGAAAATGGATTCCTCTTTCTAGGGGGAACTGCGTTTTTTTCTGACTGTGTGCTATAGTGTGGGAATTTATGGCATAGATGACTTATAAATCCTCAAGTCTTTCACCAAGGGTCCCTCAGGAAGATCCATCCAGATCCTGCACACCCCAGTGAAGGAGGATCAACAGTGATCACAACTAACCCCTCTCCCACCCCACTCTTCTCTGGGAATACAATCCATCTGTGCTTTGCATTTTGTCATTCCTCTACAGTCTAAAAATCTTGCATCCATTTTGTTTTCACATCAGCTTTTGCTGCTGAAACAGCTGATGAGCTTTCTGTTGGGCCATGTGGGGAAGATGGCCCAGAGATGCCCTGAGCATCTCTGTTTATATCCAGATAAGGCTGGGTATTGGGATGGAGAATGGCTTTGAAGAGCCATAAAGATAAGGGAGTTGAGTCATATCCCCAGTTGACTTTTCCTAATAAATACATTTGAATGTAATCTTGCACAAATCCCAGCACCAGGGATGGGTGAAAAGGGGATCAACTGTTCTCATAGTATCAGTCATTCTTGTAAGCTCTCAGTTACACTGAAACCACTCCAGAAGATGACACAAGGGCATCAGTGCTTTGGGGCTAATGTTGAGTCTGAAGATTTTAAGATGAATGTACCTTCTCTTTCTTCCTTCAACTTAAACACTCTGTTAAAAAGACAGTAGGAAGGCTTGTTCAAGAAACATTGTGAAATTAGTTTTATGGGAAAAGTAATAAATTTACGTCCTGGCTTGCAGGGTTGTATACTGTCTACACATCTACAGTGCTCCTGCTGTAGGAGTTAGACTCCAACACAATGACAAAGGCTGTTTCTGCACAGGCTGAACAATAACAGCTTTGTACAAGGTAAGTTACAGTGCCTGGGAACAGGACTAAAAGCCTGGATTTAGGCAGTTTAAGGTAGGCAACTGTCTTATGATGTATCTCTGCATTTCAAATAGCTCAGAGATCTAAAATTCAGCTGTTTAATCAGCTGTCACCTGTTCAATGTTTCCTAATTCTCCTACACTACACACACTGCCTCAGACAATATGTATTTTCCACAGACACATGATGAGCCCTCTGCTAGGCCCCATGTGTCATTACCCTCCCACACCAGAGCTAACATCCGTCCCATAATGGATATAGATAAATAGATCCACACAGCATATCCCCTTCCAAAAAAGCTTTCTAAGCTTTTTCTCCACTAAGTTAACCTCAGTTGTATTATCTGGAATTAATTTTGCTGCAGTACTTCTTGAACGTTCAACAGAAAGATGAATGCTAGAAGCTTTTACACAAGTTTCATGCTCAGTGGAATAGCTGATCACTGAACTTGGACCTAGCAGCATTTTCCTTTCTTGTGCTCCAGCTGGGGTACTTATGGTGGCCACACTTTAAAAGTCAGCATACTCAGCACAGTGTTCAACACCTTCCAATAAACAGCATGGTGTCTGCTGGGAAATGTACTTTTTTGGCCACCAGTTCTACCTCCAGACAACGGGGCTGGAGGAAGAGGACTACTGGTCCACTGCAGCCATCAGCAGAAAGCTTCATTTGAACCACCATAGAGTTTCAAGCTGGAGTACTCCCTAGGGGCACAGACTGCAAACTTAAGAACAAAACCTGCTCCATGAATATCAGTGGGAAAGTTGCCAACAGCAGCTGCAGACACCAAATTAGCTGTTCTGGAAGCAGAAGAGGAGAATGTTTTACAGTCTCAGATTGGAACAGCTACTGTGTCCCACCTAGTCTGGGCAAACCCCTGGTGAGTTGGAGTAGAAAAACCTTAAAATTAAATGCAGACTTAGGAGGACTCACCTCTTTTCTTTTTTTTTTCTTTTTTTTTCTGAACTATGGATGGGAAAACACAGTAGAGAATATAGACCTGAAAAACCTGTGCCAGGGGACTTGGAACATAAAGAACAGGCTGGGGCACTCAACTGAGGTTCTTGCAATTAAATACTGAAATTTAACAATTTCCTGCTTATGGGCTGAGCCACCATAACTGCCCATGGGCCCAATTCTTGCTCCAGCAAAATGCAAGGTAATCTGACCTCACTGAACAAGTGGGGAGGCAGGGTGCATCACTGTGCAGCTGGTGAAAGTGAAGAGCACAGAGCCTCTCCTTGCACATGGGGGACTTGTTAAACCCAGACAACTTTGCATCTCGGGTGCCAAAAACCAGAAAAAAGGTCCTGTCCCAGGACAGGTAATGCATTTTGGATCAGAGGGACAAAATTTTCTCCTGAATTGGCCCATAATTATAAAGTGGAAGTTCATGTATCTTACCACGAGCCAAGGAAGGATGAGAGGCAACTTCTTTAATCCTTTAGAATAGATTTGCAGTGGCTGGGTCGAGCACCTAAGTGCTTCTGCAGAGCTCAGAGGCTCTTAATGTGCACCAGCTCTTGCCAATAAAAAACCCAAAATCGATGTTCCAGCCATGCAGGTGGCCTGCTTGTGCTCCTTCTGAATTACGAGCCCTCTGCTCTTGCTGAGTTATTCAGAGTTTTCCAGCCCTGTATCCCAGTTTCACCATGTCAGCAATCAACTTTTTTTTTCCATCAGCCCCATGCCCCTGAACCCCTGCCAATTAATAGGCCCCCAGAGGGGCCTTTTTTTGTGACTTGGTAGGATTGTCACAACTTCTACCTCAACCTTTGGGAAAGGGACGTGTGATACTCTCAAAAAAATCCTTCTGACCACCTGCCAAGAGTTGAGAACAGTAACTCAGAGTAAGACTGTGTAATTGCAGTATTAGCCCTGATGGTCAGACAGGACTTGTATTTTGAATGGGAAGACATTCAAAACAGCAAATTGCTTTATTTCCTGCAGTTTCAATTGTATTTTTAAATTTAAAAATCAAGCCATTAGAGATACACTTCCAGAGATAGATCTGGTATTACTTGGATCTTCCTTGTATTTTACAAGGAGAAGACTACCTTTTTCCCAGCTAAAATTTAGAAAAGAGATAACTACAGCCAAAGAAATATGGACTTAAACTCTGAATTCATCTCCTCTCTTGTGTTACCAATGTTGTGACCTTTCCTTGCAGCTACCAGATCTGGACCGATGGAAAACACCTCAGAGAGTAACACACTTGGGTTATCTCTGGGCTGCCTCCCCTTTTCTGGTATCTTCTAGGAGTCAGGCTCCCTTTGCTTGCAGAAAGACTGAAGAATCCTAAAGAGGTAGTAACCACCCATCATCATTTCAGCACATCATGTGTGCTGAAAATCCCCCCTTCTAATAACAGTGATGCTGCTGCGACTCTTTGGCACTTTCTCTGCAAATACACTTGCTTCCTGGAAAAATCAGGCACACTCTACTATGTGCTTGGCCAAGAAAGTCCAGATGCTTTATTGCTTCATTCCCATGCTGCATTTAGTCTGTTAATGCTTTCATGTGAAAACAGTGTGACAAATGGGAACCCTAAGTCAATACTCTTATTTATTTCTTCTGTAAAGTCACTTCTTGGTGCAAGAGTTGAAGGTTACAGCCAGTGACTGGCTGTTGACTCCAAGGGTTACTCTTATAAAGCAAACCAACACTAATTTTTATTTCTGTTTATCTGAAGCTTGCAGAACACTTAAGCATCAGAAGGCAACGAGGGGGAAGTTGAAATCAAGGACTGACCACTGTGATTATGTCTGCACATAGCACAGAGAGTCACAAAAAAGAGGATTAAAAACTGTGGTTGCTGAGCCACAAAGCCTCTGACTCTACTGGAGCAATACCAAGTCTGAGAGAGATGAAGCCAAAGCCTCTAGGATGTGTCTTTCTATGACCTACTGGAATGGAAAAGCACAGATATGCAGCAGTCTTCAGCAGGAGGGCTGATCAGAAGGTGTTCCTCTTTCATGCAACAGTTCCCTGAAAAAAGAAAAAGGATATAAAATTATCTTACTTGTCTGTATTTAGATTAAGAGAGCTGCCATTAATGTTGCCTGTGGGCAGCGATAAGCAGAGCAAGGGAAAGGAGCTAACCAGATCTCATGCCTCTTCCCTATACCTCTAAAAGGTCCTGAGCATGAGAGGTGGCCCAATAAGCTCACTATTTCATCTGTGCCCTCCTCACCACTTCCTAGGAGTGAAGGAAGGAATTTGTCACTGATTCCTGGATGTGTCCTGCAGTCCTGGATCTCAAAATTATGGGGAGCTTCTTCAGAACAAAAAGGCCTGGTACATTGGCATCTTTCCCTGGATGTCAATGCTGAGCACTCAGAGACCACAACTTAGCTGTAAAACATCATATTCTGTTTTGATTGTCTTCTTAACCAAAACATGGGGTATTTTGCATTTTTTCAAGCCAAGAGAGTACACTCAGAAGGCACACTGCAGCTTCCCTTTGTCAGGGCTGCAAATGTGCATTCTCAGTTTAAATGAAAAGCTAAGCTTCTCACCCCAAAACTATGTTCCTGAAACTGGGGCTGTCAAAAAGAAAGCCAGATATCACAAGACTTATGATAAAAGTCAGAAAGTCAGCAACTGTCCTTCCAGCAAAGCATTCTTTGTGGCTACAAGTAGCCAGCTGAATCTCAGCTATGTGGTTTTACAGTCAGAAATTAGTACCTCCAGCTGCATGACACCAAGATTTAACTATATTGACGGAAGAAGGCAGCTCCATGGATGCCCCTGCTCACTGACACCTGTGTGGGCCCAATGCACATCCCAGCAGAGAGCAGTGGTACATGGGCATCCATCAGATCCACAAAAAACAGAAAACAAAGCTGAAAGAGTGGTGGTGCTTAAAAGTCATGGATGTGAGGGATGAAGAATAGATGGCATTGAGTAGAAAATGGCAAAAAGACCACTAATTACAATACTTCTGGTTCAAGTTCAAGCACAAGGGCCAAGCAGCCCCATTCAATTAAAGATGTATTTGGGAGAGGTCCCAGATGAAGCCACAGAGCTATTCCTGACCACCCTCTGGGTGAGCTACTTCAGCAAGGAATGTGTGGTTCAGGAATGCAGCTGGACGGGCTGTGTTTAGGAAAAGTTCTACCAGCAGTGAGGAGGATCAGAACTCTTTAATAACCATGCTCCTCCTTCTGCAGGGGGTTCTAAATGGCAAATTGCCCCAGTGCCCTTTGCAGCCTGCTCCCAACTGGCTGAGACCCAGCCACCCCTGAGCAGCTTAGTGTGGCCTGCTGCATCAGACAGAGATGCTTGCTGCATCCCACTGATGCTGCTAGGGTAGTGTTGAGGTAAGGAAAAAGAAGAGGGATCCAGGCTGGAGCCTGCTGCAGAAACAGAGAAGAGCATCCTAAGAAACCCCCATGAGCTCTTCATTGAGACCAAGAGACTGAAGCTCTGGCTTTCGTGGGAAGAAGCTGCTGGTGCTGGAGAAGGCTTTCTCACATATGGAAAAAATGAGCTGTCCTGTAAAACAGGTACTTTTTGGTTAGAAACACATAAGAGATGGGTCAGTCAGCTAAGAGGCACCTTCCAATCCAGCCCGGAACAACTTCCTGCGCTGCTTCTCCTGCTGTGGTTTCTATAGCATGACCACAAAAATCTGCATTTGCTTAATGGCCATTGAGGAAAAACAACTCCTTTCAGAGCCCATGGGAGAGGGTAGACGTGCTATGTTGTCCAACAGCAAGGGGTTTTCTTCAGGTTTTCTACCTCGTCCTGTTGAACAGAGGCCTGGAGTGGGCAGCATGCCCACTGTGCAAGGCTGTAACACCCTGGCACCTTCCCAGACCTCACCTGGGGCCATCTCTCACCTACAGAAACCTCCCTGCCAAGGATACCTCTTCACAGGATGGAAACAGCTGCTTTCTGCAGGCTGCTGAGGGGACAGAAGGGTAGAAATTTCACACTCCATTCCCTCCATCTGTGCTCTTACCTTCCCTTCCAGGGACATCTCTCCTTTGCAGCAGGCTCTGCCCTTGGATTGCCCCATCTTTGTACCTCTGAAGGTCCAAATCTCTTTAGGAGATAGGAAAATTAGGATGCAAGGTGGCTACAAAAAGGAGTACCCAGTGTTAACCAACTCCCTGTAACAGACATCCACAGAATAAGAACAGTGGGCAAACTGAGAGAGAATCTGGGTCATCAAATTGGGTACCCTGAGGCTGAGGGCAATCAGAGGGTGATGCTTGTTGCACAGGGGGCCACAAAAGCCACAGACAACACTGCAGCACCAGTAATAAACTTCAGACCCATTATAAAAGCCACAGCCATGGTATGCCACAAGGAGGGTGGAAGAAATGAAAGGCAAGGCCACTGCATCATGTCCCTGGGGTAATTAGAGGAGCTCACTGGTTATTTCAGGAGCTCAGCCATGATCTCCCCTACAAAGCCAGGCCAAACCAATCCCAAGTTGAGTTTTGCAGGTGCCATACCCTCAGAGCTTAGTGCCTTTTGCTTTCCCCAGCACTGGCAATGCAGCACATGCACTGTCATGAGCCTCAGGGAGGTCCTGAGGCTGATCCAGCTCTTGGCTTGGTGCATTGCTGTCTCACAGAGAAACCTTCATCCTGCAGGACTGTTGCCACAGCCAGTTCAGGCACCACTGGCCCTTTGCCCAGTGTAGCTCTGAACTCCATCTCTTCTCCATTGTGGAACTGAATGTCAAGTACTGACAACTCCTGGATGCAAAATCCTGGGCTTAACCCAGCAGGCAGGAAGCAGGGACACTCTTTGACATGCAAAATATATGTTTTCTATGAAATCAAATCCCTAAGTCTGCTATCAGCTACACCGTGTGCAATTTACTGTAAGCAGGAAATATTTCCTGGGCATTATTTCAAATTTTACAAGACTCTGCTCCTCTTCTCAATCAGTTTGCTGACATGAATTTGCTGCCAGCCTCTTTCCTCCTCTAGAGATACCTGTGGGGAGGGAGGATGTGCTGGTCTATCAGGTGGGATGTACATGGGAGCTGGATCACAGACAAAACCCCACTCTTTGTCTTTTGGATCACAGACAAAACCCCACTCTGTCTTTTGAGCACAGGGAACCGCCAGTACTATTACACCTTTTTCCTCTCTATTACCTGTCTTAACCACGTCACCCACTTAACCACCCATGTTTTAGGGTACATTTCTGTTAACCAAAGTAAAGTCAGGGCATCATTTTACTTTCCTTGTACTTTCTATTTCCACACCAGACCCACTTGCAGGTATTTCCCAGAAAACTCTGTTGCTTCTCTCCATCCCAATCTCAAGGAGCTGCTGCCCTGCCTTGCTCCTGTTTCAGTGCAGAGTGGGCTTTATCCCAGGGAGGTCAAGTAACTCACCCAAGGTCAAGCAGCAGCTTGTGAGACCAAACCCACTCCTAGGACCCGTCTCATGACTTGAGACCCCCTCTGCTGATTTACACAGTCTTCTCCACTACAACATCAGAAGCCAAGACTTCATCCAGAGGGTTAAGATCTCAGTCTGGGACTTTAAAGGTGACAAAGAAAAAGTTTAGCACCCTGATCCTGCCAGGAGCTGCTTCCCTTAGGCTCTCAGCATCCTTAACTGGACACTCTCATACTGCCAGAGCTTCAGAGTGAGGTGTTGGAGGATGCACCTGAGCATTGACTCACTGAGCCACTAAAATGATCAGAGGGCTGCAGCACCTCCCCTATGAAGACAGGCTAAAGAAGTTGAGGTAATTCAGCCTGGAGAAAATGAGGGTCTGAGGTGACCTTAGAGCAACTTTCCAATATCTGAAGGTGGCCTACAAGAAAGCTGGGGTAGGGCTTTTTACAAGGGTCTGTAGTGAAAAAACAAAGGAAAATGGTTTAAAACTTGAAGAGAGGAGACTTAGGTTAGATGTGAGGAAGAAATTCTTTGATTTGAGGGTGGTGAGACACTGCAACAGGGTGCCCAGGGAAGTTGTGGCTGCCCTCTCCCTGGAAGTGTTCAAAGCCAGGTTGGATGGGGCCTTGAGCAACCTGGTCTAGTGGGAGGTGTCCCCGCCCATGCAGGGGTGTTGGAACTGGATGATCTTTAAGGTCCCTTCCACCTCTAACCATTCTATGATTCTATGACTCCCTGGTCACATCCAGCACTGGAACCTGCTTCCAAAGGTGAGTCACAGCCCAGCACCTCGCTGCAGGCTGCATGACTTGCTGCCAAAGGAGAGGCTGGCTCCTGCACCTCCTTGAATGCCAGCTACCTCCTTGATGAGTACATCAGGTCTAATGGTCACGGGATGGGAAGGCAGGAACTGCTGTGATTTCATTGCAGCCGTGACCTGATTCACCCTTCATTACGTCATTTACTCCACCTCTTTGTAGAGCGAGGGTCATAAGACTCTCCTTCCTGGAATGAGGATTAATTCCTAGCAGCTAATGCTTTGAAGCAGAGAAGAGTGTACACCACCAGTGCCACAGTTATTGCTGTCTGACTGTGCTCTGCCCACCTGCCACAGGGCTCTGGCAATGCACAGACAGGAGTCTGTGGTGAGAGGCATTTGTCTCATCATGTTTGTGTGACATCCCTCTCCCAGGAGGATGCCAAAGGGATTCACTCTTGGGTGCCTTGAGGGATCCATTGGGTCCTCTGCCATGCCCAGGGCCAAAGGGAGGCCTGATCCAAGGCAAAACTATTGAATACTGGGAAAGATAAGGATCCACAGGACACCTATGAGATACAAACAGAAGCAGTCACAGGGAAAAACCAGTTCCCATAAAGCATCCCCGTAACACACACTAGTGAGCCAAGCTCATTCACAGGATTTGCTCTTTCTCAATGAGTTGCTACTTTCATGGAACAGAGGTGTAGAAAAATAAAGCTTGGGCCACACCATGGTTCACTGTTCCCAAAGTTAGATGCCCTTCATCATCACTGCATGCCACAGCACACAGTCTGCCACTGGCATGCCCAGCCAGGGTTGACAGGGGCACAGAAGCTGCCAGTCCTGTCCCCTTAATAAAATATCCATTAGGATCCAGTTGCATCATTCTGGGGGGGCAAAAGGGGCACATTTGCTTCCAAGGTTTCAGAACACAGGCTGCTGAAGCCGAACACAGGCTCCTTGCTTCTCCCCATCCAATGACAGGAGCTCACCTGGGATGCCCTGAGCCTGTGGCATGGGCAGGATCCTGTAAGATCCAAAACAAGGCTTTGTTGCTCAGAGTTTGCTCCAAAAGAGGGTTCCTGGCCTTATCCCCATGTGGGAAATACATCTTGTAATGCAGACATTGATGATACAATGACCACATCAATGATTCTCCCTAAGACCACTTATCTGTGGTAACCCCCATGAGTCACTGCCATCAGTCAGGCACTCACTGCCTTTCTGTAAATGAACACTGGTGGGTTTTGTTACTCACTGCTCAGTGCAGCACCTGTCACCCACAGCCTCAGTGCCCATTCACTGACAGAGGTGATTTCCACTGTTAGCTTTGCCCCACAGTATCTGACCTTGAGTCAACACATGTTGAAGTTGAGACCTCACTGGAATAAAGACCCCAACAAACCCCTTGCAGAGTGGCTGCACTGCTGCCCCAGCACTGTGCCCACCTCCAGCTGCAGTCCCTGGCCACTGAGCAATGTCCCCTATACCATTTTGTCCCAAAATTCCAGTTTTTCACTTTAAAACTATGCTATGACTGATTCCCCCTTGGCTCCAGCCTGCTGTAGGAAATGGTAGAGCCACCCTTCCCAGTTTGTGTGTGCCCCGAGGTAGGACTCAGTGTAGTGAGCACAACATTGGAGAGGTTCAGGGTCTGGGGAGGGGGGCTGTGTGTATGAGGTGCAGAAGGAGGCACAGGAGGCTGCTTTGGTGTCTGTGCAATGTGCACGTGCACACTGGCTGGGTGTATGCAATCAGTTTCTACAGAGCTGGTGAGGCTGCCTGGGATGGACACGCAGTTGTGAGGCCCCTTCAAGAAGCGCTGCTAACGCTGGTGTAGGGAGGGGGACATTCTCCTTTCACAGCTAAATGGACCACTCTTAATCCCACTGCTGCTGATTCCCAGATCCATAAGCACAGAGCCACCATCAGTTACAGAAGTACCAGCTTTGGGTAAAACCAATGCCTCTCCTGGGGCTCACTTGCAAATCTCTGCACCTTCTCCGGCATGTCCATGGATTTGTCCCTTCTTCATGATCCTCTGCATGACAAGTGTCCTGCAGAGGATCACAGGCACAGTTTGTGTTAGTGGCACCTGCTAAGTAAAGGCTTAAGTAAACAGAATCATAGAATGGTTTGGGTTGGAAGAGACCTTAAAGATCATCTAGTTCCAACCTCCCTGTATGGGCAGGGACACCTCCCACTAGACCAGGTTGCTCAAGGCCCCATCCAACCTGGCCTTGAAGACTTCCAGGGATGGCGAACTTCCTTGGGCAACCTGTTGCAGTGTCTCACCATCCAGAAATCAAAGAATTTCTTCCTAATGTCTAACCTAAATCTCCCCTCTTCAAGTTTTAAACCATTTCTCCTTGTCCTCTCACTACACACCTGTCTAAAAAGCCCTACCCCAGCTTTCTTGTAGGCAAGGTTGCTGCCCTGAATAAACAAGGCTGCTGCCCTGAAACACCCTGGTGTGGAAACACACTTATCAGAGAAGCCCTCAAAAAAGCTACCCCTCCATGACTGACCCCATGCAGGGCATTGCCACTGCACCTGGCTGGAGAGAGCAGGGCAGCTTGGCCACCAGCAGATCTATTTTCATCTCTAGGGAGAGGGTCCATGCCCCAGAGCAGCAGCTCCGATTTCTGTCTGTGTTGTTGCTTCTAAAATGTCACTGCTGGCAGTGGGCACAGCCTGGCTAACCCTGGCTCTGCACCCATCTGTCCTTGCCACAAGCTTAGCTCTGGGGTCTTTGTTGTTTTTTCAGTCATATAAATTTTTTAGCTGTGGTTTAAGCTGTCCTGCAGTGTCAATGGCAGCAGCTCTCCTGCCACACATTAAAATCTCCAAAGGGTTTCACACACACCCCTGCTTGGTTGAATCCACAGCTCTGGAGGGCTGGTCCCAACAGTTTGTAGGTGCTTGTAGGTTATTGCTACAGATCACAAAGGCTTTTAAAAGAGACAGGACAAATCAGTCCCTGTGTCGTCCTTCTCCAGCCCTCACTTCTCTCTCCACCCTCTTCTGCAGGCCAAACAGAACCTGCAGTTCAGAGCTGCTGAGCCATCCTCATTAAAGAATTAAGGTATTTTCAGTGATAGAGATCTGCCTGGCTTAACCCACTCTGCAGGGCAGGATGTGGTGACAGGCAGCTGCAGCTTTTCAGGGACACGCTGAGCTCAATGATGCTGTTAGGAGGTGGCCTCACCCCAAGCAGCTCCATTGCTGAAGATGTGGATCCCTCTGGGGTCTCCTGGCATGTGGAGGGTGGTGTCACCTGTAGTGATGCTGATTTGCAGCTAAAACATTCTTGCAATTTAAACACTATCTCCTGGCACTCAGAACATAGATGATGCTGCCTGTGAAAGAAAGCATGACCGCTGCCCCTAATGGGTGGATCAGATGGGCAGGAGGAGACCTCAGCCCTGGTGTCCTCAAGCACTTTCTGATCCCAGGGGCTGCAAACACCCAGAGGACTTTCACTCTTCCTCCCACCAACCTCTGTGACCACCCTTCCAGGCAAGCCACAGGAGGAGATACAGATGGGGTGGCTGGGGCAGCCAACACTACTAGCATGGAGCTTCCAGCTTCAGCAGCCCCCCAGCCTGCAGAGCCCCCTTGCCTTGCAGAATCCCCCAGCCTGCAGCCCGCAAGCCTGTGGAGCCCTCTGGCCTGCAGAGCCCACAGCCTGCAGTCCCCCAGCCTGCAGCCCCCATACCCTGCAGCCCCTACACCCTGCAGCCCCACAGCCTGCAGAGCCCACAGCCTGCAGAGCCCACAGCCCCCCATGGCCTGCAGCCCCCACAGCCTACAGCCCCCTCAGCCTGCAGCCCCCCCATCCTGCAGCCCCCCGGTCCGGCAGAGCCCTCTGGGCCTGCAAACCTCAGCTGCTGCAGCTGCCCAGGCAGCTTTCCTCGCACCTCAAGCGCTTAGTTTTATTTGAGTGGTTATTTTGGGGGTTTTTTTTGAGGATGAACAGCGCTGCTTGCAAGCAGCAGATGTTGCAGAAGGCCCCGTGGCAGCAGGCAGTGCAGCCGGGGGAGCGCTGGCAGCGTCACCGGGATTAGGGCAGCTCATCCCCCACCCCACACCAGCTGCCCGCTGCCAGCTCCTCTCCTCAGCCTCCAGTACCGGACAGGGCAGCCCCATGGCTGCCCCCTCCCCAACAGCCTCACACCCTCCCCCCGGGGCTGATCCCACCCCCCGTGGGACTGATCCCACCCCCGCGGGGCCCTGGGGCTGATCCCACCCCCCCGGGGCTGGGGCTGCCCCTGACCACCCCGCGGTGACCCTCACACGGTGCCCGCCGGTAACGCGGGCTCGGCCATACAGAAATCGAAGTGTTGAGATGCACGCACCACAGCACAGCGCAAAAATTTTGTAAACGTAATATAAAACGTCCTGTGTTTAGAAAAGGAGCCGTGGTGCACTCCGGGATGCTCATGTAGCCCCTCGGCCTTGGCTTGAATGCAAAAAATCCCCGTGTTTTTAATGTTCAATACATAAAACCTCCTGTAACACCAGGGCATGCAACTAATGAGCTTCATTTATGTATTATATACATTTTCATATATAATATTGCTTTCTGTATGTCTTCTTGTAATGCATATTTATCTATAAAATATTTTAGAACAGTATTATAAATAAAACATAATACATATAAAAGAACATGCATAAATATGACATAAAATATACACATACATAAAATATTACACAGCTATAAAATTGATACATATGAAACATACATTGAGAAAACATTCTCTATATAATATTATCTCTATATGTAATGTTTCCTACATGAGAACATATACAACAGTGTATGTTCTATAAATTCAGAACACTGAAAACCCGTTTAGATTCTGTATGTTTCTATAAACAGGATATAGTATTGTGATGCGTAAATACCTAAAACACATTTATAAGCATAAACAAACATCCCTGTGTAAATATTTTTTTATTATTTGTACCAATAAATCGAATATGGAATTGAAATATGCATATAACATTTTATATGTGTTTGCATTCTACATGGAATGTTTTATACAACACAAGGATATAACAAATTTTTCATGCACAGTATATAAATACACCACACCTCTATATGTGTGTGTATATATATATATATATATACATGTATACGTATGTACATACACACTGCGCACACACGGACGGCCTCTCCCATTGCGCATGCGCAGCAGTACTGGAGGTTCACTGGGCCCGCGCTCTGGCCCCGCCCCTTCCCGCAGGCCCCGCCCCCCGCCCCGCCCCCATCCCGGCCGTGCAGCCGCGGGGGGCGGAGCGGCGCCGATAAACACTGCCACGTGCGGCGGGGGGGGCGGGGCCAGCTCCGCGCTTCCGGCAACAGCAGCCCCGACGCCGCATAAATAGCGCGGATCCGTGCGGCGCCCTCAGCCCCGGCACCCACCGGATCGCTGTGTTCCGCTTCGGCCCGCTCCGCGCACCGGTTCCGTAGCCCCTTCTCCCCGTTTCGGTTTTGGTCCCGTTCTGTCCCGCCGCTATGCCGTTCCTGGGGCAGGACTGGCGCTCCCCCGGGCAGAGCTGGGTGAAGACGGCCGACGGCTGGACGCGCTTCCTCGACGAGAAGAGCGGCGGCTATGTCGGCGACATCAGCAGGTAGCGGCGGCGGCCCGGTCTCGTCCCCGCTCCCGGTTCCCTCTCCAGGCGGCGACGCCAGGGGGCGCCGCGGTGCGGTCGCTCAGCGCCGGGGGCCGGGGTGGGGGCGAGCAGGGGTGGGATGGACGGTGGCGGCTCTGCCCGACCCTCGGCCGGGGGTCCCGAGCGGCCGGCGGAGGGTCTGCCGAGCTCCGTGAGCCGAGGTCCCTCTCTATTCGGGCCTGCCGGTAACCCCCGGCCTTGGCGTCGCTGAGGCGGCGTGGCCTGCCCATCGAGGGGCTCAGCGGCGTTCCCCCGGGGCTGCTGTAAAACCAGGACGCGTCTCCCGCGGCCCTGGCGGGGTGGCGGGGCAGGGAGGCGGCTGTTCCTCCTTAGGCGACTGGGCCGTCCTTAGGGCTGCGGAGTGGGGTAGAAAAGCGAGGAAAGGGTGAAAACAGCCGCTGCCCCCCGGCCTGGGCGGTGTGTCTGCTGAGAGCATCGCTCAGCGTCTCAGGGAGGGCCAGGGAGGGTGCCTGTCACCCTCCTCTACCTCCCAGAATAACCCTTCTGGGGCTCCCTGGCTCTCGGGCTGGGGAGTCTGATGTGTCCGAAGCCCTAAATCGTCCCTAGACCATGAGTAATGTACCGTATGTGCTGCTTGACTAATCCGGCTGCAAAACATCCAAAACCCCCCCAATCTGGTGCAGCTCCGCGGAGCTGTTTCGCGCGGGCAGGAAGCGTTTGCGGGAGGGTGGGTGTTGTGGTCTCTGGACAGATCGCTCCTGTCAAAACCAAACTTTTCCCGCAGAGCTGCAGCTTGTTTTCAGTCAGGTTCGGGATTGCTGTGACCGGGATGAGGGATGGGTCAGGAATGTCTGTGACAAAGGGACTTGAAACAAACGGAGATTTGCTGTGAGCCACTGCTGAGATGTTATTGTGCAAGGTTTATGTATCAGGTCTCTACCTCTTGATCATCTTTTAAGTAAAATGTAACTAAAAGTCATGTTTAGAATCCGAAGTGTCTGACTTGTAAATAGGTAGAAAAATGTCTGGCCGGTGGTAGTATGATTGTATTGGGAATACTGAGTGTGGCCCAGGTTTATATGTCCCTTTTCCCATTAAAAAGCAAAGAGGTGACATACGTGTTAAGGTGACCCAGGGTTAAGGTCCTTGCAGTGTCAGGTCATGGTGCCCAACTGTTCAACCTGTCAAGATGCGTTGAAGAAGTGGGTGGAAACCTGGCAGTACATAAACAGGGGACTAATCTGCCTCCCATATTGGAATTCATCCATTGCTGTTGTTATGAGGGTTTCGGATTACAGAGTCATTCAGTAGGAAGTCAACAGTCAAGGGTGTGCTGCTGACATGTGAGATTTAAAGCAGATCAGTCTTGTGCTCTTGGGCATAGATTCTGCTGCTGCATGGGGTGTGCTAACCAGGCCCAGACTTGATTTTTGGTAAAATAGGAACTTGAACGTCCCAAAACCACCTCTTCTTATTGCCAATCTTTGCTCTTAGGTTTTGGTCCCCCATCAGAAATCTGCATGGATGGGGGAAATGTGCAGCTGAAATGTCTTTCTCTCATGTTTAGATTTTTCTGATGCAGCTCCTGCTGGTACAAGTGTCAGGTTCCCCGAGGTGTTGCGGTGTGGGTCCTGTCCGCCTGCCGCGCTGCTGCCGTTCCGGCTCAGCTGTGTTGAGGTGGAGCCTTTCCCGCAGCTGTGATGCCCTGCGAGGGGGGGGGGGGGACTTAAAGCAGGAAAGAGGAGTTGATGAGGAAGCTGGGGGAGGTTTCCTTCACCTGTGGAGCTATGTACAGATGCCAAACCAGGACACTGCTGGAGGACGCCCGGGTCCCTCATGGGACTGAAACGCTGAGTTGGTCACTTGACTTCTGCACAGGCTGGTGGCGTGGCCGTGCTGACAGACGGCAAACCTCCCTCTCCCGTGGGCTGGGAATCCAGTTTATCAGCAGGGGGAAACCAGGAGCCTTGTCCCGCAGGTTTCATGGCTTTGCGGAATAGCTGCTGGAGGTGTGAGTTGCTATGGTGTTTGTATTAATGTTTTGAGGCTAAATGGTGTAAACACGAGGTCTGTAGAGGAAGCAGCCTGGCTACGTAAGGGTCCTTGTGGCTGTAGCAGAAGAAACTTCCCCAGTGCTGTGAGCAACAGCACATTTCAGTTCCTGCCAGAGCTCTGGGGGTGTCCCAGACCAGCAATGCCACAGCAGCAGTGAGATGCATGGGACCCCTCTTTGAGTGTAGACCCACTGACAGCCACCTGCCATCTCTTGCCAGCAGCTAGAGCAGTGGGGGAAGCTTGCTTTAGTTCTCCTGGATGCATTGCTTGTCTCCTCCCCAGCACCTGCAAGGCAGCCCTGACCACCACTGACATTGCTGCTTGCACCTGCTGATTTGCAGGTCTGCAGAATGTGGAGGTGTTGATGCACAGGCTCTTTATAGATAGTCTTTCATTGCTCTCCAAGAAAATAAGGGATTGTAGCTCCCTTCAATAATAATATAGCTATGTCTGAGCTCCAGCAAATGCAGAAGATGGGCACTCTTGGACAAGAGATCCTAGCTGTTAATTTGTACAGTCACAACTACATGGGGTTTGGAAAACCACCAGCAAGTCTGAACCTCAGCTGAGCTTTTCCTGTAAGTTTGAAATTATGTTTTGTAGGGACTCTTTTGTCAATAAATATTTTGGGTATGTGTGTGTGTATATATATGTATATATATATATATCCTCAGTGATGTCTAATTATGTCCTTCTGTAGAAGTCCTGGTCCAGAGGAATCCTCACCTACAGTAGTAGGACGTGGTGTTACTTGAAGATAGAAGCAGGTTAAAGAAAGGAAAAGAATCACTACCCAGCAGTGTCTCAGCACTAACAATTCAATCTGTATTACCTGTTTCTGTTATCTTAGCTAGCACAGAAATGAGGCACCAGAGGCTCATTTTAAAATATCATTACAAAAACTGCATGCAGACTTCTAGAGCAGTGTGCAAGGAAGCACCTTTGGAGCTCATAATGAAAACCTGTGTAATGTCTCTCCTTGCAGGAAACAGTGTTCAGCAGACTGCAGAACTAAACAGAATCCTTGTTTTGTGTCATTCACAGCTTTTGCAAAAAGGATGATCACAACAAAGAGAATCTCTTCAACAGCCTGAACTACGATGTTGCTGCCAAGAAGAGAAAAAAAGACCTGCTGAATAACAAAACCAAGGTTCAGTGTAAGTTGACTATTTATTTTGATTTTTTTTCTTAATAAAAGTTGCTGCAGGGGAATGGAAAATGCTTCCTATCTATGGTTTATTTTCACAGTGCATGAGGAGTCTTCCAGAGTGTCTCAAAGGGCTTTGTGCCCATGTTTGAACTAAGTAGAGAACTTGGATACAGTTTAATGTGAAGATTTATGCCCATTAGTAATCCTTGCTCTTGAGTAGTTGTGCTTGTTGTGTTCAAATTTTTGTCATTTGTGTTTGTCAGAAGGAGGGTAATTTTTTCCTATGGTACATTCAAATGAACCAGTTCCAGTTTTTTCCCCCTGTAGACTTCCTTGTGCACAACAGGCTAAATTTATTCTTCCTTCCATATGCATGTTGAGCACTAATCTACATTACTGGAGGCTACAAGCCTGAATGTGAGCTTTGATCCTATCTCTGTGTGCGGAGTGCATGAAAAATGAAATAAGATTTCGGCTTGCTCAAAACAATGGAAGGTTTGAAATCTTTCTGTATTCACAGTGGGCAGCCAGGGTCTCAGATGGTTTCACTGTGGGAGGACCTGGGGGAGCCTGCAGGGGCAGCAAGGTCTGTGTTAGTCTGCAAGATAGGTACTGGAGTTAGCTGTGAAGGCTACAAATGTAAACATGCACAGAGGAAATGAGTTACAATTCCCACACTACTATTAGCTCATTGTGCATCCCCTAGGATTTCAGAAACTGATGCCAAAATCTGGCCCCTCTGTGCATTTGGTTCTCTGAACAAACAAATGTTGCCATGACAGTTTTTTAGCTGAATTATGCTGCGACCTACTGTTTAAAATTAGGGCTGATGCAGGGTCTGCATGCCCGTAACTGAGACTGGGTAGGTCTTTGGGTTCAGAGTACCAGGCAGGAGTACCTCACCGCATCCTCAGCCAGAAAAAAGACTCCATGAGCACAATAGATCCTTTACAGAAAATAATCTAGCATCATGAGGGGAAGAATTCTCTTACTTTCACTAGCTGTTGAATTGCTGTGGGGTGGAAGAATGGTCAAAAGCTCATGTAAGATGGATTGAGCAGTACAACTGCTGTTACAGTAAGGCTTCTTCTGCAAACCAAGTTAGCAGCATGTGGTGGGTACAGAGGAGCTATTTTGGGGAGTGGATGGGACAACTCCCATTTCTGAAGGAAAGGAGGGGCATTTAGAAATAGGAAAATTTTGGTTCCTAATAGGTTTTTCTTTTTTAGCAAGTTAGCTGCAAGCACAAGTATGCTTCTCTGAGCCTGACCTCACTGCTAAAAGCATTTTTTCCTGCATGCCTGGTGTCTCATGACATTTTTGTTCAACTTCAAATTTGACATTCAATCCCAAGCCTGAAACCAAGATAATGAATAATTAATAAAATCAATAACAACAAAACCTGGCTGTCAGCCACACTTGGCTGTCTGGGACCAAAGAAGAGGATGTGCTATGGTATATCTGTGACTGGCAGATTAAACATTTACAGTCTTGAGCTATGTCACTGAAACAGAAGCCCTTACTAAGGCTCAGGGCTACAGTATCAAATGAAACAGTATGGAAACAAAACTCACCAAGTTGCTGGTTTTGGTTTTAAGTGTGGTAGTGTAAACACAACTTCATTTCCTCTAAAAGAGCATTAAACACATTGCAAGCAGAACAGAGATTTCTGCAAGGTGGAAGACTAACTGAGCAAAATGTTTCTTTGTTGGAACAGATTTCCATCAGGAGAAGTGGATCTATGTTCACAAAGGGAGCACAAAAGAGGTGAGTGCTTCCACAGGTTCTTTGGTCCCTGTTCTACAGTTTTTTTCCCAAGCAGTGGAAGATCCTTTGCTGATATAAATCAGCAGAAGCTCTTTAAGAGATAAGTGGAAGATCTGGCTTGTGATTGGAATTTCAGTAATGATTTTAAGCCCCAATCAATGAGTCAGGGCTTGCAGTACAAGGCTCTGTACATGCATTTAAAATGTCTTGTTTGCTTCCCTCAGTTAACAAAAAAAAATACCAGTCATTTGCAGACCAAGCCATAATACTGTTCTTGGCTTTCACCCAGTACAGTCCTAACATGGAAAATCATTGGAATTCATCACAACAGTTTGCTTGTGCTCTTAGAGGGAAGCAGCTGTACAAGACTGCTCTGAACTCTTGCTATATGTTGAACCCCAAGAATGTGTAGCTGCTTCTCACCCATAAATTCATGGGTCACGGGCTGAGGTTGGGACACTCTTGGGAAACTACCATAGTCTAGATTGGGCCATTCTGACCCTTGACGTCAAGAACTGTGGCTCTGTGGGAGACAAGCCTGCCTCCTATGGTTGTGAGCAAGTTCCATGGTTTGTACCCATTAGCTTGCTAAATTGAGTCACCCGGGGTCACATCCTTCTGGTGCTGTCTGGACTTAAGTCTGCCAAAACATGACCCAGACTGTTATTTCTTCTCAGCGCCATGGTTACTGCACCTTGGGAGAAGCCTTCAACCGACTGGACTTCTCCAGTGCTATCCTGGACTCCAGGAGATTCAACTATGTTGTGAGGGTGAGTTTTTGCCAGGGTTTATTTTGCTGTGATGGTGGCAGAGGCTCTGAACTGAGCACAGTTGGGTGATGGGAAGCACTGGCAAAGAAGAGAGGTCCAAGCACACTGGTGGCTTTGCAGCATGAAGTAATTGTTTGAAGTTGTGTGGATAGATGCCCCAAACCTCTCATTTGATCTGTTAAAATGGAGAGGGAAGGAGGTGGTAGTAACATGGAAGATGGACTTTATTTAGCCTAGCATTTCTACTTCTCAGTTGTGAAAATAACTCCTGAAACCCAGAAAACTTAGCTTCTATCCTGAGCTCTTGGTTCAGCTTCTAAATGTGATTCCTGTAGCCCTGAAAGGAGCATGGCTTCTCTTCAGAGGCCACAGAGCTTTTGGGACCCCTTTGCACAGGAGGCTCCAGCTCTACAAGGGCTGTGGAGCTTTGTCACTTTTGAAGTGATCCAGGAGAGAGTGGGGATCTAAGTGTTTTGGGAGTGAGAATATGGCCTGCGCCTCTTGCAGAGACTGATCTTCATTATGGATCATGATTGCTCTTAATAATGTGTGATTGGCAGTGGTTTCAGTGGGTGAAGCATTTGGTTGGTCTCAACATTATTAGTTGGTGGAAAGGAATCAGCCCCAGGTTCCCCATGCTCTGTCTTTGCATAACAGATCAGGGCTTCTCTTTTGGCTCTGGGTGTCCAAGGAGGATGGTAATGGTTGGAGGAACTACTGTCCCAAGGGTTGTATGTTTGTGTGTTTGATCTGCCAATTGATCTTGAATTTCAAAATGCTTATCAAGATTTGGAATTCAGTAAGCTTAAAAAGACCCCTGTTATTAACTTGAAGCTGTTTATAAGCAGCTCCTTTTCACATCTCATCAGCAGTTGATCACTGGTGAGGCACCAGCTGTTCAGGTTTTAGGTTCTGGAACAAGCAGGATTGGTATTGCTTTCCCTTTGCAGAGTCAAATGTCATGAACAGTGTCTTAAGAAATGATCTAAGCAAGTTCACCTTGGTTTGTTCACTGGGATGTCTAGATGAAAACCTGTCACCCTGGCAGGGGTACAAGGATTGAGGGTGGTTCTCCACCCTCAGTGCAGGGAGGGCACTGGCAATGGCTTGGATGCCCCACTGCAGGGGTGGTGGCAGGGTATGAGGGTCCTGGGGCAGGTCAAGCAGGATACAAGTCCCTGGAAACTCAGGCTGTCCATCCTGTCTCTGCTGGGCCTGGCTCAGCTTGTTCTTCTGCTTGTGCAGAAAAGGTGATCATCAGTGCTGAGGTAGTGTTTTCTGATACTGGATCTATATACACACAGCTGTGTCATCTTCAGGGGGGCTATTGGGGAAGGAGCAGTTGATGCCAAGGCTATAACCCTTAGTCAAGTATAAAAGAGGAAAATAAACTAAATCTTGTATTTGGTGCTCCAGAGATCTCTTTGGCAGACTTTGCCTTACGATAATGAACTCCAAAGACTTCTGCTAAGCGTGGCTTCAGGTCATGCTGCACTGTGATGGGCTTCTGCTACTCATCCTAATGTGATGAGAGTCATGCATGGGACTGCAATGATTGAGCAGAAGTCCCATAAAACTTTTTGAAGAGCAAACTTAAATTTCAGTGAAGTCAATGTGGTTTGCTGTGGAGGCTCAGGCTGACCTTCTTCCCCTTTTTTCCCCATGAGGGCTTAATAAAAGCATGCCAAATCTGCTGTGTCTGAAATAGCAGTGTTCTGTATGGAAGTGAGCATGCATCCTTGTTTTGACAAATTACCTCTTCTGAGCTTTTAAGAATAGTTTTCCCCCCAGCAGTTTTAAGGGTACAGCACTACTGAGAAGTATGAAGCTTTGTAATTGAGGCTGACTTGTGGTTTGGCAGATTAAAGATGGTATTAAACCTGGTACCATGGATCAAATACAAAACTGACTTCTCAAAATGAAGGGCTTGTATCAGCCAAGTCTCTGGTGGATAGTAGCTCATAAAATGCTTTATGTGCCAGATTTACTCATGAAAAGCTCTGCCTAGATGCGGATCTCATTTATGGTCCTTTGCAAATTGCAGGCCTCCTAGAGCACACAGATGAGCAATCTGTCACATGGAAAATGCCTTGAATATTGGCAGGCAAAACATTTTTCCCTTCCCTCCCTCTCCTTGTTCTCTCTAGTTCCACCCATTGCTCAGGGCATCTGATTAATGTCACACTACTTAGTTCATCAAGCAAATGCTTTCCAAGGAGGGAAGTTGAGTTGGAGGCTGGGGGTCAATATGAGGATGTCTGAAGGGGAAGAAAGGAGACACAGACGTAGGCTTGAGATTTTCTGCTACACCTGAACTTGACCTGAGGAGAAAAAATCTACATCACTTCTGAAAGCAGAATGGGCTTTCATTCTGAGCTGAACTTGCCTTCCTCAAAGCATTCCTTTCCAAATTACTCTGAACTTGGGTGTTAAAGTGCTCATTTTTTCTTGCACAGAAGTGTTTGCTGCCTAAGATATACCCAGACTAAGTTCTTGGAGGACCTAGGGATGTACTGGTAAAACGGGCACCTCCTTCAAGTGAAGTGGAGGTGTAAGCTGCAAGAAGCTTGGCAGGTATTTTCCATGGGCAAATACCATCAGCTGTAGCCAGTGAGTTTACGCAACTGAAGCAGAAGAAATTTTACTCCAACATTAATCTTGGCAGGACAGTCTGCTGATACAGCATTGGAAGGGCTTAGTGTAGGTATCAGTGCCATGACCTGATCTTTTAAACCAGCATCTGCCTACATGTTACCTGACAATGTTCCCTTTTTAGAGATAGGGAAGTGTGATTGACTCAGAGGACCCAAACTGTGCCTGGTCTTGAAGCAGTTCTGGTTTCTCTGGTCTCTCAGATTTAATGAAAAGACTGGAAGCATTTTGTAAGCATAAGTAATATAAGCAGAGCCAAAACTGCCTGCAGCTCAGAAGTTGTTGGTTCTCCTCTGGGAACACTCTGTTCAGATGCCAGGTAGGTTTTGCAGAATGCTTCCTTCAGAAAGTTTTGTCATATGAGGGTTGTGGTAATGTCTTAAGGGAAGGTGCTGTTTCTGATCATCAAAGCCTAGGTCAGGTTACGCTGCATGGGTACAGCTTGTCTGGAAGAACATCATCTAGAGAGCATGCAACCTGCTAAAGTAGTCTCTTAAATCTGTTGAGTTTTTATAGCAGTTAGGTCCAGGAGCCCTTAATTTATGCTGTACGGAATGAGTATCAGCTCCATGCTGGCTCATGGAGGTCTGTCAGCACCTGCACTGTAAATCATTATAACTTGCCTTGCTCTGCCTCCCAGCTGAAAGTCAATGTGACATTTCAGCCACAGAAAGTGAAAGGTTGAGAGAGGCAAGGAGAGGCTGGAGCAGGAATTTTTCATGGCAGTATATTTCTCTGTGCAGTCTGGAGCTGAGGAGTCACATGCACAACCAGGAGGAGCTTACGGATCCCCACAAGGGGCAGTCCAGCTTCCCTATAGCTGGTTTGGGGTATTCAAGAGGGGATTTACACTTCGGTAGTTTGAGGCTTGTGATTTTAATCATTACAAAGCATTTTCCTCTTTGAGGCAAGGCTGCACCCTTCTGCTCAGTGCAGCAGGCCTGCCAAGGATGCTTTGGCTCTGTGTGCTGTCAGCTGTTGGGTTTCTTGAGGTATAGATTGCCTGCATACCCCAGGACAGTGGCAGCAGGGCCATCTGGCTCAAGCAGGTCTAAGTACTGCTGCCCACAGTAGTCATGGGTGCAGAGCAGGATATTGTCATAGCCCTGATACAGGGGGTCTTACTCCCTGCTGCAAGGCACTCTTCTTTGCTTTTTTTTTTTTTTCCCTCCTCCTTTTCCTTGTGTTTATGAGAGGAGGACCTGCTCTGCTCTCAGAGCTAAGTGACTCCTTGTACCAGCTGCTGCAGACTGACTGCTCATGGGGTTTGAGCAGGAGCCCATCACACTTGTGAGGAAGTGAGTAGTTATTGCCCTGCTGTGGAAGATGCTGCCTCTTGCCAGCTTTGAAAAGGCTCTGGAGTAATTACTGCATCTTTGCATTTTCTCCTTAAGTCTTGCCAGATTCCTGAGAGCAAACAAAATAGGAGAGATTTTCCTAGAGGAAACTACCAAGTGACCTTTTTAAACTTTCTGGGAGTTAAGAATTAATTGGGATCTAATGCCTGATTTCAGGAGACATTCCCAGCTCCAATTAGAATCAGCTGGAATTCAATCACTTAGTGTTTTTGAAAAGCAGACCTTTTAAAATTCCTCTTAACCTTTCCCTGTGCACTCTCTCCTGCCATCTGTCCTCAGCTGAGCATGGGCTGGACTTGATGCAGCAGCATCATAGCACACACTTGCAGCTCTCCAGCCTTTTTACCCTACTCAGCATTAATCTGAATTCATCAGTCTGCATTTAGTCTCTAGGCACATGGCAACATTGATTTTTTTTTTTTTTTTTTTTTTAATAAAGTTGTAAACCCAATTTTGGCAGTCCATGAAGTCTGCTGGGTCTGTGCCAACACTGAGTTGCACGTGGGGCACAGATGCACCCTATCACTTACCTGTTTCTTGTGTATTATATGGGAACAGAAGAATTAAAAAAAAATTACTTTTGATTTGGAGGGCTAGGCAGTCTCTTCAGCCAGAAGTCCCCAGGGAATGAAGTTGTCCTAGATGTATTCACAACACAGTTTTCATATGTAATTTCATCCTGTGTTTATTGCTTCAGGGAGAGGGAGGTGACACATGATATCTGAGCCAGTTCACTGAACATAAATTCAACCTTGATAAACACAGACAAGACAAATTTGAATCTCTTCCTTTGGCTAAATTAATTTTGTATCAATTTACCATTCTTCAAGGAACTGAGATTTTTATCTTTGTTCATCTTAAAGAATGGCCTTGGCACCTAGCTTTTACAATATTGCACTACATGATGCTTATCACTGGGTGCATTTTGGCATTTTCAGTAATGGGCACAACACTGTGAGCACCCAGCCTGGAGGAAGCTGTCACTGTGCCAGTTCCAGAATGGTGCAATCTGGAGACAGCAGCAGTTTATGCACAAAAGAGCTGATCTGGGTCCATGTGTGGCTAATGTACAGATGGAGTCTGGCAAGTTTATCACTATCATCAAAGGTCTGAAGGCTAAATAGTTTAGTGTAATCAGAGTGCTACTGCTTCGGGACACTTGTTTTTTTCCTTCCTCATGTATTACATGAAATTAAGAAAAGGCCTTTTTAAAAACTTTACAGATATCTTGCAGGCTGCCTTGTTTTTGAGAGTATGTAATCCTTGTAGTCTCAGTTTAGCTGAGACAGCAAGAAGAACCATTAATGCCTGTGCAACAAATATTACCCAGCTCTCCTGCATCTCCTGTTCCCCTCAAGCCAAAAAAGCAGCCTGCCCTTCACAGGAGTTAGCACAGGACTTTTTTCATATCTTTCTTCTGGTCATGCGAGCAGACTCTCTGATCATTAATAGCAGACTATTACATTCAATAGAATGTAAACTCAAAGCCATTTGATGATGGTGTTGGCCTATAAATTAAACAGGAGAAAGGTTTGGTCACTCTGGGTGACTGCCCTGCTCCTAACGGGCAGTCACACGCCAGTGCCTGGGATGAGCAGAGCAGGCAAATGACTGCAGTAATGCCTCTCCCTGAGCTCCCTGCCTCACGGCAAGCTGCCAGTGACTTTTTGGATATGTTCCTGTCATTCTTAGAGCAGGGCAAACAGTTCAGCTCATGACTTATCAAGTCTTGTCAAAAGCCATCTTAGTGACCTGACTCAAGTAGCTGCACCTTCTCTGGGCTCCCCATGGTGCCAGCAATGAGACACCGAAGCTGCAGATGATAAAGGATTAATAAGCTGGTCATGTGGTAATGTGTTGATTGATTTGTAGCATAAAAGGTTTTTCCTTTCCTTTCTAAATTAAAACGGAAGGCTATGTACATCCAAAACAAATGGGCTGACACGTGGACAGTCTGTATTTATATAATGCTGGGGGAAGGGAGGGAGGCTTTGGAAGATCATGGGCCACATGTTTTGCAGAGCATGATCCACGGAAAACTTCCACAGCTGTTCTTGTGGTGGTAGAGAGGTGGGGAGGGAGAGGGCATCTTCCTTGTAGGAAATGCTTCCTTGAGGAACTGCAGCCCAAATTCAGCATTTGGCTTGTACACAACTCAGGAGATATCGGAGGGAAAATCCTGCATTGAAATTAAAAGTGAGATTTTCATTTGGAGAGGTTAACAGGACAAATGGGGAAAGGTGTTTTGTGTTTTTTGCAGCTGTAAGAGCTGAACTGAGGGGAGGAAACGTTGGGGTAAAAGATGTTTGTTGGGGGAGGGTTTGTTTTTAATATAGTGCTTAACCTTTCTGCCGTGGCAACAGTGCTCTGACAAAACCAGTACAAACCCAGGAGTTTGACGTAAATTGTGGAGTCTGATTCTCATTAATGCCCCATCAATAATGTCCCCATCCAAACAGGCATTTGCTCGTGTTCCCTTATGACACAGTTGTTTATGTCCCAGTGAAGGACGGTGACGCTGACTGCTCCTTGTTCCCGTGGTGTGAATAGAGGCTGTCAGTCCGAGCTCTGCTCTGTGGTTTCTCTGCATCTCTGAACCATGAAATCAAGTTTGCTGTTTGTTTTTTTGTTGGGTTTTTTTCCCCCCTGAAGATCATTAGAATGCTTTCCCCACCACCACCCCTTTCAATGGGGGTTTAATTGTTCGGCCTCTGCTCTCCTCTCGTTGTATTAGTTTGTTCTGTGGTTCTGTCTCCCTTTTATTTTCAAGCAGCAAACAAGTCTCTGGACTGTTTTGCTGTGTCATGTGACTAGGAGTCAAGATTAGAAAGGTATCTCTGTGCTCTAAGGCTTGAAACTTCTATTTTTATCCACAGCTGTTGGAGCTGATAGCAAAGTCTCAGCTGACGTCACTGAGTGGCATTGCCCAGAAAAACTACATGAACATTTTGGAAAAAGTGGTGCAGAAAGGTAAGAAACGGAAACAGTGAGGGGGAGGAGGAGGAGTTGCCTGATTTAATCTGGTGTGTTCTGTGTGAACCACATCCCCCAGAGCAGTCAGGCAATGCAAGATGGGTGAAGAGGGGCACTGCTGCTTATTGCTGTAAAGTGGTTCCACTTTCCTCTCCCTCCTGGGTGCGGGTAGGAGTTGGCTGTATTTTGGTAGGTATCTGGGAGGCAATTCCTCCTTCTCCCACTTCCCTCACTACCACCCTTCTCTTCTGCATCATACCAAGTCCTATTTTTTGCTGCAGAAGAGATCTGCCTCCAGCCTGGCACATCTGCAGTCTCTGCTGCCACCTTGTCACCAGTTTGCTGTATCACCAAGTGTTCTCTGGCTGCTCTGGAGGAAGGCAAAGCTCGAGGGCTGTCCTCACTTGGTAGAGGAGCCGAATTGTGGTTGAGATGTGCCACTTCCTTCCCTGATGCTTTAGCTCTAGCTGATGCCCCAGGGCATTGAGAGTGCCCTGTTAGTGTGTGTACATAATGAGAAAGGAGATCCTGTGCTGTGTCCCTGTGCACTGGCTGTAAGAAGGGAGGAGGTGCTCACAGATAACCTCCTGCACATCTCAGAGGGCAAAGCTGGGTGGTTGCTAGTGGCTGGACATGTTGTAGGAAGTGCAGTGTGGTAGGAAGAGCAGGTATCTCATCTGCTTATCCTGGGATGATCTCTTTCCCTCTGCTGTCTAACCTGCTGTGACTGGATAATGTTTAAGTGCTTTCCTCGAAGAAGAAAAGCATGAGTTGGCCTGTGAGGCTATAGTGAGTAATTTAGCTTGCCAACAAACAAGTAGGTTCAGAAAAGGATTTGGTCAGTTCCTATTTCTAACCTTTGCTGTTTCTCAAAAGTCCTTGAAGATCAGCAGAACATCAGGCTAATACGGGAATTGCTGCAGACCCTCTATACATCCCTTTGCACATTGGTTCAACGGGTTGGCAAGTCTGTCCTGGTTGGAAACATCAACATGTGGGTCCACAGGATGGAAAGTATTCTCCACTGGCAGCAGCAACTGAACAACATTCAGATTACCAGGGTAAGCACAAATCCTGAAAGCTAAAATAGTGTGGCTCCTTCATGAAACCTCCTTGGGTGACTGCATCCCACTGTACTCCCAGTGCAAGCACAGAGTGCTGGGGCTGGACCTGGATTTGGCAAAATAACTGGATGCATTCCTAGCATTGCATGTGTCCCTTAATTCAAACTCAGTGTAGACAACCCAGGATTGTGCTCACTGTTACTGGTCACAGACTGTTGTTTGACTCCTTAATGGCCACAAAATGC